>NC_054056.1:92351605-92655947 GCF_017639655.2 Falco naumanni
CTTTAACAAGGAGGAGTGTCCCCTTCATAGATACCTTTTTGGTTTTTTCTGTCACCATCATGCATGGCTGATTATTTTAAAAAAAATCTTAATCATAGTATAGATTTGAAATATTCTTTTCCTTTTTGCTGGAATTCTTTTGGAATGCAGTTTCCATTTTCTGCAGTTTCCAAGGACAGAGGTTCAAAAGCTGTCTGCTCTGAACTAATGTGCTGATTTAATTTTTTTTAAAAAAAGGCAGGGGGTGGGGGGTGGGGTGGTAAAACCTGTCTTTTTAAACAAGTAAAAATAATTTTACTCAGATTTGATCTGAGGATTGAATATATTTGAACAGTAGTAGTAGTAAAATATATTTAAGTGCTTTTCTGGAATGGGCTCAGGATGCTCAGCACTTGGTAGAAGTCAGCTGGAAAATCAATAATGTGCTATTTTATATTCATATAGTACAGAGATGCAGTTCAAAGTCATCCAAGTCATGCAGCCTGCTGTTAACTGTGGAACTTCTTTACAGTGTCTTAGGAGTGTGTCTTTTACGGTGAGTTCTTAGCAGGCATGCAGAACAGCAGATCTGGTGATTGTTTTTGTAATGATTAAAACACTTTAGCTTTTACTGCCTTGCATATAAAAAAACACTTTGTAGGCTGCGACAGAGGTGCATCATAGAGGAGAAGGGTTCCAAAACCTGGTGTGTAGATGACTGAGGGGGCAGTTTTTACACATTGAGGCCTGAGCAACAAGCCCTGAGCCAAAGCTGACCTCTAGATGAACCCGCCAACCGAATGTTATATATATTTTGTATCCGATCATTAGCAAAATATGCATGATCGTTAGTGAAATATGTATAATCATTAACAAAAGTTGTAGCTTAGATAAAATACAATCATTAGCGAAGATACAGTGCATCCTTCCTTGCTTAGAGGCAGGTGGTCAAGGCCATGAAACCAGATATAGGGCCTTGTTTGGAAACCGGTGGTTAAAATCAAGTAGACAGAGGAAACTCCCTTGGTTCCTCCCTGAGCCCTGGGCAGGCTTTGGTGGGATCTGAGAGGAGAGTGAAACCAGATGTTTCTGCATTTGAAATTGTGTGAGCTTGTTTATTCAACAGTATAAAAGCTGGACGCTCTTACAGTGACTTTAGAGACCTCACCTACAAGTGGACGCGCTGCACAGGACCTTCCAGTTCCCGGGAAAGGTTCTCCAAATCCTTGCTGTAGCTGGGGGTCCCCACTGACTGCGGATCTGGATGATTATAAAGTATTAGGGAGATTGGTGATGTATCTTTCTTAACCACTATAGTCTGTAATATGTAGTAGTGATTAGTTGCATTACCTTGGCCTTTTTTATTCTTGCTGTACTGTTTCTCTTACTATTCTATTGCTTTAAATGTAAGTAAAGACAAGCTCATGTCTTTAACTTGGTGTCTGTGTCCTTGGTACTGACCCGCTCTATTGGCAAAGCAATACCCAAGGGTTGCCATGTGGTTTTGATTTCTGCAGTCACATCATGTGAGTGCTAGGTTATGGGAAACTTGGTCAGAAGTCATACTAGAAAAGAGCTTTTTGCCTGTTCACTTCCAGGCAGAACATCTGTCATACAGTACAAGGTCAACATGTGGAAGCAGGATTGCAAGTGCTTCACTTTGCATTAATCCATCACTAAAAATCTTGACTTTGTGCTAGTATGCCACTGGGATTCATCACTCTGTGCTGCCAGAGAACATCATGCTGGAACACATTTCGTTATGTGAAGACTTGATGTAATGGTAACATCTCTTGAGAGCAGCACAAGTCTTTCACAGTGTTTTACTTCTGCTTTGTGCTGGTACTCTGCAGAGGACATGATACAGTTTGAGGCTTTAAACTCTCTAGACTTAATAATTCCAAATATTTCTTGAGGAGTCCACCTTAAAGAAGGTATTTTGACAAGTTAAATGGGGAAATAATTCCTAGCTGCAAACTGTGTTCTTTATTTATGGCAAACCAGTGGCTCAGTCTTGCTCCAAATGAAGTGAGCTATCAGCAGGGTGTTCTACCAGGCCTTTAAGGATGTCTTCATCAGCATGGTAAAAACTCCCCGTGAGGGGTGTTGACTATCCTGCAAATATGAAGGTGTCCTACGTGGTAGCTAAGTGGTTTAAGGGCTCGTATGCACTAAGCATCAAAGGGGAAGGGGGAAAATATGCAGATTTGCATTTTCAAACTATGCTTGGGTTTGGAGAATTTCATGTTGGTAATCAGTTATTTTCATGTTAGAGCTGAAAAGAAAGTCATGCTGAGAAGCTGAGCAGCGTTAGGTACTTCACTATGAGAACGTGCAATAAGGAAGCTGCAGGATGCATAGTAATAGTACTGTACTGTTACATACCTTTCCCTACATACAGTGTGCCCCACCATGTTTGACTTAATTTCTGAGCACTGTCAGAATCGCTTGAAACATTGACTGAATGAGATGCTGAGATAGTACAAAATAGGAGGTACTGCTCTCTGAGGTGACATCTAGATGTGCATCATTCTGGTCTGCAGAGATGGGGTTTCCGTAGGCCGTGCCTAAGTCACTTGTATTCCAAAAGTTTGTGCATCAATGTTTGACACCAAATGAGTTACAACAGAGGTGATGAATTTGAATTTTGTTATTGCAATTAAACCTCTGTGCTTTTACCAGTCCATTACTGAATACCAAAGTGAGTATAATCAAACGTGTTTGGATGTGCATGCCTATAAAATGCTTTACAGTCACAATACAGTAATACATTTTATATTGGTAACCTATATTGGGACACACGGCAGAGAAAGAGTGTGATCGTGAGACATGCTTTTGGAGAGACATTTATACTGCACTTGGGGATCAGTTGCCAAATAATGCTATTTCAGAAAAAATATACTAGTATTTGTGATGCCATTTGCTATACAAAGAGGAAGATGGAAAATGAGGCATATGATTTACACTATCAATGTTACTTCTGATATGAGGGTTCCTAGGAGGATGTTTTGGACATTGGAGGAGCCTGTGATGATGACAAGCCCAAAGAATCTTTGGGTTCTATAATTAGAGAGCATTAGCAGCCCTGATCTGTCTCTCTTTAGAAGAGACAATATAAAGTACCAGAGAGCTTCAATCTCACCCCCCACACACATACACCTGGTACGGGTGGCTCCATCTCATGTGGCTTTTAATCTAGATTTCCTAGCTCCTTTTCCTAATACATACAAAACATTTATAAATTGTAAAAAATTTCAGTTGAAGTTTCTGCACCATCAGCACCCTAAAGAAATGTATTCCTTGCTCTTGAAGTAACAAATCCATTTGTACTGTATCTCTGCACTACATGAAGGACATACCACGGAGCTGTAGTTATATACTGCGTACATAAAAGGTGTTACATCACCTGTACAGTACTTCCAGTTTGCCTCTGCATGGGCTGCAGAAAAAGGCAAGTACTGGCTAACTGTGTTTGAATTGCCATCACATGCTGAGCACGTCAGCTGTCAAGGGATTTCAGGACAGACCATTGAAGGGGACAAACCCAGCTGATATTTTCACAGTATAAAGCCACCAGCTCCTAATGGCATGTTCTCCAGGCCTGGCTGGCAAGGAAGTGATCTCCACTGGTGACTCCGTATTAAGCAGTAGATGGGCAAGTTGGCAGAGGATGTGACACTATGAGAAAGTTGAGTGCTTCTCTTAGCATGGAAAAAAATGGGAGCAAGACTGGAAGTTTCTGTAAAGCTCTGTGGGAAACCTCTGCCTGTGGTGAACGCTGGTGAGAAGAACGGGATGGCATGCCCTGGAGTTTGCTCAGGAGTCCACCAAAGATTGGAAGAGAGCAGGAAAAAAGGAATAACTTCATAGATATGTAAAGATGGTGATACAGTTCAGTTGTTTTAAAGTTGGTGATAGCTCAAAGCTCAGGTTTTTTGTGCATATGGCTTCATGTGCTAAAGAATAAACACCTGTGGGTCTAAGCAGGCCTCCAGAAAAGTGGTGAGTTGCTGCTTGAAACCTGGCTAACATCTAAAAATACAAAACTGGGAAGTGTTTGCTGTATGTTACAGGCAGTAATAATTTACCGTTATGGAAGTTGTGTTGTTTTAATTCCTCTTGACCGTACTTAAAAGTCAGTGTTGGTTCTCGATAGGATGGAAGAAAATGATTTATCACTAGACTGAGATTGTTAATAAAAGACAAAATGATCATGACTTCTACTAGATAGAAGTAAAAACAAAAAAATAAATCCAAACAAATATGTAAACCGAACCTGCTTGATGAGCAAAAATGGGGGGAATATCTACATTTTTCTGCATTAAAAATAAAAATTAAAAATGAGCTCTTAAAAGAAGAGGGGAAGCCCATAATTGCATAGTGAAAAAGAGAATAAAATCTGGCAACATTCCCAGTGTTGAGCCATACTCAAAAGAACCCATAAATTAAACATTAGCTAATCTAACTAATGGAACTAAAAGGAAGTAAATGCTATTTGATGTATATTAGCTTTTCTTAGAAGGTTTGCCTCTCCTATCAATCAAAGACCTGTGACCTCTCTGACCACAAACTCAACACAATATTAAAAACTGTCACTGAGATTTCCTTTGCTCAAGCAATCTGGCAAGCCATGAGACACTGCTGGTAGCACAACCACCTATTTATCCAGCAGCTCCATCTCATCCTCATATGCTGTATTTCATGCTTTATAATTGACTACAGACTATGAATAAAATCTCCCAGTCAGTTTGATACTGTGTCTGGCATAAGCGTTCAGGCCAAAAGACCAAAGAAACTTCAAGCATGACCTTCCACTAGGTTGCTGTAGTAAGAGGTCAAGTGTAAATCCCAGGATGTTTGAATCTGAGAAGTGAAGAGGAATGCGGATACAATGCCAATACCGTGTCCATTGAATAAATAAACACTATTATGTCTGATGTCTGCAGTTTTAAAGGCTTTTACAAAACTGTCTAGATCCCACATTAGTGAGGGAAGCAATAAATGTACTTAAAGGACTGGAAGCAGTGTCTGATGAATAGAGGGTTAATTTATCAAAAAGACTTGGAAAAGGCTTCCTTGTAGAGTGGAGGTTCCTAGTATACGAGGTGTTAAAGGGCTCAGCCTGATGGAGGAAGAGACAATGAGTTTGAGTTAGATACAAGACACGTGCACTTACCAATTGGGTTGATGGCACTTGGAGCCAAGCCACCAAGATTAGTGGTGGTGTCTCCACTTCTCAGTGTCTCCAGGCATGCTGAGCCAGCAGAGGGGAAAAGCCAAAGCTCTTCCATCCCCTGGGCATCAGGTGAGGCACAAGGTTCACTGGCTCTGTTTAGCTGGCAGAACTGAAGTTATTACAGAAATTCACAGACTTCCTAAGGCAAGAGGAGAGAGAATTGATGTTCTTTATTTATTGCTAAGGTATTGGTTAGTGGTATAGAAACGCTGCAGGGTAGAAAATTTCAAAGAATAAACACACTTTTAACACGGCATACTCCATCTTTAGATGTACTTTTCAGACTCTGACTTCGTATACTTTACTTTTATGTATTCATCTCACAAGTGTTTTTTACTAAAAGTTATCTTCAAACTTGCATTAGCACACTTAAAATTTCCACGGAACTTGCAGATTATTACTAATCAAAAATTATTCTGTGAGTAATCCAAATACTGAAAATTAGTAAACTTGTGCCTTTATTCTTCTCCTAATCAGTATCTAGACCAGTCCAACCTGCTTCTGTAACAAAACAGTTCTTGTGTACCACCACAGTAAGGTTCGCTTGTACTGCATGAATTTCTTTCGTTTATACCTTCTGTGTTTGGATGGTTAAGAAGGAGCAAACATGTGTCTCCCCATGACGAGCACCAGAACAGCCAAACAGAGCTACGAGACATTTGAAATTTTCAGACTGGCCATGCCTTCTGGTTTGGCAATGTCACTAGGCTGGAGCTGAGGCTTGTGGATAGTTCCTGTCTAACCGTGAGGAACGTCAAATGTCAAACCCTCATTACAAGCCACAGCCAGGGTTTCTGGTGGTGCTTCTCAGTTTTGTTTTAAATAGTTGTTTCAGGGGAAACCCTTGTTCATTGCTTTCCCTGCTGCCCCTGTGTGCCTTTGTGAGAAGCTCCCCAGTGAGCTGAGCAGGTGACCCGCAGGTCTGTGGAACATGCATAAGAAGGAAGGAGCGGCCAAAGAAGGTAGTTACACACCAACACCAAATCTCTGGTGCTGCTGTGAAAAGCCTGGAGATCAGTGTGCCGTGCTGCCATGGGGGGCCTGGAGCTTGCTGTGTGCTCCCAGTGTGGCTCTGGAAGGATCAAGATGCCTTGGTAACACGGGGGAGTTGGGCTGATAGCCAGCTGATGAGTGGTGGCTTGAAAGAGCAGAGCTCAGGGGAGCCCAGGGCCTATGCCACTTCTGAATAGTGACCTGCACAAGGGAGAAGGGCTTTGGGATCTGCTGATGGAGGGAAACGTGGAGTTATGGCCAACTCTGCTGTTCCCACAAAGGAGATGCCTCTGAGAAGGGGAGTTACTTTGACTGCTGGAGGTCCCCTTATGTGTAAAGGACCCTGAAATAGTGGTAAACACTAACGCCATGGCCCAAAAGCCCTGGCAGCTAGACATGGTTACAAATGCCCCTGGGCTATCACCTGATAAGCTGGTGGGGCATCCTCTTTGTCATGGTGGGATCTATACATATCACTCTGGGGATAGACTGGGGAGCATACGGGGAAACAATTCCATTAGCAGCATGGCCAAGAATGATACAGAAACACACATAGTGTGGTTGACCTTGAAAAAAGTGTCAAGAAAGACTGAAAACTATCCATCCTCTCAGCCTGCAGGCTGGGACAGAAAGCTTTTCCAGAAAGACAAGGGAGAGGCCATGGCAGAGTAGGGTGGAAGGTCCTTTAGAGATCTGGCACCACGAGCTGAAGAATTGCACAGGGGAAAGGGACAAAGCTCAGCTAATGCTCTTGGAGGAACTGGAGTAAGAGATCAAATCTGTCACATAATTTTACTCCACAAAGAAGGAAATGCCCATACTGCATCAAGGGAACATTGTTTACTGCTTTCTTCAGGGTCTGGATGAAACCCTACTGCTATAGCTTTCATGACCCTGTTGCTACCTTCAGCAGTGGTTTTAACTGTTGTTGCTTATACCATATGAATCATTGCTTGTTTTCTAAAATATAGTAAATGACCTAAATAGTCATTATATTCCTGGGCTTGTGTTTTGCAGGGACAAGAAGAGAAATTTGCAACACACGCTCATTCAGTCTGTTAGGGTGTTAAACCCTGCGGCTTGGTCAGCAGGGAGGAGGGATGGACTCTGTGGTAAATGTATGTTCAATTTGTAACAGTGCTGTCCCCATCATCTAGTTTTAGGGGTGGAAGGTCTTTGGCATAAATTGCAGGGTTTTGGTAGCTGGGGGGTGCAGGGGTGCCCTATGTGGGAGGACACCATGCCCTGTGCTGGTCACAGCCACTTCCAGGTGGCTCTATCTGCAGCATAAACATCTTCTGCATGCCAAAACTTAAGTGAGGGGAGCCTGTGTCAACCCTGCACAAATGTGCTTAAGACAAAACAGCTGTGGCAAGGGAGAGGAGAAAGGGAGGGGACACTGAAGAGCCACCTGAGGAAGAACACAAGAGACACATGGAAGGAGACATCGCTGGGGACGTGATGGGGCACATATTTTGGGAGGAGGTGCTCCACACTGGGGCAGGTATGCCTCTGAGGAGGCTGCAGCCCATGGGTAGCATATTGTGTCTGACATGGAAGAAAGAGTTCCAGTACATGTTACCAAATTGCAAGCCTGCAGCCAGGCAAATAATTAGATAATCACCTAATCTATTTTTGAGGTTTCTAGTGAAGGTAGCACAGATGGTTTCTTCTCATGCAAAAAGTTAAAATTAATCTGTGAGGCTAGCATGAATGGGAAGGCCAGAAGAAACAAGAGAGACCGGGATCTCGATGTACTCCAGAGCTCACCAGCCACCCTCCTTGTGAGTCCTTTATCTTCACAGCAAAACTGAGAGGCTTTCAAGTCAGAAAAGAGGAAAGGAAGGAGGCAGTAAGGTGAGCTTTTTCTTGGAGAACACTTGAACTCTTGGCTTTTCTGATTTATGAGGGCAATGTATCAAGATATTTTAATGATATGCTTTTTAAAATCAGCCACTTTTAAAACAGAATTATGAAGCTGTGGCCCAAGGAAGATAGAGTTGCAAATGAAGTTTACCATCATGAAAGAAAATATGTAAATATATCAGTTGTCTAAGAGATTAGAATCACTATCTTCTATAAGGCGAATCATGAGAAAATATCCCAGAAGTTGGCAAAAAAGGTCCAGGTACTTCCCTCAACAAGTTTTTAAAAGTCAAAAGGGAAATGAAAAAGGAAGAAAAAAGGAAGTCATTTGTTGTCCCACTGTTTGCTGTGGAACATAAGAATTTGACTAGCTCTGTGCAAGTGGTTGCACACCGAGCTGTGTCACTGTGATGGCTCTCACAGGCTTCCAAGATGTATTTGGAGTCGTAGCATGCTGGAGAAAGGTACTGTTCTCACTCTGATCTTTTTCATAAAAAACAGGAGATGAATGACCTCTTGAACCCATTTTGAAATGTGACAGCAGTCCTATTTTATTGCATGTTGGCCAGTGACAGAGAGGTAGTGTCAGACATTTATCGGAAGGTTACTTTTTTAAGAAAGCATGGGTGTTTTTTAAACCTTGTTGCATTAAATATTTCTGTAGCCCTGAATACTTGAACCACTTGCAGCCATCCTGTAACACAGTCTCTGAAGCAAGCCAAACAACAACGTGGACTCTTAAAATGATTCTTTACTACAATCACAGTGGATTTCCCAATGTTGGCACCACCCTGTGCCCAAGGACAATACCCAGACCTTCGTTTCTGGACAATGTTTAACTTTTTTTAATCTTGTCTTAACTTGGCCAAATAGAAAACAATTAACAACAACTTTGCTCACTCTGGAGCACATGGCTAATCCTACAAACAGAAGATGTGGTTCCCTTGAGTTGCCCTTTTGTGTATGTGCTGTTGGCAATGCTGGGCAACAGGGTGATTGAATTATTCAAGGCCAATTGAACTATGCTCCACCATCTCCGTGGACTGTGAGTACACACAGAAGGTGGGAATGATAGGCTTCCAAACCACCTGACCTCTTCAAGCAATCTTGTTCAGATAGGTATTAAAAAGGTTGGGAAGAGGAGTACCAGTAACCAATATTAGTGAGCACTAGAAAGCACAAGAAAATGCCAAATGGAACATAGCATCCTCTGGCGGGAGGGAAAAGTTGTCCCCTGGAGTGAGAAGATCATGAGGGACACATAGGGGAGTACAGAGTAGAAGCAGGACAGAGAATATACTGGATTTTTTTAACAACTTGCAGCACAGAGAAGAACTGGCAATGAACTGAAGCTGGGCTAGGACCTTCCCCAGCTGGTTGGCGTAGCTCTCAGGGTGTGCTGCAGGGAACGAGTGGCTGTACGAAATGAGTTGAGCAATTTTTAGCTCTGCTGTGGTTAGGAGGGGCAGGCAGGAGCCATGAGTCTGCATTTCTCTTCTGGATACATCCTACAGCCTACACGCCAACCTGTGGCTAAGCAAGGGTGTGTCAGGTTTTGACCCTGTGCAGTGCTTAATTTCAGAATAAAATGTTCCCTTGGAAAAAATTCTTACTGTTTCATGAATCCCACTGGAAAGATTATTTTTTTCAGCACAACTAAAACAAGTGCTTGTGAGTGGGCTGTTGATTCACTTGAGTTGATATCACCTCCTGAGCAAGGCAGCGATACCGGTTCTGTTCAGGTTTCAGTGTATAAAGATGATGGTCCGGAGTATGTCTTGTACCTCTAGGGACTCAGGTGTCACCCAGTTCAGAAGCTGTCCCTGGTGTATCTTCAATGATCTTCCACCATTCTGGGTGCAAGATCAGATACAGTGGATTCCCAGCCATCTCTGTAAAAAGTGTTTGCTGTTTCTTCTTTCATAGGGGAAGGTGAATGGCATGGAGGCTTGAACTACAGAGCCTGCGGTTGTGAGTCTGTGACTGTGGCAACACTCATGCTCTGAAACAAGTTAGTAAACACTGAGTTTCGTATATTTGCAAATACTCCGTTTCTGTTCAACTTATCACTTGACACACACTCAACAGCACACTTCTAAGGCCATTGCTGTTACGTTTGTGTAACAGTACCAGTAGGTGGGTTTCCTTCTGCTGAGTGGTGGCTGCTGAAGGCCATTTGTCATGGATGCTAGCAGAGGGGCTCACAGCGCGGGGCAGCCTGTGCTGGTGGGCAAGCCTGGAAGGGGGAGACCAACACGGTGCCAGCAACTGCCTCCAACAGAAACTGCTGCTGGGTGCCCAACGTCTCACCAGCCAACCCTCCCTCCAAAGAGGTTGCTCAGAGCCAAGGCAGGAAAGCAAATCGTCCTCTGGATGAGGTTTTGCAGAGAAAGCTGCACGCTCAACTTGCAGCAGCCAAAGTGTCTTCTCAAAATCCATTTACCTGCAAGAAAAATGGATTGGTGTGCTTTGGAGCCCAGTGACCTCATGCTGTCACCTGTGTTGTGAGCACCCCCACTTTTACTACCCCTAGCATATTTTTGTTTTAATTCATTTTGCGGCTATGTCTGTGCCTCCACAGCTGGTAGCAAAGGGAGAGAGCTGGGATCAGTGGGTGACTCTTACAGAGCTGGTGGGGCTCCATGCAAGCCCACAGCAGTGCTTGTACCTGTGCACTCAGCTGCCGCTGAGAGCTGCAGACTATTAACTGCCGCAAGGCAGGGGCTAGGTCTTCCATCTGCAAAGTATGTAGTATGCCAAAGAAATAAAAATAGAAAGAGGCAGATAGGACTTCATCGTTTCTCTAAACTCTGCCTGTGATTTATACTGCTCTGGACTTCCAGAGTTGATGTGGTGGCCTGACCCCAGCTGCATGCCAGGTACCCATAAAGCTGCTCTGTCAACTCCCCCTTTTCTGCTAGACAGGGGAGGGAAAATGTAATGCAAGGCTCATGGGTCAGGGGAAGGACAGGGAGATCATTCACCAGTTACCATCATGGGCAAAGCAGACTTGACTTGGGGAAATTAATTTAGTTTATTACTAATCAAAATCAGAGTAGGGTAATGAGAAATAAAACCAAATCTTAAAACAATTTCCCCCCACCTGTCCCTTCTTCCCAGGCACAGCTTCATTCCTGATTTTCTTTATCTCCTCCCCCTGAGCTGTGCAGGGGGACGAGGAATGGGGGTTGCAGTCAGTTCATCACACTTTTCTGCTACTCCTTCCCCCTCAGGGGGAGGCTCCTTACACTCCTCCCCTGCTCCACTGTGAGGTCCTTCCTAAGGGAGACAGTCCTCCATGGACTTCTCCAACATGAGTCTTTCCCACGGGCTGCAGTTCTTCACAAAATGCTCCAGTTGGGTCCCCCCATGGGGTGCCATCCTTCAGGCACAGCCGGCTCCAGCTGGGTCCCCTGCAGGGTCACAGCTCGGCCAGCAAACCTGCCCCAGCTTGGGCTCCTTTCCATGGGGCCACAGGCCCTGCCAGGAGCTGCTCCAGCACAGGCTTCCTACAGGGTCACAGCCTCCTTCGAGTATCCACCTGCTCTGGTGCGGGGTCCTCCAAGGGTTGTGGGTGGATATCTGCTCCACCGTGGACCTCCATGGGCTGCAGGGAAACTTCTCCAGTGCCTGGAGCCCCTCCTGCCCCTTCTTCTGCACTGACCTGGGTGTCTGCAGGGCTGCTGCTCTCACATAGTTTCCCTTCTCCATCCTGCTGCAGGTTTTTCCCCCCTTCTTAAATACATTGTCCCAGAGGTGCTACCGCTATCACTGATGGGCTCAGCCTCAGCCAGCAGCGGGGCCATCTCATAGCCGGCTGGCTTTGGCTCTGTCAGACACAGGGGACCTACTGGTGGCTTCTCACAAAAGCCACCCCAGTAGCCCCCCCCTACTAAAATCTTGCCATGCAAACGCAGTACAGCTGGTCATAAATCAGGAGTGTGATATGAAGCCTGACGCTTCCTGATCTTCCCCATCAGACTTTTTGAATGGAAATTAATAATTTTACAGGAGACTGCTCTGAAGTAATTAGTTCACCTTCTCATTTTTCCTTCCTTTTTCTTCTGAGGATATCCAGGTTAAAGCCATTGATGGGAAACTGTAAGCAAAAGAAGACATGCAGTTCATCCCTCCTCACAGAGATGAGAGCTGTGCTGGGGGATGTTATAAGCAGCTACTGCTTCCAGCAGCCCCAGGGCCTGGTGGTGCCCATCCCAGGCTGATGGATGTGGCTGCTGCTTTCCTGTTTGCAGGCACAAGACACCGATGAGGATGGCTACCCAGATGGCCACAGGCAAGGTGCTGCCTTCAGCTGTGCCTCCTACAGTCCTACATGTAGAAGAAGCCCTAAGTACAGACCAGCTGGTCCAGCTTGACATTTGCAAGCAAATAGCACACACATCTGGTTTGGGGCAGATACAGACTGTCACCCTGCCAGCAGCCAGCCCCAGGCACACGGGCTGTGACCCATGGTCCCGCTCCAGCCACCAGTGCTGAGCCCCTTGCTCTCCTCAGTCACACCAATCCTCCCAGCAGCTGGCATTTACTCCTTGCAGGCTGTGTGGAGAGTGAGACTACACAGAGAGACAGTTAAAGGTTTTATAAGAAGAGAGGGTGATCAGGTGCAGGACTCCATCAGACAAGTGTACTTTACATGACTGACCACTTTAATACCCCTTTCTGTCTGGTCTCCTCCTTTGCTCCTTCCTGATACCCTTCCTCTAGCATTCCTTCCTAAGTTTTGCAGAGTTCACCTCAAATATCCTAAATCCTCATGTTCCTCTTGTTTGCCCTTTCTTATCAGTTACAAAGTCCAGGTGACCCTCTCCAAAGCTGGGCCTGGAGCTCTTCAATGGCCCATCAATCAGTAACCAGAGACTTTTGGTCTTTGGCATTGTCTTTGTCCCTTGTCCTCCAGATTTGCATCTGTGTGTCCTTGTCTACCGCATCCTCCTTTACTTATTATCCCCTTTGCTTTGAAAAGCTGAGGTCCTTGGTCAGATAACCTTCATAAAGCAGATGTTCTTACCTTCCACATACACTTATAAGGTGTACCTACAAGGGTTTAGTCTCTAATTTGCTTTATTTCTGGTATTAAAGGACAAGATATCTCAAGGTTACCAGTGGGATAGTCCAGACAACATTGTTTGGGACTGTCCTTTGGTCTCTTTGTTTTGTCAGTATGAATGTTTAAATTTACTAGAATGTTAGTGGCATATTTGACTGTGAACCTTGAAAATACAGTACTTGGTTTATGCATATAATCTAGTCAAAATTATAAATTTGATGTTAAGTGGCTTTTCTCTTTATGCACATATCACCCACACCCCCGCCGTCCCCTCCCTCCCAAAGAAAAAATCCCTGACAGTTTTATAAGGACAAGCTAAGAACAGAGGTTATGTGAAGTTCCTACTTAAAGTATTTTTAATTTCGTTTACTATAGTGACTTTAGAAGTTGGGATAAGGCATAGTTAGAAATGCTCCTCCTTTTACCTTGGAGTTCCTGGTCTGTGCAGATGTACATATGAAATAAAGAAGAGCCCCAAAGCAACCATATAGGGAAATATTTGAGTACTTTTCAGTGTTTTATTTTGATGATAAATTGTGGGACTTAGTAGGAAGCCAAGACAGATGGCAGTAAATAAAGTATTGTTAGTGTCAGGCTAGGCATACAGGTCTCCTGGTAGAATTTTCTTTGCTATTTCCTCTAGAGAACGATACAAGTCTCAAACAATAAAATATGAAAAAGTCGGCTGCTTGGTGGGAAGTTTAGCTTCTACTTGCATCAGTGCTGGAATACGCAGCATTGGGTCCTTCTTCCTAATGCTGCTTCCCCCACCGCCACCGGGGCGTTAACTACAGGTAGCGGCAATGAGGTTAATGTTATCTTGCGTATCAGTTACACAAGGTAATTCCAGCCTCCCTGACAGCAGCGACTTCGGGCGTGGGTGGGTAGGACGGTGTGAACGAAATTAAATCCTCACGGCTTCAGAATGTGGGGCAACTCCAAAGGGTGCCATGATGTCCCCCGACAGTATCTTTCTTTGCAGTGCAATGGAGGTTTTTTCCCCGCTGGTTCGCCTGTCGAGGGCCGCTAGACCAGCTACATGGCAGCTTGGCTAAGCGAGCCCGGCCACGGCTTGGCTCGCATGGCCCCAGCCCCGGGCGCGGCGGTGCCCGAGGAGGGTGGGTCGGTGCGTGGTTGTGCGGGTAGGTGCCGCCACCGGGGGACCGCGCTGTGCCGCCTCCCCGCGCCAAGGGGGCCGGCTGCCCGCTCACTGATCCCCTCACTCCGCCTTTCAAACCCCTCCGCGCCCTGCGGTGATGCTCCGCTCTCTGCGCTCCTCTAGCCGGCAGCGGGCGCTGGTGCCGGCGGGGGCACGGCGGGGGCTGCAGGAGCACGGCGGGCTGCAGCGGCGCAGCGGCCACCCGGGACACCGGCGGGGACGCCCCCTCCGCCGCCGGGCTGGGTCCCTCCGCCCTCGGTGCCGCCCGCCGGGAGGGGCGGCCCGGCCCGGCCCCGCCCCCGCGGAGCGGCGCGGCCAGAGGCGCGGAGCGGCGCGAGGCCCGGAGGAGCCGCGGAGATGCTGAGCTCGCCCTGGGCGCGCTTCTACTCCAACAGCTGCTGCCTCTGCTGCCATGTCCGCACCGGCACCATCATTCTCGGCGTCTGGTACCTGGTAAGCGCCTGCCGGCTGCCCCCGGCCCCCCCGAGGGTGTCCCCGCCCGGTCGCTCGGCACCGGCTGCAGGGGCAGCTGCCCCGCGGAGGGGGGATGCCCACGGCAGCAGCCGAGGCTGCCCCTGCAGCCCGGGCGGGTTTTGGAGGTAAACCCCAAGGAGACACGTTACTGTGAGCATCGTAACGGCCCCAGCCCCCCCGGCTCAGAGGCTGGTGTTCAGGCTCTGCTTAAACGGGGGAAATGAAGCGTGTGTGTGCTTAAGGGTCGGGGGGTGGGGCAGCACGGGCAGGCTCACCAGGGTCCCGAGCACTAAGCCGTTCGGGGGACGGAAGACGTGATGAGTGAAGCCCCCGCGGCGAGGGGCGCCCCCCAGGCCGGGCGGCGCTGCTGCCCCCGCCGGGCTGCCCCGACCCCGCGCGGGAAACCCTGGCTGGGCACGTCTGGTCGGCGCTTCGTGAAGCGGGCGGGTGTTCTCGTCACTGCTGTTCCTCGCTGGGCAGGTAACTGTCGGCAGTATCTCGGGCTGCCTGGCGAGAGCTGAAGCCTTTCAGGCAGCTGCTATCAGGTCCCAGAAAGACTTAAGTCCCTCGTCAGGGCAATGGCTTGGGACTGAGGGACTGACCCTGCTGACAGCCTCCAGGGGCTGTTCGACACCCGGTTATATCAGCCCGGGGAAGGAGGCGGTGAGGGGGAGGCACGCTAAGCCCGCGGTTCCTCTCCTGTCCCTCAATCCCTTGGGTAGCACTGCGGGAAAAGCAGCTTTCCCCGAGCCGGCTCTGGCCGCGGTCGCAGGGTTTGCAATAAAAATTGCTGGCTGGTCGCTGTCGGTTCTGTAGATGCGCTTCTCAGCCTGCTCAGTGTGCCCTGCCTCTTGGTGCGAGGAATCGGCCTGCGTCTGATGGCAAGGCCCTGCAGAGCTGTTTGCCAAGCATCATTTTTCAAATGATTGCAGACGGAAGCAGATTAGACCCGGGCTTATTTGCTAACTGCTGAAATTCCCTTCAGAAGCAAGTGAAAAATGCAGGGCTAGCCTCCATTGTGGGGCAGCTCATTAAATAAATTCAATCAGCGTAATAAAAAGGCTAGGCTGACGTTTCTGTCCTAGAAATCTTATAAAACGCTCTACGTCCTCTAAAATACATATTTCTCCACTGAGAAAATGGTGCATTAGTTGAGCCGTTCCTTGCTCCTGGTTTTATAAAATATCGTTAAATGCAATATCCACAGCCTGTGGTATCTGAAATACTGACAGTATTGAAAAATATGCCTCACTTTGCCTGGCTGCAATGAAGTTTCAGTAAGTTTTAATATGACCTGAAAGCATTTGAATGTTTCTGCCAGGGTGCTTGTTATTTCCTCCTGCCTTCAGCTGAATGAAGCCTTTTCACATTGGCTCCACTGAGGCAGGGATACGGATATTTTAGCTGTTCAGTGGACCTAAAGATATTTGAGGAAGAGGGAAGTAAGTGCATCAGCTGGCCATAGATACAAAGAAAAGCCCGACAGCTCTTTAGACATTGTTACCTAAACACCAGTGCCCCCATTTCACATAATATTTTTCTGCAAAACCTACTTATAAATTTTCTTTTCTAACTAGCAGGTACTTCCTCATTCGTTACACCTTTCCCTACCTTGCTTCTTTTGCTTTCATAGATTTCTCAGGGCAGATTTCTGAATGCTTCAGACCGACAATAACCCGTAACATGTCAAGGGGCACATTTCTTTCTGTGCTTTCTCATCTGTGGCAACTATTTAGATTTTTAAGGTTAACTATGAAGAATAGAAAATTAGATGCATGTTGAAAATAAACGCTAAAACTTTTTGCTAGCTTACAAAGTTAGGAAGCAGTAAGTGAGGAAGGGGTAGCCCCTTGAGTAAATAGATTGAGCGAACAGCTTTGTTTTACAAAGTCATATACGAAAACATTGTTTTACCTCAGAAGAACAATTATGATTTGATACCATCCATGTACTATTGAGTACATAAAAATAGATGCAGCCCTAGTAGCAATTTTTTTTCTCTGCATGCATTTTGGGTGGTTGCATTACTCCAAACCCCATGAGCTATGAACATTACCTCAAATAAAGTTCAAACAAAAACCCCTTTGATTTTTCACCGTGCCAGCATGTGTTCTGTGTACTGTTTGCCATTATGCTTTACAGGAAATTACTTGAGGAAAAAACATCCCCCTAGAGAATGAATAGTTTTCTTGTTGCTTTTTCATATCTTGCTGTCTGTGAGGTTTAAGTTTTATTAATTCTATGAATATGAATACAATGATTCAGTAGCAGAGGGTTCTGAAGGAGGAAAAAATAGTAGCTTAAAAATATGGACAGGCTTTTAAAATAACATTTTCACACGTTGAACCCGTTTTGTGTTAGTATCATTTTAGGAGGCAGAACTTCATGTCTGAGTAAATGTGCAAAAAGTCCTGTATTTCTTGGCAATGATGTTTTAGCTCTTTAGTTTTAATGTTTTAATTGGATATTTGGGATCCTACGAGTAGTGGGGAGAGTGGGGAGCTGGGTACAGGTGGAGTCATCAGGGCTGCATGATGAGAGCGCTTTCCCGCATCGGTAAGGGGAAGGAACACTGTGAATTTTCAAAACAGACCCAGCAGCCACGTGCACTTAACAATGGTTTCATAAAGTATCAATAGCTGGGAAATAAATATTTAACTTTGCTCTATTTTAAGAACATAATGGATCTCAGAATGCTAATGTTTCTATAGCTATTGTGTTTCAGTAGTTTCTTCGTGGTAGAGCCATAGGTACTGCATCTAGAATAATATAATATAATACAGCATTGCATGGTATTGCAGTATAGGATATATATAATACAATACACGTACTATCACAGAGCACTGAGGTACTTCAACATAAAGAGTAACTTGTAAAGCAGTCGGGGGAAATTTCCTGAAAAGAATATCTAATCAGGTTGCAGAATAGCCTGCACTTCAGGAACTAGTGTGCTGCCTTGGGGGAGAAAAGCTTAAAAGGGGCTGCTGCCGTGTTGAATACAAACATTATGCTGAAGGTTAAAATGGCAGTAATGTGGCTGGCTGGGGGCTAGCATTTATTTCAAAACCTGAGGACCAGTTTGGTTCAGCTGGTTATTAATCTTTGGGTTTTATCCCACTGGCACGGACTTTTTACTTCTATTATAATATGAAATTAGAGGTCACAAATAATAAAACAGGAGCATTTTTGGGCACAGAAGTCTTAGAAATGTCATACTTTGAAAATAAAAAATTCAGGAAAATTAGAAAGTCACTTTCAGCAGCTTAGTTTTGTCCCAGACAGTTGTAGCAGCATGCTGCTCAAGACAGTGACACTGCTGAAATGAGCCAGCTTCAGTTCCGATCTCCCCTGGGTGCCGGAGTTCAGGGCAAAGCTGGCATTTTTGTCAGTTCCAAGTGACCCGGTCAGGACTGGTGAGTCAGAATAACATCCCAATGGTAACAACATTTATAAACACAGTGTGTCTTCTTCCTGAGGAAACGGACTCCACTTTCTTTATCTAAAACACAGAAAAGGAACAATGTCAGATGTGGTAACAGTGTCACGGAAGGATTTTCCATTCTCTCGACACGTGGCAGCAGGGTTTATGCGCACTCCGAGGCTCCACCAGCAGCATCTGGGACAACAGGAATGATTTCCTATTTGCTCAGATGGGGAGATGAAACTTTGAGCCATCAACTGAGGAGAAAGAAAGCATTAAAAGAAGGAGCTTTCATTTTTGAGCTCTGCGTGCCCAGTGCCGTGCCGCCTGCTACCTGCCTTGCTGCAGCAGTGCCCTGGGCATGGGCTGCTCCTCCCCACTGTCCCCTGGTCCCTGGGAGCCACTGCCCTCCCTCCGTGCTCCCCGGGGTGCTGGCAGAGAGGGGCTAAAAATAAAAGCTAATGGAAGGCTGAGAACCTTTTATAACAGCGAGTTATCAAGTTGTGTGGGTCCCTCCGAAGGACGTGCAGTAAGAACATAAATAGAGCGAGCTGAAGTTTTTAGCCAGCGTGGCTTCAACGTTTGAGCTGCTATTTGTGGAAAGCTCAGCATGAATTGCTAGTCGTGACATTTCAGTTCAGGATTTTTCTGACTATACCGTTGAAAGAGTGCATAATTTCACTCTGAATCCCAGCCATTTTTTTTTTTTAATGAAAGGATTGAAACCTAATGGATGAAAAAATGTACCGGGGGTGGCCTCTCTATAGCGTAAAGAAAAAAAGCAAAAAAAGAAAAGCACCACTTGCTATGTCTTCATTGATTTACAGGTTGAAAACCCAGCTGAGATCAGTGGAGTGCACTTGATCTGATGTCAAAATGAGAACTGAGGTATTTTGTGGCTGGGCCGTGCTTATTTTCATGTCTTTTTTCCAAGGCCCCATGCAGAACAGCATGTATGCCAATGTGTGTAAATACCAGTTTAGAAGATTACTGAAATCTTGGCTTACTTGGCAGGGACTAGAGATCAGCACTGACTGCTCATGTAAACAAAATGTACCTACACTGGGGTCCTTCCACGCTGCTCTGTCCTCACTCCTGCAACCTTTACGCTGTCCGAAACAGTTCACATCAGCAAGGAGGTGTGAGTGGTGATCCCTTGAACAGGGTGGAAAGGCTGTTTCAGGGGAAATAAAGACATTCTAAGAAAAGATGGAGTTACTGATTATTTTCAAACCTGTGAGAATCAAGTGACTCTGAAAACTGAAAAAAGAACTGAAGTTGTGAAAAGGGGGAAGCTGCGCCATTAGAAGCCTGATGTTACAGGGAATTGGAAACTTTGTTATCCCAGTTTGCATGAATACATGCATGATGCCTTGTGTTTCACCCAGAAAATTAGGTTTCTTTGCTTTTATATGGAATGAAATGGACTAAGAAAAAAGGAGCCCCAACTTTATGTCTGTTTGAATGGTCATAATCCATCAGCCAGCTCATTGAAGGCTCTGTTCCTTCGTATCAGCCAGGGATGTTGCTTCCTGTGTCACGCCAGTGTGATACAGCTGGGGCGTTGGGTCAGGTGGTCCTGCAGGCAATGCTGCCTTCGCCATTCAGTACTGGTGGCAGTGGGGAAAGAAGCTGTGCAGAATGGGGCTTTCTGTGGGTTCACTAGGTGGCTGCTCCTCCATGGCCCAGATCTGGGCAGTATATTCCGGGGGAAGAGCTGGGTGGTGCCAATGGCATGCCTAATTCCTATCCCTTGGCAGGAGATGTAGTGTCAGCAGCAAGTGAGATTTACCTGCTGGCAGGTGAAAGAGTCATGGTATAATCTGAAATGACTTGAGATTCCCAATTCTTGTAGTGAAACTGGTAGCAGTGACTAAATATTTACGTCCCAAATTCCGTGTCTGTAAAATTATCATTAGTTTTTCTATTGCCTGTACTTCTTTTCATAAAATGAAAGCCGAGCTCTTGAAAAAAGCCAGTAACATTCCCAAATAATTCATTAGAGGCTTCCTGTGCACATGCTTGCTCTTGAGGAGAGTGGAGAGAAAACTTGGAATTATTGTTATGAATAAAGAAAAATATGCATCCCACTTTTAAAAGCTCCCCTGTATGATTGATGTACATGTCAATATCCAACTGAAACTGGGATCAGAAGGAAGTTCAGGGTATTTGCTCTTGGAGCGGATCACATCCATTTCATTATCTTCTTCAAGACCAGCAGGAAATAAATTACTGATCCTGCACATGGGTATCTGTTCAGGGCCTGCGTGGTGTTTTCTTAAGAAATTTAAAATGTATTTATGCATTTTAGACATGATAGAGCAAAGAATAAAGACCAGCAGTGATCATTAGCATGAACAAAATATACCTCGCTTGAAGGACCTTCTCAATAACTACATTCTGATTGTAACTTACCTAGAGACACAGTATTAAATAACATAACTATTAATTGCTTTGAGAACGGCTTCTAGAGAGCCCCTTAAAGGACTCCCCTCCCCACCACTCACAAACCCAGGCTGGTTTCTGCAATGCAGGAGGACCTTATCCCACCTGCTTTCTCCAGTTCATGCTTCAGGCCCTCTTCAGTTAGATTACAGAATGAAGTACCATATGGGAGGAAATTAAATCACACAATCAATAAGACAGCTTGCAAAGACCCTAATCGCTCACCTATGGGTGACAGAATCAATCCATGTACAGGCCAGAAAGATTATCTGAAAAAAGGATGGATTCATCGGTATGCCATATCCCAAGTTACCTGGGCTTTCTGTTCTGAGTGAAAATAGCCAGGTTTGTGTGTTTGCCATGTTGCAAAGAGGAATAGAAACAGTGTTTTGTCTGTCCTCCCCGGAGTCTGTCATATGTCAGTGTGTTTATTACTGGTTTTGTTTTAAACACTTTTTAAGTCATTGGAGAGTTAAAATTTCTTGTAAGCATCTTTTGGGCAGTCCATGCATTTACTGAACTGTTTATCAGTCTGTAACACAACACAAGGAATTCTGAAAATGTCTTTAAACTCTAATCCCCTTACATACGCAGTTTTTCTTCTATCCCCAAATACCACACTAGGTGTTTTCATGGAGTATATGAATCATTGCAATGATAGCTCATAATCTGCATCAGTTGTCCAAGATAATGACACAGTTATCTCATCTAATCAATGCAGTTACCAATTCAGAAAATGCAAACCTTTGTAAAATACTCTTTTTTTTTTTTTTTTTTTTTTTTTTTTCTAGTAAAGGCCTTCAATTGGGTAATAAATTCAGTGGGATTACAGGGGACAGTTGTCTCCCTTCAGTGAGAAAACAGATGGTTGGTTGTAATAGGAGCAAAGTTTGCATAAATGCTTATTAAAGGAAAAAACCCCATTAAGAGTCCAGTATGCTGTAATTACATTTGGTTTTTATACAAAAAGTCTTGAATGTATTTATAGAAAGGAGAGGAGGTATTACAGTAATCAAGTAAAATGTATTTAGAAGTTCTGTTGAAGGTTAATATGTATCTCCTAGTGAGCCAGAGGAGAACACATTAAGCTTTGTAAACTGATCGTTGATTAGACTGACGTCAGTGAAAATGCAATTAGTCTTATATATTCCTGGACATATGGAACGGATGTTGCAAAATAGCCAGGAATTAATTTCCTTGATTGCTTTCTTTTGCTCAGGTTTTATTGTGGGGCTCACGCTTTGACTGTAAAACTCTGAAAGTTTAAAGTGGTGAGACTTGAAAATGCGCACGGGATTTTCTGCAGCTGGGCTGGAGGGTTAAAGCCGCAAATCTCCAAAGAGCAGAATGGGAAGAGAAAACCCACCTTCATTGCTGAAGGTGCGAGAGAGTGCTCCTGGTCGATCTGAAGTAGAGAATCTGCCAGGAAGGCATCATTGAAGAAATAATCTGGACTTGAGCCTAGCACGCTGTTCCTGGACCTCCTGTGGGTCTGCTCTCTTTCGCATATCTGCAGTAAGCTCTGACTAATGTCATCCTCGTCCTCTGCCTTAGAAGAGCTTTTTAAAGTGCTGTGGCTGTTTTCCATTTCATTGCTGGCTTGTGCTGAGCGAGGTTTTGTTCTGTCAGGAGATATATTAAGCTACTTAAAACAGACAGGACAAATGCTTTTGGCAGAAACACAGGTTTGTGGGAGGTTTTCACCTTGCGGAGGTGCATTTCCCAACTGTGAAACAGCTGCACCCAGACAGATCAGATACATGTGATCATGTTATTTACTATTTTACTAATTATCTGTACTGTACCGTTCTTTGTGGTGTGCCCATTTCTTCCTTGCATGACTAAATCCCTGCCTTGGGTTGCAGAGTGATGCAACAATGCAGTTTACTACCGACAGCCCCAGTCCGGTCCCTTTTGTATGGCTTCTATGGATATTGCCTGTGGTGACTACATAACGATAATTGATCAAAGGTTTGGTGTGCTTTGTTTGGGGTTTTTTTTGTTGTTGTTTTTTGCTTTTTTGTGGTTTTTTTTTTTTTTTTAATTAAGTGGGCATATGTAGTTTGCTGCAAAAAGTTGGGGTACACTCCTCTCACCAGTGCAGTAACACATGTCCAAAGAGGCTAGAGGTGAGTTTGAGCACAGAGTCACGGGCTGGTGTGGGTAAGGCACGCTAGCTGCTGGCCAGGGCCTGCTGCCTTGGGCAGTCCAGCCTGGGTGCTCAGTTACAGCCACGTTCACTGGCCCATCCCCTGTCACAAGTCCACACCAAGGTTCAGACTCATGGCAGCTGCCACGACTCACATCTACAGTGACACTTTAGCAGGTCTGCCCTCAACATTTCATAGTCACCCGCAAGACTCAAAAATCAGGTTTTGGAAGTAAAGGACAAATGCAGAAACCAAACAAATCCCAACTGACCCATCGAGCAACCCTTTTTCTAATAAGGTTTTAATGCATACCATTCTTGGCTAGCTCTCCACAGCATCCTGAACCAAGGTGGGCTTTAGTGGAAATTCTGAGTTGATCTGGCAACGTTTTACCTTGAACATGGGTATATGGTTGTATTTCCCTAGGGCTGGGCAGAAGACCTTAGCAATCATTTTCAGGACTTTGCTCAGATATGAGTTCAACTGTATTTAAATACAATGTAAAAGTAACAAAGAATCCACTGATAGATTTGCATACAAATATCCTATTTCCTTAAACCATGGAAAGACTAAGATTAAGTATAACAAATTAAACTCTATCTCTAGGGAGGCAGAAACCTCTAGTGTGCATCCTGCACAGTCTGTCCATCTATTTTTTTTTTAATTTTGTCATTACCATGTTTCATTAATAACAGATCTCCTGTGGTTTGAGTTTTAGGGCTGTTAAAAGCCTGGCAGTAGACAGTAGTTGAGTGAGTCATTTGTATAGAAGAGTGCTGATAAATTATGCTGGACTTCCTATATCAATTTAATCAGCATAGCCTTTGAAATTCCGTGCTTAGTGTCATTATAATAACCAAAGTTGAAATTATATATATAGTCTGATTAAAATATTTAATGCGGCTTTCTATTTTATGCTCTCTAGAATACGCACTCTGTAGCGTGCTGGTCTGAGCCTGTCTGGATCATTCTTTGACTTCTCATGAGTAATACAGAAAAATAAGCAACAAGAATTGCAGACTCTACCTTGCCTTCTCCAGATTAAAGAACATAAAAACTTAATTGCTACTTGTGATCTGACTGACACTCTCCCTATCCCAGTGCAGTGTTTCAGATAGCAGGCACAAACATAAGCTTTGAGAAGTCACACAGGGAGGTAAGAAAGAGCAGCTTGTGCAGGGACAATATTTTCTTTTATGCTGCTGTTATTCTAAGGTTGGGCAATAACCTGAAGCAGGAAAACTTGTATTTTGTTTTTTTAGGATGCTTTGTAATATGACTAAGCACTTGCATTTCCTGAATAAACAGCTCATCCTTTTCTGTATTCCTCCAACCTTTTGGCTTCAGTAATGATGTCTGGTGATGAGTTTCACTGGTGAAAGGGGTGAAGGATTCCCTTGTAACCCAACTTGATGTGGCATCTTTCTGTTCCCCTTCAGACTGCTGTGTTCTATTGGGTGAAAAGATAACTAAGTGTGGCTGGGTTTCCTTCCTCGGACCATTCATTAATTTGTGCATCACTAACACATCTGTGGCTTGTCCCTCAGTGCTGGCAAGCTGAAACATTTTCATTAGCATGAGGCAGAAGGCTTACACAGCAGGAAAAAAGAGAGGTGTCTACTCTGACAGCCAGGGTTCTCCTGCTCCTCCTTTTCTGGGCGTTCAAGCCACTGACTGAGGTGTGCTTAGATGCAGGTCCTGGGTCCTACGTGCCCTGAGGGAGAAGGTGACCGAGTTATTGCTGTAAGATCTGTAAAGATACTTGGCCCCACCGGAGGGACACCTCGTTCCTTCTCACCTTGTTTGCCTGCTTTCCACACCAGTCAGACAGCTGTAAAACCTTTATTGCTAAAAGTGCCTCCTTGTTTAATCGGAATTCAGAAAACAAAATATACTTTGCCTAACAGGGGGAGAGGGAACAGATAGAAAAATCTGCCCATACGGGCCAATATTTCATAAACCTTAACTCGTCATCAGTGCTAACAGATAAGTTTGGGAAAGGTGTTCCAGACAGTGCTAATTTACCCTGAGCTATTGAGTTAAACCCTGAACTTTGGGGTTTTTCCCTGTTGTAGGGTTTTTCTGTCCTTTTGATGAACAAAAGCATTTTTGCTTGTATCAATATCTTCTATGCTAAAGGAAAAAATCAGGAACAATGCAATGAACATGCCAAGTGGGAAGACAAAGGTAGATGGAGGGGATTAAGGATGCTGAGTTGGCTAAACTATACAGTTTCCATACATTCTTACTTTTTCTAATAGTAATACTGGTTTCAAATATCCAAATACTATAAAATATTCTTCTGTTTTTAGTTTCAATGAGCAAAAATAGTTTAAGACTCTGGGGTTTTGTTTCTGTAATTTCTATAGAGAACAAGCACCTGGAGTCACAACTTTACCTTGAGTTTTTTAAGGGAGACAGAGGGTATGGGGTTTTTTTTTTGAGACTTTGTTCAGTTTTCTTAAAAACATTCAGGATTTCTTACTAGTAAAACTAATGTCCTTGGTGATTTGCTTCAATAAGCATCTCTGTAGAGGGCAACAAACTAAACCCTGGCAGTTTTGTGGGGTATTAAAAACACACTAGAATTGTGTGTGCCAGTTCAAAACCTGGCCAAGGTTTAGGAGCCTTGGTCAGCAACATCTGGAGATGGCTCACTGTTCAAAGTCCTCGGAGAAATCTGCTGTTATTTGCTGCTCAGTCACAACTTGTTTGGTTCAGAAACATCATCCCCTCTTTCATCTGGTAGCTGTATCAGGTACGGAACTATAAAGTAAGCTACAATGATGTTTTTGGTAACTAGCTGCCTATATCGATCACATTATTATAATTCACTAATGTGGATTACAGAAAGTTGGAGGGTTAGCCCAGAATGTTTTCATTAAATCTATTTTTTTATTATTTTGTATATCATAAAACCAAAGTGTATCTCTGCAGTTTTCTATTTTTCTCTCCTTATCCGAAAGTATTGGGGTTTTATATCTACCTGTTACTGGGGTGTTCACTGTCATTAAACCAGCTCCCTGGAACTGGAAAGGGCCCCGGGCAGGGAGCACAGGCAGTGAGTTAGCTCTCCACCAATGCAGAGATTTAAGGTGTATACTTAAGCAGATCTCTCAAGTTCAGTGAGGCTGAAAAGAGACCCAGAATTAAAAGTGTATGTACATCTTCCACCGCATAAACTACATCCAGACTGTTCCATGCATGGGTTCAGTTATAAATTGAACCCTCAATATAAATAAAGCTAGGATTTTTTCCTTACTTTTTCCTATAAATGTAAGGATCTCTCTTTACTGCATTAGGAAGTCTTAGGAGAACTGTAGCAGAATATTTAGAGGGGACCCTGTGGATCTCAATAGAAATATTGGTGTATTTTTAATGCAGTGCACCGACTTAAAGTAAGCTTAATATTTCCTTTTCTAAACTCCTTTATCAGAGCAATTTTATTTCAACTCTTGACTGTAAGCTGGAGGAAGACAGGGGAAAATTAAGCCCTTGTAATTCCTGACAATTCTTTTAGTATTTACAGACACCTATGTAGTTGCTGGCTTGAGCATTTCTCTGTCTGCTTAAGTTAGGAATCAGCAAAAGATCTCTGTTAATGGCATGCTCTCAGGAGCTACTGGAATTAATTTTATTTTAGATAAGCTGGGATAGATACCATGCAGCTGCACTTCTGTGAAGGGTCTGAAATTACAGTGGCACTTCTTTTCTCATTACCTGTTGCTGCAGTGGTTCCTAACACCTTTCTTCCCCTGCATTTTATCTCCGTGGGTCACCACAGCTCACTGCTGATCTCTGGAACAAATGGTGTGGGAAATAAATAAGGCAACTCACTAATTGGTGCAGAAGTTTGAAATTTTAATGTCTTATATGGTTTCTAAATGCTGGATGCTGTCTGTGGAAAACATGAGGATGCTTCCTTGCATCCTGAATGCTGCGCATTCCCCCAAGCAGAGCTGCATCACATTGTACACAAGCTGCTGGTTCCTTACCATGGTACAGATGGAAGCAGCAGCAGCGGCTGGCAGTGCTGGTCCTGGTCTCAGCATGTGCTGCCTTTCTCCCTCCTGCCTGCACGCACCTTCTCTCAAGCAATTACTGATATTTAAAATATATTCTACTCAAAACTGAAATTGTGCTTGGTAAACTTTGAGCAGGAGATCCAAGTAATGCTCCAATATTTAGACTAGCTACCTCCTCCATATTTTCTTTCCCCCTCGTTTCATTATATGTTCTGGGGTCTCTACGAAGCAGTTATTTTCCCCCTCTGCATTGGTGAGAAGTTGGGTGTACACCATCTGGTTGCCAGAGAAGCAAGATTTGGGGATTTTTAAAATTATTATTTTATTTCTCTATCGGGATAATAGGGCATGAGCATTTCTAGGACTTTCTGTGGGATCTTTCTCCAGTCCCTTGTTAGGGCACTCTGGGCACCATCCTGCAAGGGCTGAGCTCAGGTGGAGAACTGGGGGCTGATAATGGGGTCTATCAACAGCCCCCAACATGGCAGTTGATGAACCAGGGCCAGCGGCCATCCAGGCAGCTGAACCAGGAGCAAAAGGGGATGAGACCAGGGACACAACTGGAGACAAGCTACAACGTGCATTCAGGGGGTCCATCCAGGAAGCGTGGCTGGAGACCTGCATTCCTGTGGTGCTGCTGGAGCAGGGACTGATAACCCCCAGGCTGATCTGAAATGGGGTCTTGGGCTATGGTCAGGGATGTGTGGAGGTCCAAGGTGGGGCTGGGCAGGGCCAGAACGTTGGTACTCCTGGGGCTCCTCTCCTATAACTGTGGGTAGCAGCGTGACTGTAACCAGCAGCAGGACTCAGTGGGTACCATTCTGACCTGATAGTGCAAAATCTTGCATTTTATTCTTGCTGCTGAAAACCACCCTGGTGAACATGTTTCTGTTTCTCCATCCATAAGAGGAGGATAACATGTCTCATTGGGAAGGTAAAGGGCTCAGTTGCTTACTGAAACTTCGCATAATGAAAATGTTTTCTAAGCACTGTTAATTAGTTGTTACATTATTTGTTGCTGAAGGAATGTAAGAGAAATCTTGGCCTTATTAAGAAAGCATAAAAATCTCTTCTGCTTTTCCTGGAACAGAGATTTCAACTCTCATACCAACTGCATATATCAGTAGGGAATTACTTTATGCTCTTGTCCTTGATTATGTGTCCTTGGAAGATGCAATGTCAGTAAGTTTTTAAGCACATTAAATTTATCCATGAAAGCATTTTTCAAAATTCAACAGTTGCATCACTTTCAAAACAAAAGAAAAACCCTAAGAAATACAATACACCCAACTGTGCACACATTTCTTCTCAGAGAAAGAGCGAGCAAATAAGCACGTGGTATATTTCACTTGCACCACTGACAGCACAGTTGGAAGGTGTTTAGAGGTCATTATGAGGGTCACAAAAGAACAACCTGATAGAACAGAAAAGTGATGCACTAAAGAGCATTAGAGAGATTCCTACTGACCTCGCTGGACTTCAGATCTGAATCTGGACATATCCATATGGAGAAAGTAGAGTGTCTAGGTCACTGTTTTATGAAACTTCCTGACTATACCTGTACGAAAGATTAAACTTGTATGCCTCTAAAATAGCAGCACTATACGCATTTATAGTTTCTGGTTGCTTGGCTATTTTGAGTACTTCAGTAACGTATTTATTACTGGTATATGTCCTTTAGCTTTCCACAAAAGAGTAAGCAAGAACTGGATTGCAATATAAAGTTATACATAATGTTAAAAATTAGTAGGATTTATGGAATGTAACTTTGAATGTTGACAGTCTCTGATCTGTCTTCAAAGCCAGGACAAGACCATCTATGTCTACAGCATTCCCAACACAAAGCTATTTATTTATTTATTTATGAAAAAATGCAGTAATGAAGTTCTCTAACCCCCTCCAGACAATCTCTTCTGTTGTCTGATTGTTCTTATCATTCAGCAAGCTTCCTAACCTAAATTTCCTTTTGCTGTAATGTAAATCTGTTACTTTACTCATCTCCCAGTGGACCTGGAGAAAAGTCTATGGCCTCCTTCTTTTCCTTGCCTTTCTGCACAAAAAAGACTGAGAACATCTCCCTCCAGCTTCTCCTTGCTAAACAACCCCACTTTTTTCCCTGACAGTCACACTTTCCAGATGTCTGATCACCTTCTGTTCTGTTGCAGGATCCTCTCCAGGGTTTTTCTTGGTACATTTTAGAAGGACTTTGAACTGGACCCTTTCTGCAGAGGCCCTGTGGAGGGCGAGTGGGAAGATGACTTGTGTGTCTAATACCCAGGTTTCTGCAGTACTGCCCACCACCACGTAGCCACAAAGATGAGCTCGTGGGATGACACTGAGTCACTTTCAGTTTATTCACTCTCATACCCAAACTTCTGAGGAACTGTTACCTAGTCAGTTATTTCTCCTCTTGTTCTGCAGTTCATCACAAATGTCATGCTCTGTGCTTGTTGGTACTGAATTGTGCTCTATTGTCTGAATTCATAGTATCACAGAATGGTTTGGGTTGGAAGGGACATTAAAGATTATCTAGTTCCAACCCCCTGCCATGGGCAGGGACACCTTCCACCAGACCAGGCTGCTCAAAGCCCCATCCAGCCTGGCCTGGAGCACTGCCAGGGATGGGGCATCCACAGCTGCTCTGGGCAGCCTGTCCCAGGGGCTCACCACCCTCATCACAAAAAGTTTCTTCCTTATGTCCAATCTAACTCTATCCCTTTCAGTTTAAAGTCATTACCCCTTATTGTATTACTGCATGCCATTGTAAAAAGTTCCTCTCCAGCTTTTCTTTAGGCCCCCTTTAGGTACTGGAAGCCTGCTATAAGGTCTTCCCCAGAAACTTTTCTTCTCCATGTCCTTCTTATGTTGGGGCCCCAGAGCTGAACACAGCACTGCAGGGAGGTCTCAGGAGAGCAGAATAGAAGGGGGGAATCACCTCCCTCGACCTGCTGGCCACACTTCTTTTGGTGCAGCCCAGGATACAGTTGGCTTCTGCCATAGTTGGTCAAAATCTTTTTAATCTTATCTCCCAGTGCTTACAGCTTGGCATTGTCTGAAAATTAAAGAAAGATACCAGTCACAGGTGAATTGAAATACTAATTTCTTTCTTGTCTTTCAATGGTACTGGAAAACCATAATCAATGTATCTTCCACACTGGCTGTGAATCCTTGACAGCTGTTCTTTCATTACAACTATCCAGCTGGCTGTGCACTCACCTTCCTGCACTTTCAACCAAACCAGGTTTTCCTAGCTCAGTTATAAGAATCTCATAACATTAAAAGGCTTGCTAAGATGCAAAGAGACGATATCCACTGTTTTTTCACTGTCCACGAGGCCTCTTAGCCTGTCAGAGAAGGAATTAATTACGCTTTGTCCTTGACAAGCCCATGGTGATTGTTGGTTATGACCATACAAATTTGAAGTGCTGATGGGGAGACTGCTTGCTTGTCTTTCCTTGGGTTTATTTTATTCTTAAATCTCATGTTCTGGCTAGATTTTCTTTACGTGGCCTTCCTGCTTTGAAAAAGCATAAACTGTGCTTGCTCTTTCCCTGTCTTTTGAACTCAATCTATACTCAGTAGTTGTTCAAAATCATTGCTAACAGATCTGTTATCAGCTAAATTTGATGGAATTTGCCAATCAAAAAGCATTGATCTTACCCACGAAATTCTCTAGCCTGTTATGTCTTATGGTAGCCCGTGTTCCTACACCTTTTTTGTTGCTGTTAGTAACCTGTGATCAGATTAGGATGACTTTGAAGTGAGAATCAAAGCAATAAAAATCCATCTTTTCCAGCATATTATATTATCAGCTTTCTTTTCTGTTTTCCTGTTCATCAGTTATCTTCTTAGTTCTGTAGAATAATCTTCTAGCCAGGCTGCATTATTTCATGCCGAGCAATCTTCTTTTCTTCAATTAGCCCTCTTTGCTTCAAAGTGATATGAGCATTTTGTTCAAATTTGTTTCAAAATACAGCTCTTGGCTAACCTCTTGAGTTCCTCTCGTAGCTGATACTTGACAATCTGCTTCTATTGGATGGCTTTATACTATACTCTTGGGTTTAATTGACTTACCACATTTCATAGCCAAGGCCTCGGTGTATGTGAGCATCTTTCTGTGCCATACAACACAGGAAGGTGTGCATCAGACACTGGGCTCACATTGCCACCCACTCCCATCCCCCCAAGGCCTCCTGATTTAGCATTTCACGTGGATCAGCTCATCGCTCATGGTCTCTTAAAACACAGCCTCTTCCAGCAAATCAGCTCTTCTTTGTTGACGTAGCAATTTCCTAGGGCCTGTCCCCAGTTCCAGCTCTGCCATGCTAATAATCCTTGATGACATCATGCATCTGTAATAATCTCAAAATTATTGGTTTTAATTGATTTTAGTTTTTACAACAGAGCAAACTGGAGTGGATGTGCTAACGTGTTTTGTAATCTGAAAGGGCAGCGGTAACTTTTCTGGTGGTGTGGGAGGGAGTCAGAACGGAAAGGGGCAATCCACGTTTTGTTCCGTTTTCCTGCTGCCACTTGGGGAAGAAATAGGTCCTGTTTACGCAAACCCAGAGAAACTAACTGCAGTGTTAGTTAAATACTACAGTTGGATGGCTGGAAAACAGCCTCTGCCACAGTTGGCACGGACTGTGGTGGGTATATGCTACCCAGAGGTTTTTCACAGTTTACTTTCACAGCTTGACCCTTTTCCCTTTTTCCTCCCTGTAGATTATCAATTCGGTGGTATTGCTGATTCTGCTGAGTGCCCTGACCGATCCTGACCAGTATCATCTAACCAGTGCTGAATTAGGGGGTGAATTTGAATTTATGGATGATGCCAGTAAGTACGAACTGCTCCAGCATTTACGTAACTGTCCTATAATTTCAGTAATTACTGTCCTTTAATTATTGCTCCAGCTTGATATCTTACAGATGCATTTTTATTATGAAAGGTGTATTCATGGCACAGTTCAAACTGGTTACCTAGTAGTAACCTTATCTGCTACCTATTAGTAATCCGTCTGCTCTGCTGTGTCCTGGCTCGGCAGGGGCAGGGCCAACCCTTGACATGGAGATGTTATCCTGGAGAATGATACTGAAAGCCCCAAGAGGATTTTGCAAGACAGGGGGAGATACAGAGTCTCTGCACCTCCCAGTACCATGTCCCATAGTGCCCACACATGCATAAGAATCCATACTGCTATTTGTGTCTTGAAATAAATCTTGTAATAGATGCAAATATAAATATTAGCTTTATAGTTATAGGCATATTAGCGATTACACAGGGCTGCTTCCTTCACTCACCAAAGAGCATGATAGAAAATCTTCAAGATGGTTGCAGGGAAGGTGAGCCAGGCCATTTATGTCTCCTGGAAATATCTCCTGTCCTTTGCAAATGTTTCTTTCTTCCATGACTGTTTGAACTTATTTAGCAATGTTTGATTTGTTGATTTGCTTTAACCATTTAATTTGTATCTAGAAAGGTTTTCCTTCAATGTGATTTTGAAAAAAATGTCTGTTTATTTTCCTTTCTGCTCACAAGATAGTTAAGTTCAGCATTTCTTACAGTAATCTGAAACAAGGTCTCCTGCTAGTTACACTAGTGTCTTGCTGCTCAGAATCTCACCCATCTGCAGCAAAAGGCTCTTAAGTCCTTTCCTCATTCCTGCTGAAGTCAATAAAAATACCAGTAGGAAAGGAATACCCCACATGGGAGAAAAATAGTTGTACCCATGGTGTGTTAGAGCTGCTGGGTATCAGTTAAGAGATGCTTATTTCCACAAGGTCTTTAGTGCAGATATGCCTAGAGGATCTTAATTAATTAATAATAAGGGACAATTGCTACTTTATTGTGTCTTCGTTGTAAAACCACCTACAACTTCCAACTAAAATTCTTTTTATATAACTGGATTTAAGAAAGTAAGGACCATAGCAGATACAGATGGGCTCCTAGCTGATTCTGACATATTAAAACTGACTGCCTTGTCCTAATTCTCAGAGATTAACCTTGGTAATGACTGTCTGTCAGTGTGGTTTTATATAGCCCGCATCAGAGGCCTGCCAGTGCCCACGGCTTTTAAATTGTAATTCTGTTTTGTAATGCAATAGCTGTCAGATCAAGTACATTGGGGATTTCCATCTACACTTGAAAATTGTATTTTCTATATTTTTTTATCGAGGCTTCTGAAGTGAACCCTGCAAGACTGTAAAAGGATGGCTTCTGGGGCAAGCGCCCTCATTTCCATTTGGTAAAGGGAACATTTCACAGGCAGTTAAATTACGAATGAATATTTGAATTAATGTTTCCTTTTATTCTTTGACTCCCTCTGGTTTAATGCCTTTACCGAGTAAAGGCAGCTGAATCAAGCTACTGGCTTTTATAGTTACTGGAAATAGCTGGCCAGAGATTTTTTTATTTATTCTTTTTTCTTTAAGTATGACTATTCGTTCAAAAATGAGGAAATGTTTTCTGATAAAACGTCAGACAAACTTATACATGCTCTTCTCTTGTCCTACTTTTATTTGTCTTTTTTAAAGAAATATTTCCCAGGTTAGGTGCAAGTACTGAAATCCTTAGATGTGAAGCCATGTGTATGAAATACAGGAAGATACATCCATTTTTATGCTAATGAAGGTCCCAAAGTTGTTATCTATATGTAATTGTATTGACAAATAATAATGATGGAAATACTAGTAGCCGTTACTCATTATTACTTTTGACACTCCTATCAATAGCAAACAAACAAACAAAAAAAGCAGACATAGAGTTTGCATGTAAAGTTGTCACTCCCTTTTCCTCCTTCCTCAGATAGGCTCCTTCATAAATTTATTTCCAGATTACATTCTCAGATCTTTTATCAGCTGAGTCACAGTAGTGGAAATGTGGCTAACCTGAAGTTAATGGCAAATTTGCCTTGACATCCAAGAAAGCAGGATCCCCCCAATATTTGTATTTATATTTACTTCTGGCTGTGCTCAGGCCTGGTTTATGGAGAATTTTCCATTTTAAGTTCCAGCAGTGGGAAAAACTCTTGTCACATGCAGAGCCAGAGTCAGTCTAGTGCAAACTGCTTGGAAATGCCAGTGCAGCATCAGTTCTTCAGCTCACATCTGCTTAGCCTTAATTTCAGGATTTAGCGTGGTTCCTGGAGCGTTGCCAGAGGCTCCAAAATGCCTGTTTGATTAAGCAGAGAAAGGATTTACCTGAGCACTTAGAAAAAGCTGTAGGTTAGTGCTTTTCCCTTCTATTCTAGAAAAAGAAATGAGGGGTGGTGGTGGGGAAAGTCTGCCAAGACTCGCCATGTGGCAGATGGAGTTACTGGAAGACACCAGTGCGTGTGGTTTGGCTGGCTTTCCGAAACACATCTGGGAGCTGGGGAACGCGCTGGGCTTCCTCCTGTGCTGGATACTCAGCTGAGCCCATTTAGTGTCATCTTTCTTTTTATTATTTCCTTAGGGCCTGAGGGACTTCATGAACTAGAAGCTGGACTAGGAAAAATTAGAAAAGTGTGAGCTGCCCAATGTAATACTGCCGCTGTTAAAAGACTAATAATGTCTGGGCAGGAGATGGAAAAGCCCTATAAATAATTTTGACTTCCCAGAGGGTTTCCACCTGAGCCTGCTGCTCAGCTCCTTTAGATACACAGACCATGGTCCTGACATGTCAGCAGTCCAGACAAGCAGTGCGTGTTGCTTGGTTTTATTTACTGCCTTCCCGGTGCCATGAATGTGTGTGATACTTCATAAGCCATATGACAAGAAGGACTGAAATCCTATGTGTGGCCTATAGAAACTGAGGGGGACTTTGACACTGATGTCAGCAACTTGGGCCAAAGTGTCCCTGCCCTGGGACGGGCAGGCGAGACAAGGAGAGGGCTCAGGGCAGGGCAGGATAAGGTGATGGTCTCTCTGCTGAACATGGCATGTATCCAGGGCTTAACAAGATTAATTCAAACAGGAAAAAAATAATAAAGAAACCTACAGACAGCAGGCTTGGACTTCTGCTGTGGGGTAAATGGGGATGGTAGAGCAGGTATTCTTCCTGCCTCAGCCCATCAACAACACCCAGCAGCATGAGCCCCTGCCACAGGGAGGGGAGAAAACTAGATCTTTGCCACAACATGGCATATTCAGGGCTCTATCTTCCCCTCTGGCTTTCTCCTCTAGAGCAAGTCAGCTGGGCTCAAAAGTGCAGCAAATTCTTCCCTTCTCATTGGCCTCTTTTCTTCGCTGGAGAGAAAGTGCCACTGTCACATGGGTTCTGCATGGCAGCTGGCAGTGGTGGCACTGACCTTGCACAAGAAGCTTGGAGGAGAGAGCGAGGCAGTAATCCTTAGCTGTCAGTAAGGAGGCCAGGCTGCTGCATAAATAAGGCTAAGAAGGTGGGCAAAACTGCCCGAGGATTGCAGGCTGCTGATCGGCAGCTTTCTGGCCCCCAGCTGTTGGAGCTGTGAGCCAGCAATAAACTCCAAGGCTGGGGCAGGTGATGAGCTGGAGGATTTGAGGTCTCCATCACTCCACACAAGTCCAGGCTCAGGCACTGGCCCTGCTGGCTGCTCCTCCCTGTCCCTGCAGCACCCACCACCAGCCTCCTCTGGAAGAGGAGAGGGGAAGGCAAGGAAATGCTTGTGAGATGTGTTTGAAAGAGCTCCAGCTGCAGACCTTGCCGTGCACGCAGTTGCCCCATGCCAGGAGCTCTGCCCAGCCCCAGCAGCATCTGCTCCCTAGCGTGGTGGGAAGATAGGATCTCGCTGCAAGCTATAAGAGGAAAAAAACCCAACTGGTTTCTTTAAACCCAAGCAGAAAACTCAAAAAGCCATCTAGGACACTAGGCTGTGTAACCACTGCAGTGGTCCAAGTACAGCCCTTCTAGCCATGAATGCCACGGGAAGTACAGCATGGCTGGAAAAAAAATCACACACCCCTGTTAGCTTCTCATTTAATGTGCTACATATCTAGTTTCATTCTGATTAATTGAAGCTGACGCAGCTCAAAAAAACCAATGAAGCCTTAAATGAGAAAGAACCAGCTTGAGCCAACTAGGACTTGGCACAGTGGAGCACAGCTAGAGAGACACCAGAGACAGGGAGCATGAGTGTGTCAGACCAGAGCTTCAATGTCAAGTTTATTGCAGTTTGCTGGGCTCTGGCTGTGAACCAGTACTGCTGTGGTCATGAGCAAGGCGAAGCCTGTGACTGTTGCATCTGCTGCAAACGGCAATGACAGCAGCTTCCCCTTGGATACAGTGAGTTGGTGACTGGGATTAAGAACGGACAGACTAAATAAGTGATCAGTGCCTTCAGGCTGATGGTTAAAATAAAAATGTTGATCTAAGAGCCTCTTTTGCAATTACCTCAATTGAGGTTAGTGGCTACGGGCAGCCATTTCCAGTTCTCCCCTTTTCTTTCATTACCTCGATTATACCTGGTCTATTCAAAACTGTTTTGATTTCACAGGATGTATGTGGGCAGCCAAATGACCACATAGTTAAAAGTGTCTGAAGAGGCTGTAGTACCTTTTATTAGTACAGGTTTGTTTTGTGGGTGCTTCCTCTTGAGGGCAGAATTCAGTCACCTCTAACAGGCACAGCACAGCCTCACCGCTCCTAAAAAGCTGGAGACTGGTCACGGCGATGCAGCTCGGACCCCTTGCTGGATGTCCAGATCCTCTACACAAAGAGGAGAAGGAGTTGCCTGAAGAACCATTTGGTATGAAGAGCAATTTGGGGTGCACTGAGATGTCATCCCCTCCTGAATTATGAGCAAGGAGCCCAGCTGCCTCCCAATGGCATTTCCAAGCACCCACAAGCCAAGAGGCATAAAGCCACCAGGTTGGAAGCAGTGAGAACAGGGTGCAGCTAACCTCAGCGCTGAGTGCTGGTGCCTCTCCTGGGTCAGACCTGCTTATTTTGACAGTAAGACAAAGATTCAAGCATTTGCTCTTGTCCGTGAATAAGGACATCTGGACTTCAGGCCCTCATCAACCTACAGTGGTTTCAATGTGCCTCTCTGAGTGCCAAAGGGACTCATCCATTAAATTAGGAAGTTGCCTGCAACTGTATTTGAATCCCTATGCAATCACAAGGACAAAATTTTGGGGGGAGAGAGAGCGAGCAAGAGTCCTGAAACCCAGGACACAGGCAGTGTCCCAGGAAAGGGGAGACCTAGGTTCATAAGTCCTTAATCCTGCCATTGGTAGGCACGGTACCTAAGAAGCCTGTAGCCCAACGTACATAAGCATCCTCTGGAGATGCCCTTATCAGCCAGCAACAGCCTCCTCTTGCTCACTTTCCCACCAGCTTCACAAGTCTCAGGTTCCTCTCTGCATCAAGGGCCAGCAGAAATCTGGATTAGTGCTGGCAGGAGCTCTGTGCTAGTGCAGGATTTGTGTTCCCTCAGGTGAAAAAGGATCAAGGACTGGTTCCTTTGTCTTCTTCAAGGATGATTGTACTGGTAGGCTGGAAAAAAATGGCAAGATAGACAAGTCTGTCCTTCCTTTTTTAGCCATGACCCAGGTGAACATGCACTGCTGCCTGGTGGTCATAGGTGAGATCTGTCCACAACTACCTTTCAGGGACTTTGATGAAGGCTCCAGAGCACCTACCCAGAACCTCATTTTAAAGCAGCCAGTGAGGTGGAGGGGCTGTCCTATGCTGTGGGATGGTCCTCATCATGTGCTGGTGTTAGATGTTGTGGCAACTCTGTGATCAAATGGAAGCATCTCCACACTCTGAATGCCTCCAGAGTCAGGCAGTGATGGGTAGTAAACAGCCTGGACACTGTCCTGTATTTAAATGTGTCTCAAGTCCACCAATGTCTGATTGAGGCAGGTAGTTTTAATGCACGTGCTGACAGCAATGTAAACAGCAGATACCAACAGAGGTGGGATCTCTAAAGTCATGTCCTGTATACCTCATGTCCTCTCTCCTCTTTGTGCACTGGCTTAGCCTCAGAAAAGCAGTTGCAATGTTCTGTTGCACTCCCAAACTGCAAGGTCAGGTTCCAGAATGCACTTCTGGTGTCCTGACTGTGGCCTGTCATCGTATCAAGGGAGGTATATATGAAAAGACCAAATATATGTAATTTTTTTCCCCGGGATCTCCTTCCAGCCAGTTTGTGGCTTAGGAATGTTTTAAATCTAATGAAAAGTTAATTGAAAGCTGAGCAGCAGTGGAAGAAAGAGATAGGAGTCCTGTAATTACTCCAATCAAAACCTTAAAGAGTATTTTCCTTCCTTTACTCCTTCACCTTTCCTGACAATTATACATCTTCATTAATAAACTGTATATTTCTGAAGTATTCTTGGTTGAAATGAAAAATTCCAAGATGTTATTTCTGCTCTAAGATGCCTCTACCTATGACTTTTTCTTTTAAAAATTCATTTCTCCTTTTCCAGAGTTTCTAGACATTTGTGAGCAATGGTATACAGCAGCTGTTAGTGCAAAAACAATCTGTAGTGCAGAAAAGCAGACACTTTCTGACTACAGATGTCATCACCACTGGCAAAATATTGTTCTTGTAAAGACTGCTCCTGATTTTTTAAAATCCTCAGAAAAATGAAATCATTCATTGCATCTCCACAGCCTCATAGAGGCTGCAGAGGCTTGTGCAGCATTAATCACTGTCTGTAATTCTTATATTTAAGAGGTTTCCCACAAAAGCCAGATTTCCTCCGGCAATGACTGAATGATGTACCTAAACCCATCCCCACCCACATCCCACCCTGCCCTTCGAGATGTTCTGCACAAGGTAGATGGCAAAATAACTGAACCAAGCTCTGAATTGATCTGCAATCATTTTGATGTGTTTCTCTTCCAGATATGTGCATTGCCACAGCGATTTCTCTTCTTATGATTCTGATCTGTGCAATGGCTACATATGGCGCATATAAGGTAATTCATTATATTTGGTGATGATATGAATCAAGTGAACTATACAACTCTGTAGAAACAACGTTAAGAAAATTGCTTTCTAGCAACTTGTTGTTTAGCTGGAACTTGAGGGGGAAAAGAAAAGTCAAAGAGCCAGCAGGACTGATTGCTTAGATCAGTGGCATCGCAGGGCCAGGTGCTGCAGGCAGGAAAACTGCCCAGTCGTGTTGGCTGTCCACAGTTTCAAACAGGAGTAAGCCCTGTGCAAACTGTGAGTTCAGAGAACTGCATCTTGTACCTACAAAAGTTAAGGGGATTCTTTCCCATTCACCTCCCAAGCCTGTGGTCTGTCCCAGTATTAATCCTATTAATTGGGGGGGGGGGGGGGGGGGGGGGGGGGGGGAAGTATGTGCTTTCTAAATGTCCTAGTACAATGAGTTGTGGGACTGACACCACACATTGGTGCAGTTCAGCAGCCACGTTGGCTTGGACAGCCCTTTTGGCTAAATGTCATATTTCTTTAAGCCCATTTAACACTGCACTGTGTCAACTATTCCTTAGATTGTAGCGCAGAAGGACAGGCATCCTTCTGTTTTAACGTGTGGCTGATGAGTTTCATTTTATTTCCTTTTTAGCAACATGCAGCTTGGATCATCCCTTTCTTCTGTTACCAGATCTTTGACTTTGCTCTCAACACACTGGTTGCCATCAGTGTACTTGTCTATCCCAGCACAATTCAGGACTACCTCCGTCAGCTGGTAAATTACTTGATGTTTACAAGTCCCTGGGGGCTTTGGGAGAAAAAAACCACCTGTGCAAGGTGCACTGTTTGTTTGGTATTTCTGGCCAATGGTTTCCTGTTGACTTCCAGTGCCATCCTTGAAAAGTCCTCTCAGTCCTTGCTAGTCTGGCCAAGGTTACCTTACTAACTTATTACAATATTTTTGCAGAGCTCTGGAGTTTTGCAGTGCTGTGGAAGCTCTCAGCAGCACTTAATTTAGAATGAGACTCATATTGCAAGACATAGATAATAAGTAATTGCTTTTGGATTCAGTGTCATTGTGTTCATATCCAGTGGCTTATTTTTTGTGCTATTTCAAGGATGTTTTGCCGCCTCTTTTAATTTATTTGGTAGCTTTAACACATGTTTCATTAGGCAGGAGTTTGATTCAATGTAGGTTTGGTTTTGCTAGAAAATATTTTTGGATTCTATCTTAGGGACAATTAGAGGCTCCCTTCTTCACATGGTCTATTTTAACCAAACATCTGTAGCCACTATTGTGTAAGCTTACAAGGTATGATTGCAACCACCTAAGGAGAAGAGCCTAACAGCCTCTGTCTCATCACAGGACCACATGCCATGTCTGAGGGGGTCAGGTGGAGCTGCACAGCTCTGGAGAAGCCAGCGCTGCAGCTGCCTCTGAAAATCTGCCTTGAGAAACCTGAATACAGATTAGCTTGGCTGTGAACTTTGGTATGTGGATGGAAAACTAGACAGGGCAGTATAAATAACAGGTAATGAGAAACAGTAGGGAGATAAGTAGCCACACAAATCTGCAGGAAGAGGCAATGTGTCAAGCCAGCGGGAGCTGGGATGCATCAGGGGCCTGTTATCCTTTGCCTTATTTAACACCCGCCTGCATTTGCAGCTGGTGGTACACTGGAAGAGAAGCAGAGGAATAATTCAAAAGGTTCTCAGATATACAAATGGAAAAGAGGGAATTACAGCCATAGCTGGGTGAGTGCTAGAAGCTGGCAATGCTGCTGGCTGGAGCCTTCACCTGCAGTTCCTCCCTTCTGCTTCAGTGCCAGCCCTGCTCTTGTAGCAGCACAAGTGTCTGTGTGGCTGCAGGAACTACCCCCACCCCCCCACCCCCCCCCGCCTATCCCAGGGCATGTGTCATAACCAGTTTTTACTCAGTCTTGGTTGCTGTGCAAGAACATGACGGGGACAGGAGCAGGCTGGGAGCTGCACCCCAGAAAGCCCCTGCTCTTCTGCTGAAAGCCAGGTGTCACGTCTGGAGCCAGCTCACTAGAAGGGCAAAGAGAATCTGACTCTCTCAAAATGTCTGCTAAAACATCACTGTTGTTCCTGCAGGTAAAAAAGCAATAGGCCCCTCTGTAGCGTAGAATACAAGGAGCCAGCCTTGGAAGGTGCTGGGGATGGTGCAGCAGAGCACTTTGTGAGCTGCATTGCTGCTCTGGAGCATTGAAATCCCTGGTTGCATACGTCTTTGTCTTGCTGTTGTAAATCATTTTCTGGACTGGTAATGAAATGTTGCGAGACTTCAGGAGTGCTAAACTGTCAGTGCTCAAAAGGGCAAGGGGGATTTCCAGGATAATTATAGGCTGATTAGCCTGACATTGCTACCAAGCAGAATAATAACAGAAGGGCTGAGAGGAGAGTCAATTGATAAAGGATTAGACTAGAGGAATATGATTAATGACTGCCAGCACGGTTTCACAGAAAATCAGTCCTGCAGGCAAACTCATTTTCTTTCACTGACAAGATTACTGGCTTTGTCAATAAAGACGGGCAGGGAGATAATAGGCTTTCGTGAGGTTTTTGACTTCGCAGCGTGATGCTCAGAGCAACAATAAAGCACTAGATCGATAAAGGATGTATCAAATGGATTAGGAGAGGTTAGCTGGCAGACTGCAAAGGGTCGTGGTCAAGCCAACCATCTGCCAGTGAGTTTCTATTTCGGGCAGAAGAAGGTCTCCAGGAATCGGCAGTAGATTTCAAGCTCTTCCTGACTTCCATTAATAATCTTAGTACCCAAAAGGCTCTTCACAAAGGCTAACGCCAGCCTTGGGAGAGCTTCCACAGGCTCGCTGTCTAGAGGGATTGAGCCTTCTAGCAGGAGGTTGCGAGCAGGAGCCTAATCTAGCTGTTCTGTGTCATCCTCTGAAAGACTCTAACCTGCATTGCCCGAAGTGAGCACATCTCTGCATTTCCCAGAAGCAGTACTTGTGACTTTTTCCCAGCAAAATCACTTCTAATAAAACCTGTGGCTGACACAGACATTAATTGTTGTGGTTTAACTTCAGACAGCAACTAAGTACTACATAGCCACTCACTCACTCCCCCCACTCCCCATGTGGGATGGGGAGTAGAGTCAGGAAAAAGGTAAAACCCATGGGTTGAGTTAAGAACAGTTTAATCATGGAAAGAAAGTAAAATGTAGTAGTAGAAGTAAAACTAATCATAGGGAGATAACAAAAAGAGAGAGAGGAATAAAACTCAAGAAATACAAGTGTTGCCCGATAACAATCGCCCACCACCTGCTGACGGATGCCCAGCCAGTCCCCCAGCAGCGATCAGCAGGCCCTGGTCAACTCCCTCCAGTTTATATACCGAGCATGAGTTCTATGGTATGGAACATCCCTGTGGCTAGTTCGGGTCAGCTGCCCTGGCTCTGCTCCCTCCTGGCTCCTTGTGCACCTCCCCACTGGCAGAGCACGGGGAACTTGAGGAGTCTTTGATTCAGAGTAAGCACTACTTAGCAACAACTGAAACATCAGTGTGCTATCAGCATTGTTCTTATACTAAATCCAAAACACAGCACTGTACCAGCTACTATGAAAAAAATTAACTCTATCCCAGCTGAAGCCAGGACAGCAATGAAGAATTAAATAGCACTAAGGACAGAGCCATTAATCAGAGTGAGCTAGACGGACTGAGGACCTGAGTTCAGACATTAATGTGTACTACGTTACTAAGTGCAAAGGAATGTAAATACTTGAGGAATACAGATGAGCATACAGTGTGACAATTTCACTTGGGATGCAGTGACCCTGCAAGCAGTCTAGGGAACTAAGTGCCAAAACAAGAGTACCTGGGTCTTTTTTTGCTGTTTGTAAAAACTACTCATGGGATTTGTGGACGACAGCAATGATTAGTAAGGGAAAGGAGAATTCCTGCCTCAGTTGGTGACATGGGTTTCATCTGCCTGTTTACAGTGTCTGGTTGTAAAGAACAGTGCTTAAAAGTCAGAGAACATGCAGAAAAGTTCCTCCAAAAACTGTATAGAAGAGGGGTACCTTGTAGAATGATGAGAGACAATCAGCTTTTCCTGATTCATTTACTGAGGAAGGAGACCTAGAGGCGATGCCATTAGAGTTTTCATATGCAGAGAAAAGGTATTAAAGGGCTGTTTAAATTAATGTGAGGCCTAATGATAATGAGCAGCTAAAAGCTAGTTCGAGTTCAGTTCATTTAGAAACAAGGAGTCATTTCTGTTTTAACATTCACAGTGGAGATCAGTGATTGGCAAAAACTACCAAGAGCTCCGATGAATTTTGTACAACTGATGTCACCTGTTCAACAAAGTTTTGAAGCTGTTTTGAGGCTGTTCTGCATCTACTTTGAAGCTGTTCGTGCCTCCTGTGTCTTAGCTGTGGTCCTAAGCACAAATGGCTCAGCATTTGTACCCTCTTACTCTTACCTGGCAGGGCTGCATCGGTTGTCAAAAGGTTGTTGCACTTGATTCGGAGCAAATACACCGAGGGGGCAAAAACAAAAGGGAGATGTGAAGATAGTCAGACACACAATGAGATGAAACTAAAACCAAGCTTTTCAAATTTTTTAGTAATAATGCCATCAATGCAGTGCCAGTGCTCAAATATTGTTAAACAGGCTTGTACCCATGGTCTTGTTTCCCTACTTTTTAACACACTCATGGCAGAAAGGTTTGCCATCTCAAACACTGTGTTTAGGGCAAGACTGACTGCAGTAAATAACCTTGTCCCTGTAGGTGAGACCTAGTCATGCCAGTTAGGTGTGATCCCTCCTGATGATTTATAAATAAGCCCATAAATAAGACATACAAAAAAGGCGTCTTACCCTTACCCCCTTTGCAGAGGTTTGCCAAGGTAGGCAGAAAGCAAGGGTTGCGTTTCTTCCTGGCATTCTTACAGTTTTTATTCCTCTAAAAATGCTTTAAATTTGGGGAATGATATTTTAGGGAGCACAGCTCCATAACAGAAATGAAAAATCCCAATTGTTCTCCAAATCCATTATTGAATATCTGGAAGAAGGTATGCATTAGGTATTGGAATATATTTGGCAGTCTCAGAAGAACACTTTTTTCATGCTCTAAGTTGAAAACACCGTGTTTTTAACCATTTCTACTTCCCTATACTAGTATCTAGAATTATGTTACCTATTCACTTCGGTGTGCACCTGCCAGATTTCAGTCCATCAGCAATGAGTTGCAAGCTACTATGAAACCCTCCATGTACTTTTAGCAATAATAATAAATAGGGAAGGCAGAGCCCTAGTTGAAAATGTTGTAACTGTAAAATATGGAACATTGTGTTCACAGGTTATTTGGTAACGTCAGCTTGCATTGGCTGCTTCTTTCAGAGGCACAAGCACCTTTGGAAACATTTTGTCGTCTTTAAATACTCAGTTGCACACAGGCATGCCACTTAATTCCCATATATTCCAAGAGTATCTCAGCATGAAAGGTTGTGTAAAATAAGTGGATGTTACAAATCTAGCATTTGAAATGTTTTATGGTGACCATGTGATAAAACTTTCTAAGGGTTTTGTTGGACATCTTGGTCATTATCATTGTCACTAGAAAAACAAAAACCTTCACATACAGTAAATCCATCGCGTGTAAAATAAAAATATTTTTGATACTTGGAGCAGTAGTGGTCTAAAGCAGTTTGACCTAAAGCACATTTCTTTAACCCCACTAAATCTTTGGTATATGGGCTTTCTAAAGCCTTCAAATTAAACACTTCATCTTCTGTCATCTGATAACAGTATATAAAAGGAGTTGAAGCAGAGGTCCAGAACAGGTTAGTCTGCAAGTGAATTATGCAAACTTGTTTTTTATTAAAGCAGGACAATTACAATTCATCTGAAGAAAATGTCAAAATATATTAAATAGCTTTACTATGGCACTACCTGCAATGCTGCTGTCTAACAATTCAGCTGGTATCAGTCAAGCTTTTAAATCCTAGGGGAAATGTCTAGAGAATACAAAAAAGGTTAAACCTGCAAAAATGTTTTCTATAAACTAAAGCTTAAAAAAGGAATATGCTTTCTGACATCTGCAAGGCCACTTTATAATTCCAAAGAAGAAGTACTACTAACTTCATAGTAGAGCTTTAAAAATTCTACAGATACATTGCTGTTTTCTTTCAATTTTGTAAGATTCTGTTAGTCAGAGGATTGTAACTGTTGAACGAGAATCCAGACCATCTTTTAAAGTGGATTTTTTTGTGGTCCAAGGGGAAGGAAAATGTGAAAGGTCATGTAAGCAGACTGAGGGAATGAGAAAGGGATTCAGCCTTGGACTTCTTATTCTTCCTGTGCCTTTGTACAATATCAATACAGTAGAAATATACTTTCCATCCCAGTTTTAGGTTCTTTTTAACAGAACTTTGCTATGTATAAGCAGTAATTTTTTTAAAATTAAAAGTTTACCAGGTATATTATTATGCATGCAGCCCTCTCCATGTCCATGACAAGGTTATAAATGATGCTTTAATTATGACTTTAGCATGCCAGTATCACACCACTACAACTACCTCTTGTTTCTGCAGAAAATTTCATCATGTCCTGCAGCAAAATTACTTCTGTATTTCTGGGGACAGGCTTGATTTTTCCCATCCAGCCGTATTCCAGTCTCAGCTTCATCAACATTTGACACTGAGCTTTTCCCAGAAGTTGCAGCACTGAGCCCGGTGTCCAGGGTCTTCCCAGTAGCAGGGTGTCCCCACAGGAGAGCAAATTCCCAGCACAGGAGCAGGATTTCTCCTTCCACCTCATACACCCACACTGGTGTTTATCACTGCACTCAGTGGAGGGCAATGGGTCTTTGATTCATCTGAAGCACTGTTGGTACCCATTTCTATGGGACTGAATGAGATTTTGGGAGCAGCTGCTGCGATGGGAGGATCCCAAGGGCCTGCTGGTGGCACCAGCTCCATGATGGTGCCTGCACCAGGTGAGCCTGGAGCCAGCTGAGATGCTTCCCACCATCTTTCCTGCTTCTTTGCCAAAAGCAGCAGGTTTTATAAATTGCTTTTCCTACTGCACTGAAGGGGTTTGTAGTTGTGAGTCAAGATCAGGCTGTCTGTAGGCCAGCCTGGGCAAACCAGCGTTAAACTTCTTCTGGTTGGCAGGTGCCACCAGCCTGGTTAGCAAACAAAGGGAGTTTCTTCTCTGCTGTCCCGATGCTCCGTGGATGTTAATCACAGACCTGAAAGCTCTGTCTCCCACACAGCAAGCCGGGAAGCTCCAGGAGGGGCCAGCTTCAATTTTCACACCCCACACCAAGATCTCCAGGGCACCTGTGGGTATAGGTGACCATGTCATGGGTGCAGCACCCACTGCCTCTCTGGGGCTCGCTTACAGCTCACATCTCTTCAGGACAGAGATCTGGAAAGCTGAGCCTGAAGGAGACAAGCCACAGCATTTGCTCCTCACATGCTCTCTTGGCTTGCTGCTTTCAGTGCTGAATTGTTGTCCTTTCACCTGAAACACTGCTGCTGTAAAGGAGGGCCAGGCACTGCTCAACAGCACATGCAGCTCCCAGACTTGGCCAGGGCTCATGTCTCCAGCAGATGTTCCTGCTCTTCAAAGTAGCGGGAACTATCTTGGTCATTTTCCTGCCCTTCTCTTGCCCACATGCAAGCCCCAGTTAAGCTGACCTCTGGTTAAGTCAGTATGCAGTCATCCAGTCTTTGACCACTGACTTGTACCCCAAACCAGAGTGGAGGAGGACCAAAACCTCACTAGAAGTTTTTTATTACATTCACAGACTAGTTTGACTGGTTTTTTTAATGGCAGGTCAATACCAAAAATATTGTTTTGGGTCAGTTTTACTGTAACTGTTCTTAACTGACTGGACTTTCTACCCATGTGCATGGCCTCCCTCCTGAAGACAGGAGGGCAGGCTGTGGCACTAATACTTAAATTTTCTGCAGATAAGGTTTGTGTTTATTTTTCAGTGCATCTTTTCTTGGCATATACTCTTGCTTTCTTGGTCTCTGGGTGACCGCATCCACTATATTCAGCAATAACCTTCTGTGGAAAAAAAAAAGCAGCAACTTCCTGAATTATAGCAAGCTAGTTTCCTACAAAAGCTGTACCTTGACAAAGAAGATAACGTGATAAAAACTTCAACCATTAAATTCAGTACAGGAACAGAAACATTGCTCTGAAGAAGCGGAAAATGTGCTTATGTAACATTTATCTGCTAACGGTTACAACTGCGGTTGATGTTAACCAATCTGAACAGTTCATGGAAGTGCTAAATAAAGAGCTATTCTCACTAGCAGCTGTCCAAAAAAAAAGCTAATTTCCTGATGCACTGGGTCGAGTGCTGATATAAAGGGTATTAAGGAGTTACTCTGGATTTACACCATCATCACCAAGAATACAGCTATAGCTTGGTCTAAATTGTCCTGACAAGGATGCAGAGCTGGCCTGGTTAAGTAATTAGACCTGTAAGGGAAAAGGAAGTTGTGTGTGGAAGGAGCTAATGCATTCAGTTATAATGAGCTGCTGTTGCAGAAGAGCTGCCTTTTGTGGAGAACAGCTCTGTCTGTGAACAGCGTTTTATTCTAACTGAAACAGGAACTTGTGCCTTGCAATACTGCAAAATGATTTGGAATGTTAATTTTAAAGGGTGTGTTTTCTTTAAGCGATAACAAATACAGTAAAACATTTTTAGAGGTTGTTTTTCAGTCACTGATCCTAAAGTGTCTCACAGCTGTAAATCACTGGAGCCTATGCTAAGTAGGAAGATTGATTTTGTCACCTCTATTTCATGTCTGAGATAACAGAAGGACCTGGAGCACATTTCAGTTTGAAATCATGGCATTGCCTCTCTGTAGGACCCATGCCTCCATGGGGCACGTGCTCAGACAGCAGCACTGGCAAGTGCTCCTGGAGTAGTAGTCCAAATAAGATGGAGCAGAATAGACCCAATGTTTTTTGATCAAATCTTTTGGTGAAAGGATCATGCTGTCCAGCTTTTCCTACTTTGACTTTCTGGAAGGAGCTGCCACTGGTCTTTGGCAACCAGTGCCAGCGTAATGATTACTTAATAAGTAAAGGACTTGCCTTCCGTTGCTCAGGATGGCAGGTTTCCTGCTGCAAAGATGCCAGAGAGATGTCCTTTGCTGGTTTGTGGGAGGTAGAAGCCCAATGTGCACAGAAGAAAAGACAGCCCATACTACATACAAAGCAAAAAGCAAATCCCTCAGCCCTCCGGGGAATGTTTGGCAGCTGAGTATTCACAGTGCCTCTTCCAACCACACTTACTGAAACAGGTTGTTGGTGCAGAGAGCTCCTGGTTTAGCAGATCACAGAAAGTTTTGTAAGCTGTTAATTATAGAGCGCACTAATTGAATGGCTCTTAAATGACTTGTGGGATTAACGTACGGTGTTTTGCTTATTTTTGCTTATGCAGCCCACGAATTTTCCCTACAAGGAAGAGATTATGTCCGTGAACCCTACCTGTCTGGTTGTGATTATCCTCCTTTTCATAAGTATCATTTTGGCTTTTAAGGTAAGAGCATTACTGTGCATAGTCTACTCCTGGTCATGGGTGGAATGTCCCTTGCTGGGAGGCCTGGTTTTAGAATAGATCTAGGTAACCACAGACCAGGCAGCCTGACAGCTATACAGAGCAAAGTGATAGATGTTATGGAAAAAAAGTGCAAAATCTCATAAACAAACACACAAACATGTAGGGCACAATGGGGAAGCATGGTGCTTGTAGGGGAACTCATGAGGCATAAATCCTTTGAAGGAGTGGGTCATCCAGTGGGCAAAGGAGAGCCTGTTGATACAGACTTCTTGGTTTCTCAAAAGGTGTTTGGCAGTCTCTCATCAAAGGCTTTAAAAACCACCCTGAGATGTGTGGGGACAAGAGAAAAGGTCATCTCACAGACTGTAGCTAGGAAATAGAAAGTAAGGACAATTTATCAGTCTTTACAACAGTGACACCCATGCTGTTTGGTACATTCATAAAAGGTCTGGGAAGAGGAAGGAAATCTAACAACAACGGGGTTTTTGCAACATCTTTCAAAATAGGGAAAACAATCAGCCAAGAAAGCTTTGCAGAAGGATGTCATGGTACTGAGTGACTGAGTGATGAAATGGCAGAGAAACTCAGTGGTGATAAATTCCAAGCACTGGGCACAGAAGCAGCACAATCTTGTTTCACAGACACGGCAGTGGGCTCTGAACTCAACATGACCACCTGAAAAAAGGATCTTGTAGCTGTAATAGATACACCTGTGGAAATATTATCTTACTGCTCAGTTCTGGTCAAACAAATAAATCAAATGCTAAGAGTATTAAGAAAGGAATAGGAAAGCCAGAAATCTAAAGATTTCTTTGCCCGTTTTGATGCCTCCTGCCTCTGGAAAAGCATTCGCTTCTGGTGCCCTATCTCAAAAAGGATGTTTTAGAGCAGGTAAATAGATCCCAACGATCCCTCTTGGGAGGGGCAACATAAAGGACTGTCACACCAGGCAGCAAAAGGGCACAGGGACTGATGATTTATTTGCTGTTACACCAACCTCGCAGGTAAGGGGGCTGGAGTTGGCAGTACCAGAGGAAGGGGAGATGTAGCATCACCCAGCACAGCTGGACAGGCTCGTGGGAACCACCACATCCAGGTCTGTGGTCCAGCGAGGTCAGGCCCCCACTGCTGTGTGGAGCAGAAGTCCAAAAGGAGCTCAGGATAAGATCAAACAAATCAATGAATGAAAAACAACCACCTGTAGCTCAACTAGTCTCCTGAGCCTTGGACCTCTTGGAAAGTATGCTGGTGTGTTTGCCCCCTTCTTGCACCCTTCTGCAAGTTTCATACAGTGCAGTGCTGCCATTCTTGTATTTCTTATGTTGGGTTTTATTTCAGAATAGTTCTTGCTTTTTCTCTACATTAGATTAGAGAAGTCCCAACAAGCCACAGTGACACCAGGGGTGTTGCTTCCAGACAACACATTTGATAACATGAACAGGGAAACTTATTGTGACAAAAGAGGCGATTAGACTATTGAAGCTACTTCAAAATTGAAAAAAACCAGATAGGGTATTTTAAGGTGCTGTTGGAAGTCATAGTCACTTTTCTTCTGTGATTTAGAAATACAGCTTAGCCTTCTGGCTTTATATGTTCACAGCTGTACATTTGCTTTTGTTTGCACCTTTAAGAAATATGTATGAACGTAATAAATAGGTCTGGCAAGTACCACAAGGGATGTGCTCTCTATATTTCTCAGATGCAACCATTATCTCATTTTTACCCCAGGTGGGTCTGTTATTTCATTGACTAAGTATGGCAAGGAAGTCTCAAGCTTATAAAAAAAATGCAACTGAAAGTGGAATGACAAAAATACTTATTACAGAAAAAAGAAACCTATGAAATTAATAATGCAAAAGATCCATTTTGGTTCAAAGTGGCTAACACATTTTTTTTCCAAGAGTATATGTGGCTCATATAATGCTCGTTCTAGCAACGTATTTTATCGTGCAAATGAGTCACAAAAAATGACTCACACAGAAACACATGCTAAATTCCAGTTAGCATTTTCATTTGCATTTCTTGTGTTTCCAGAAGAGCTGCTATGCAGATTTATGGAATCTGCTCCGTGAAAAGAAAGCTGGACACTATCAGATGCATCTCACTTTATCACTGATAGACTTAACAGATGGTACCACGTTTATATACTGAGACTGAAAAGGTACTGTGCATAAAAATATGCCTGAGCTCCCTCTCCCTCTAGAGTTTGACTAGAAATAGGGAGAGAAAACAAAACATTGTAACCTAGGAAAAGCTACATTAGGAAAAGGTGCATTCAGCTGGTGGGAAATATGAAACAGAATCACAATTCCTCAGAAGCATTTGGCATCATGACAGTTTTGTTTTGGGTGAAGCTACATGCAAAGGAAAACATTACTGAGCAGAAATCAAGATATAGTGGTATTATATTGTGGTTTCGTGCTTTGCAGTCGTGGGATTTTGAAAAGGGAAGGGGAGCAAGAGACGGCTGGAAGAAAGCGAGCCAGCTAACCACACACAAGCACTTGTCTTTTTAGTCTTTAGGATTTACTTGGATCTGAAGCAGCTAATGGATATTTCAGGTGGTTTCACTCAGAATTTTTTTCAGAGTAGACCAAAATGTGTTATTCCATTTACTGTGTTTGTCTGGAAACTGAACCGGAGTTACATACCATGAAACATAGGTGTTTGCTATCTAGCTGAGGAAGGACATCCAGCAGCACAAATGTATTTCTGTACTTGTACGCAGCACTTCAAACGGCATGTAGCCAACACAGTGGCTTTTGAGTCACACTGTCCTCTGCAGCTGGTTTGGGGAGTGGGGCCTCAGTTTCCTCTGGCCAGCCCCAGCTGCTGAGGCTTCAACCTCCCCCTCCCCACCGTGGGCAAAGTCCCCCAGGCTCAGGTGAGCGAGGCTCAGGTGAGCACAAACACAACCAGAATAAACCTTTCCCCCAGTTTGCTCCAAACACTCTGCAGCAGCAGAGAACAGCTTCTCCTCTTCTTTTTTGGCCTTTCTTTTTCTGGAAAGGAGGTAGGAAGAGGTACTTGCCAGGGGGGCAGCCAAAAGGTATTTCAGTTCAGTGAGACAGGCTGGTCTTCAGCAAATTGGGTATTAACCCTGGTCTCCATAATATGCCTATAACCTGCGTGTACAAGGTGTCCAGCCTGGAGATGAGACCATTCCGCAGGTTCTGGTGTCCTCAGCAGGTGGGAAGGGTGGTGCAGAATGAAGTTCTGTGCTCACCCCGAGAGATTTCATGTCTCAGCCCAGGGGGATGCCTCCTGGCAAGGGGCAACGCTGATCTGCAGTGCATCACCCCAGTGTCTGCTGCCTTCCTACAGGGGCAATGGAGCCACAGTCAGGGCCATGAACACAGACCCAGCAGCCAGGCTCTGCTCCTCACTCCCAGGAAAGGCCAACACAGAGCCACGAGGTTGACACCTATTCCACAAGAGCCTGAGACAGGTTCCAGCACTGGGCTTTCTGGTGGCAGGTTACCTATGGGACAAGCATCTCTAAAGCAGGGGTCATTTGCTTTAAATTGCATACCCCAGTCTGTGTGCCTGGGAGCCAACAGATGATGTCCTGGCCCCATTTAAAGTGATGCCGGCCAGTGGTTTGGTTTGACATCATTAATTCTTTTCAATCACAGCATTTCTCCGCAATTACAAGCAATAGTTCTTGTACAGCCTCTTTGACTATAAAATACTCAAAAGATACACTTTCTAGTGTGCTGAGATTGATTTAACTGCAGATCTCATCCACACATCTGCGGCACCAACACGTGAAATACGTGTGGCCAACTTGTCCGCCATTAGCATCCCTCTGAAATCTTCATATAAATTCCAGTGTGTGTAGAAATCTTTATCTGATTTTCAACAGTTACTGAAGACCAACCCAGCTCTGTAAATAGAAAATTCAAAGCAGCTGGAGAGTAAAACGGGACTCAGTGCAGACAGCTCCTAACCCGAGGTGGCTCTGCGGCGTTCACCCTGCACTTGCTGCCAGCGAGGGAGCTGCCCAGAGGGCTGCTGTGACCCAGATCGGCACAGACTTTTCCATGCTGTGTTACAAGAAACAACAGGGTACAACAGCCTCTAATTTCCACAAAGATGCTGGTCAGACCGCTGGTTGGGCACGTGCCTGATGAGCAGGAGTCACGCGGCGCGCTGCTGCCGTTATGCCGCTTAACAAGCGCACGTGCAGTAACGGCAGCGAGAGGCAGGGCTGCAGAGTTCTGTGGGTTTCAGTTCCTTAGGGGCTGAAGTAATTTCCCACCGTTCAAAGGGGAAGGCTGAAAGCTGGTAGAAGCAGGCACAGTGCCTGTTTCCACACGCAGCCCTTCTTGCGCACCCGTCCTTTCACGTGGGGGCTGCTTGGTGCTGCCCCCCCAAGGGGGTCTGCCAGCAGGCTGTGCTGCGCTGTGCAGGAGTGCCGCAGAGGGGGCATTAGGCTGAAGTCACCTCATGCCTTTTGTGCAGGACCTATTCCAAATGTGAGCGTTCATGTCCTGAGAGAAAAATCAATATATTTATATACCGTATGTCCAGCCCCACATTTTAAAGCAGTATTTGAAGCCTCAGCCAAGTTTTTCAGGAAAGAATACGGTAACCGAATCAGCAGTCCCGTTTAACAGCGTAGCAGCGTCAGTAGAAAACAATGATTAGGAACAAGTTTAAAGAAGTTACAGGCTGAGGAAAACAAGTTTCCATGACTCACAATTTGCAGGCCAGCAGCACATGTCCAAAGCACTTGGAGCAGGACGTGCTCGGAGCTGCCACCGCTCTCAGCCATATGTGGGTCAGTGTCTTAGGGCCAATTACTTGATGCGTGCTGGCTGATGACCTCTTTATATCAAGGGCTGGAGCAGACCTCACCCACTGGGAAACAGCCCCTGCATGCAGGAGCAGGGCTGGTCAGAGTTATGGCTCAGAGCTGGAAGAGCTGGAGGGGTTCATTGTGGGGTTTAATGTGTTTTTATTCGCCACGTGTGGTGGAATAGAAGCATTCAGAAATAAATCTCTTGCTAGCTTCTCCCAGATAAGACTGTATTATCTGAAGTGGGGCTTCCCTCAGTTTGGATTCTGGGAGAAGTAGTATAGAAATTAGTTTGCAAACAGGTAGCTTCATGTAAAAGGTTTCTTACGAAGAAGGGCTGTGTCCCCACAGAAGTGTGCTGTATTCACTCTCTGTTCTGTACTAGCTCTTCTGCCTTTCTCAGCACATAGTATCTGAGCATTGAAAGTTATTGAACTACTTATTATGATTTATAATTAACAATGGCATTTTTTTTAGTTCTGGAAAAGTTGCGGTTCTCCATGTACATGCCTTTACTCCGCTTGTTTCAGTAGCCTGGGGCAGGTTTACATAGCCCACAGCTTGGGCTATAGAGCCAGTCTAACCTTCCCTTGGGACTCAGCTCACTTCACAAGCCTTTTGCTCTCCCCGTTTGATGGTCAACAGTATTGTTAAAGTCTGCAACATCTCCAAGTCATCCAGGGTCTGTAAGATGCTGTAAAGAAGAGGAAGCAAACCTACTGAATTTCAGCCAGCTTGGCCCTGGTGGAAAAACCTCTTCCTGATCTGCAACCGAGCCATCAGTGAGTCATGTGGCAGCCTGAAAAACACAGCTCATGTGTGACAGCTCTGGAGAGGGTGGAAGCACAGGGCAGCTCAAAAGGATAAGAGGCTTTTGGAAGGTCATCAGTGCAAGTGAGTCACAAAAATATGACTCACTCAGAGTGAGACACACATGCAAATCCAATCCGTGCTGGAGCTTTAAATTGCACGCACTAGGTTTGTGAAAAAACTGCTATGTAGAACCTACAAAGTAAAAATATTAGTTAGACACTATCAAAACATGTTCTCCACATCAGTGTCATGTGTGACTACATGGGAAGGAGAAAGCTCCAAAGGGAACTCTTTAGTCCTGCCAGCCTTGTCCCTGGCATGCTGAGGATCTGACTCCTGCTCCTCCACATGTTACTGCCTCTTGTCTTCCTTTCAGTCACTTTCTTTGCTCATCTCTGCTGGCCAAACTGGAATCTCTTCTGCTGGTGAAGGAGATAATGGATGTCAGCACTTCGCCCAACCAGTTTAAAAAAAACAAAAAAAAAGGTGACAACTGGTTGTTTGCCAGGCAGCAGCCCTACCCAGAGCCAAGTGAGCTCCAAGAACAAAACCAGTGAAGTTTATAATCCTGTGGTGGGATTATTGCTGCAATAACAGGTTTTTTGCTTTATACTGGAAAAAAAAGAAAAAAAAAAAGAAAAAAAAAAAGAAAAAAAAAAAAAAAAAAAAAAAAAGAAGAAGAAGTATTTGTAATAACAATAAAAAGGTCAGAAATAATTCCAGATAATAAAAACTTTTACACTGGCTATTTTCTCTAGTCAGGCAAGAGCAGGAAGACCCCAGACCATTCCTGTCATATGGAATACATTGATTTAATGTCAAATTAAGTGAAACAAAGTATTGAAACAATGCAGATGATATATAGGATCATCCCATAGTAATTGGCCAGGGTTTCCTGTAATTTGCTTGACAATTCTTCAGTCCCCAGCATGCTTGTGCTCTTTTTACTGGGGTTTGCTTCCACTTTCTAATACTGCTAACCCCTAGTTGACAATATTTAAACATCTTTACCATGGAGGAATCCAAAACTGGTTCTGTTTATTTTTTTGCTGCTGTCTCTGAGACATTCTGCATCTGCAGTACCTTCTCTTTTTGTTCACAGTCTAACTTGTACTTTCATTTTATGTTGTAAAACTCACCCCTGCTGGTATGCAGTGTCCCATGCACAGTAATGAGGTGTCTGACTGAACTCTTATCTCTCTGTATTTCTAGAGAGGTGTAAGAAAGTAAGCCAGTGTATGTGACCTGCTCATTTAAGTAAAATGGAGGTTATATACACAAAATCATACTACTTTAGCTATACTCAGGCACAAAGAAACTGTTTCTTTTCAAAACAGTTAGTCTACATTAAGTATGCTGTAATATTAAATATCTGGAACATTAAACTTCATTCCGATAGGTCTAAATTACAGTATCTCTGCCAAGAAGGAGCAGCTTGTAGTGCAACGCAAGTATCCATAATCACAGAACCATATAAACACAGAAGGTCTGGATTGGAAGGGACCTTCAAACACCATCTAGTTCAACCCCCTGCCATAGGCAGGGACACCTTCCACCAGACCAGGCTGCTCAAAGCCCCATCCAGCCTGGCCTGGAGCACTGCCAGGGATGGGGCATCCACAGCTGCTCTGGGCAGCCTGTCCCAGGGGCTCACCACCCTCATCATAAAAAGTTTCTTCCTTATGTCCAATCTAACTCTGACCCCTTTCGGTTTAAAACCATTGCCCCTTGTCCTATTGCTACAGGCCTTGGCAAAAAGTCTCTCCACCTTTCTTATAAGCCCCCTTTATATACTGAAAGGCCACAGTGAGGTGTCCCCAGAGCCTTCTCTTCTCAAGACTCAACCCCAGCTCTATCGGTATGAGGAACAGTGTTTGATGACTCACAGATCCCCTACACATACTTGCAGTCACTGCAACCAGCAAAGTGATTGTAAAGTCACCTCACCCCCCTAACTTCTATCAAGCTCATATTCTTATTTATATAAGAATAGAAATGCTGTAACAGAAAAATGTATGTGGTTTATTTTCTGCACCGAATAATAAATTCCTTTTCTTTGCAGGGTTACTTGATAAGCTGTGTGTGGAATTGTTACCGATACATTAACAGCAGAAACAACTCGGATGTGTTGGTGTACATCACCACCAATGACACTGCGGTAAGGATGATACATCACAAGCACTTGTCTAATATTATATGTTTAATAGCTTTATTTTATATCAATTTCTGACTCCTTAGTTAACTATCCTAATTCCTTTGAGAGTCCTCATCTGTTGCTTATGTTTAGGCTTGAGATTCAACAGACTAGTGCGCTATGGTTGCAAGTCACATCTATTGCTAAAATACAGTTTTATTTTATGCCTATAATCTGTTGAAGAATCTGTGTTAAGCATAAACTACAGCTTTTCTTGTAGCCCCAGGAATGACCCCCATTTCTGAACTCTTGAGCTCTGTGATGATCTGGACAGTGGGGGACTGATTAGGACCCAGGGCTGCTATGGTCTACACCTACTGTGAAATGTGGATTTAGTTGTAGAAACTGATTTAGGACACTCAACATCTGGTGTAGTGATTTACACACTCACAGAGAGGAGCTAAAAGGCAACAAAAGTTCAGTGATTCACCTCCCAGCGCACGATGGGTTTTGTATAGTAAGGAGACAGTATGAAACAAAGATCAACATGAAAGAAATGAAGAAACAGGTTTTAACCTAAAAGAACAGAAGGTGTCAGTTCACTTTATAGCAGTTTAGTGCTGACATGTTTAGGTGCAGGGCACAACCGCTAAGCAATGTCTTGCTTGTTGCAGAAGGCGCTGAAGGAATTCAAGAAGAAAGAGTCCCTGGGAAGAGCCAGTGCTGTTTGCCGCGGCATCCCTGTGGAGCTGCTGGGTTCCACCCAGGCCACGCACTGAGGGCGCTGTGCCAAAGTGGTCCCTGGGGTGACTCCACTGCCTTATGCAATGAGGGTCTTTACGTCATTTACAGAACAGAATGGGAGCAGCGTGAACTTGGTCCTTTGGATCATCTAGGTAGAATGCTCAGGATTGCCTTCCTCAGGTTTTCCTAACAGTGGGTGGTCTCCACAGGCTGAGGTATTAGACCACCAACTTGAAACATTTGGAATGAGTGATTCCCGTGCAGCTGCAAAGGCTTAGAAAACTTACTACTATTACATGAAAGCTGTAACTCTTGCAAAGTTATTTGTCTTCGATACCTGGAGCTTTAAGAAAAGCCTAAGAAGTTTTATGGACTATGATCAGAGCTGGCAACCAGGATGTTTAAGTATGAAAATATGGGTTTGTTACTACTTTCTTTACTGGAATCTACTTTGAGTAAAACCGGGAGTTTTATGTAAAATAGTTTTGATAGCTCTTTTGTTCAGCCTGTGGGCAGTTGTAACTCATCTTCAAACATTGCTAACTGCAACCCACAGAACTGGCAGGGTTGGTGGTGGGAGACCATCAGTTGGTTATCTGGAAACTAAATTTAGCTAGGCTTTTTAAAAACAACGTTAAAACCACCTGCTTCACTGCTGCCTTTACAAAGCAAATGGCTGGTTTTCAGAGATGTCTGGTTACCAAAACTCCTCTCGGTACTTTTGTATTTAGTAATTGTCAAAAGTGCTCTGAGCTGGCTCCTCATCGTTAAAGCACTTGTGTTTCTGTAAGGCAAGGAAGCCTTGTTATCCTGTTCACAGATGACATATTCTTGCACTGAGAGTTTTAATTTCACATTGCTTATCTTGATTTAGCAAAACAGCTATGGCAGAGGCAGGTTTTGAGAAAGGCTATGCATTCCTAACTAGTGTCCTGGACCACTGGACTCCTTTCCTTAATACATACACCTTCTTAATCTGAACATGGTCAGAATCTCTTGCTTTCAGATATGATGCAATTTTTGTTCGTTCTTTCTAAGTACGTTCAATGAGATGATGCTAGATCAGGTTCTATAGAAAGAGCTGTTTGGGAATTTGTCAGCTATCAAAAAAATTCACCCAAAAATTCTTGTTCAGGAGTATACAGGAAGTCTCAGGAGCAATGCTGCTGAGGAAGAGTTTCTCAGGCCCAGCCAGAGAGGCAGGAGGAGAGTCACGAACAGCCTGGGGTTTGAACTGTTTATTTGGAGTGGAGGCAAGCTTCATTCAAAACCATGCCTGACTGCTCCTCTCCAGTCAGGATGAGCTCCTTCAGCTCTAGGTGACCTGGTCTGTCTCCATCTCTTGCACATCCTTCCCTGACAAGCCCCATGGACACTCACCAGTGCAGTGCGCTCTGCAGTGTGATGGAGGAGCTGATGTGCTCCTGAGCAGCCTCTTTCTTTCTTCTGCTCATTGCTGAGCTTCAGCAAGGAACAACAGTTTGTAGGGTTAAATCCTCATCAATCTCCACTGTGAATCAGAATATTGTTCTTCTCTCCCTTCACTCCCCCCAAATCACAGGCTCAAAAAGATATTTTTTTTCTACGTCTACCTTGAGAGACATTCTCAACAACCCCTCTTCACTGTAAAAAAGTAAGCTCAACACAACTGGATAAAAATGGATTCAAAATGAAGTGTGGAAGAACAGGGCTTTGGAAGCTGAGTGCTGAGGGCCTTTGAGAGTTTAGGACTCTTGAAGAAACCTCATGAAATTCTGAAATCCTGTGATAGATCACTGCTGTCTGTCGAGTTGTATAATATACCCCCAACACTCAAGTGTACTTTTCTACTTAAATGATGTTTTTTCATTTTTATTGATGCCGAGAAACTTCTTTCAGCAGGGCTCCTTCACACCAGGGAAAAAAAGAAATCTCTGCCTTCAATAACAAATCATCAACAAATTCAGCCTTGGATTCAAAATTCTGTATGCCTGCAGAATTTGTACTGAAAACATAAAAGGAATGGGTAAACCCCTGTCCCCTAATAATTCAAATTACAGACAATTAAATAGCCATAAAAATTGCATTTGTGTTATGGTTACTTGATTGTTGTGTGCCATTTTTTGAAGGGAGACCTATGTCTGTTGTAAGAGAGGGCATGTCAGCTGCACTAGTTATTCATATCTCTGATCTATTACCATCTTGGCAAAATCACATTCCTGGATCTTTCATTGCCAAGTAAATAGAAGTTTACTTATACCTTCATAAAGATCATTATTTTCCTTCTTCTAACCTTTGAACTAGGAGTTGCCTGTTTTACCTGCTCAGAATCCTTGGCAAATATGTCTTAAGTGTTTGAATTTAAATGGAAAGACATTAGTGACTGAGCTTTTCTCAAGAACAATCGAATCCTTACTAGAGGGGATGCTGTGGCATAAGAGATAGGAAGGGTCCACAGTTACCTGCTGGCTGCAGCAGCTGTGAACCCTTCTGAGAGGTTTGGATTACAGGTGTCTCTCTTAGGAAAGAAGGAAACTTCTTTAATATAGGGTGCTAGGATTTGGTTCAAAAGAGTAAGGAGCTGTGATTGTATATAATTGGTTCTTCAGTCCAGGAAGTTGTTCTGAAAATAATAACCAGATTATCTTTTGTTTTACTGCATTTCTTAATGGTAAGGTATGTGAGCACACTTACACTTCACATCCAGATTCAATTAGGAGAATGGATAACTCATTAAGCACAGCTGTGCAAGCCTGCTTCTTGTTCTGCGTTCCTTGTCGCTTGTCTTTCTGCATTCAAGAAGTCCTTGGTGGGTCTCACAACTAGTTTCTCCCATTTATATCTAAAGCAAGTCCACCATGACTCCGTAAATTCATGTTGAGAGTGTTCAGGTCTCAACAGCAGTATTCATCCCTCTTCTTGGCTGGTCGCATGGTAGAAATCTACTGATAATGTCCTTGCAAGAGTTGAGCTTTCATGTTTTCTGTCCTTGTGCAGAACTGGTCTGCCAGCACCAGTCACTGGCGCTCTCCTGCGTCTGTTGTACCTTCTTTCATGCTCCTCATGAGATCCTCTCTACAGACCCCTTTCTGCTGCCAGCCCCCAATTCAGTAATGCTTCATTTTAAAAAATATTCAGCTGTCTCTCTGCCTTCCTACTAACTGTCTGATTTTCATACCACTAAAAGCCGTGAAAACAACTCAAGTGTGGACTGATCCTGGGGCGGGGAGGAGAAATTTCCAGCGCAGAAATTTCCAGTTAGTTCCCCCTGATCAAACTGGTTCTTAGAAATAATGCTCATAGATATGAACTCTAACTAACCTAATAGCTACAGTTATCAGCTGATCAGCTGCCAGATAATTTGATTTCTGTCACTCAGTGTAAGTGGTTTAAGCCATCCTCTTTGCAAGTGTGCCATCTGGAACAAAGGGGCATCCTCCCCACTGCAGGCTGTGAATGGGATATTCCTGCCGCCCCTGTTAGACGAGAGGTCCTCCTTCTGTGGCCTTTGGTCAAAGGGAGACACCACATGAACATTCCCAGTTTGGCTCCATGAACAGACTGCATTAAGGGGTGGGGGGACCAGCTGGCACTGGGCAGGGGAATGCCCTGGACCCCAGCTGGTGGGAAGATGTGACCCTCATGCCCCAGGGGCTGATAATGCCAGGATCTGGGGACCCAGCTCCGTACCTTAGCCACAGCAGTGTCTCTTGGGGATATGGTATCATCTCCCTCCTCTAAGTTTTTTCCCAGTACTTCTTCCCCTCAGTTTCTGGAGGTGTCTGTAGGACATTTTGACATGGCAGTAAGGTGGCTCCCCCACAGTGAACCATAATAACCTGAAGATTATTTTTTCCACTTTTCCAATCTGGGGCTGCTTTTTCCTGCCAACTGCTCAAGCACACCATGGATGAAGATTCATTTTCTACAGTAATTTAAGATGTGACAGCAGTACCATAGAACTGTTCATCCAGTTTGGAAAAGTTGCCAATGTACGAGTGCAGAAGATAACCCAGAGTTAGACATTTTGTTCTGCAGAGCAGGAACAACCCCTTTGTGTTCTTGGACAGCCAGGGGATTTCATTCTGTTTATTTTTAACTCTCACTGAAGCCAATCAATGCAAGTTTCATCTCCGGTCATGCTGCCAGCGGGGATAAAATGTAAAGCCGTAAATCTCTCTTCAAAGTGGGATTTAGATCCTTACGAACTTTATCAAATCACCCCAATAGATGCTATCTGACATAGATTTATCCACAGTGGTTAATAAGTTACTTGTTTTTTCAATGCAGATGCATTCCTTCTGTGGACATGACAGCAACTAAGCCTGTAACTAATCTGTCAACACTTTTGTTTGCTCTCCCTTTCTCAAAGCAATAGCACACCTGTTTGAGAAGTGCAGAGTTAGTTCTTTCAGTCCTGCTGGGTGATTCCTCTGAGCAGAGGAAGAATATTCTTCGGTAAGGTTAGAAGAGCCATTCTTTGTGTTATTGTGTTATTCTTCATGCGTGCCAGGTGATTAGTTTGGCTAAGGACAGCGCGAAGGACCCCTAGACTCATGCCATTTAGACAGACTGAAGCGTGAGATGGAGCCCAGAGGCAGGCAAACCGTGCGCAATAGCTCTTCTTTCTGATAGCTGCTTTGGGACCTGTGATTTCCTACTACTGAGCCAGTCTGGGGATGGTACATGTCAGAGTAGAAGACAACTTGGAGAAAAATCCTGCTTTAAAGGTATTTTCCATAGTGTGGCATAAAAATCCTACAGACTTGGCAACGTTCGTCAGGTAGCTGGGCTTGTGTGGAGTTTGTGTGCATAATGTTATTACTGGGCCACTAGATCAGAGACGTCTTTTTCCAGTGAGTAGTAACCATGAACATACTTTAAAGTGAGCAAAGACCACAAATGAGTACCTCTGGCATGACTCACTCTCTGAGCCCTTCTCAGAGCCTCCAGCTCAGTCCAGACAGAGAAGCTCTGGCCTTCCCTAGTGGAAGCTGATAAAACCTGCAAGAGGGAAAGCAGGTAAAACAGTAGGCAGAGAAGAAGAAGAAGCAGGGGCAAGGGGGGGAAAAAAAAAAGTATAAGCAGAACTACCCATTGCTTGAAGTAAAGGGGGTGATTAGTTAGTAACCACAGGCAATAGTCTACGTGAGACCTGGGAATATGCTTTAAATCCTGGATCTGTTTTTCTGCAGAATTGTGCTTATAAACATTCCCAAAGCAATGTCTTTAATCAAAGACTCTTGAAAGGGCTCAGGCTCCATGTGGATGCCAACATTCATGTCTTGCTACTGTGCCTGTGCAACATGTGCACTTCCTCCTCTTCTGTTTGACTTCAAGTTGAAGACAAGTATCATGACAGTCCGCATCTGCCAGCAAGCAGCTATTCAGCTGCTCCAGCATTTCATATGCTAACTGCAGTGAAGTCCCATCTCTTGTCAGTTGTCCTCTAATCTTAGCGAAGATATTTTTATTCTTTTTTTTTTTTTTTTAAAGTCTCCCATCTTATCATCTATACTCAGCTCTTTCTTCCATTGCTTCCTTGTTTATGGAAGGATTTTGTCTTAAAATCCAGTGTTCTCTGTGGTCTGAAGAGCTTCATGCTGCCTGTTTGCTCTGTTGTTTAAGTGCTGGTTGCTAATCACACTTCCTGTTATAGGTCTCACCTATTACTAGGTGGCTGCTGCCAGAAGCCAGCTGTGCTGTTTGGAACAGGCTATTAATGGTATCGATTTGGAGACTGTCATTACAGGCACTGAATTTACTTAAAAGTCAAAGTACAAGATCAAAATACACATGTTTATCTGTTTTCCCCGGTAGATTTTTATTTTAAACACAAAACCTGTATTTACATTTGCAGCTTAAATACTGGAATTATTCTAATACATGACAATTCACAGGAGTTTTGCAATAGAAATAGACAAAACTTTTCTCAACATTCATAATTAGATTAAAAAGAAGACATGAAATGGGATGTGTAATTTAAATCTTCCATATCTTTTTGGATCCACTAATTGGGAGTGTTGCAATGTAGGAATACCCAGAGTGTTTATAAATTTGCAGTGTTTCTTTACAGACCCTTTTTTTCTAACAGGGTCGATTCATTGCCATTTGACAGCTGCTGTTTTGCGGGCTTCAGAAAATGAGTCAAAGTCTTCAGTATAATTCCAAGGATACGTATCAGTGCGGCAAAAGCTGATGACAACTTAAATCCCTGTTGCCAAGGATATATGGGTGTTAAACTGAGCCATGTGTGAATTTTCCAGGTCAGACTCAAGTCACAGTTACACGGAGTAACGAAGGGTGGGGGAGGCCTGGATTGACTCAGGCAGGTATTGTTCAAACAGGGAAATGCAGCAGGCTGCAAGGGGCAGTCCTGGCAGCAGTTAGCCATGCTGTGGTGTTATAGCCATGCAATCGGCCCACTCTAGAAGCCTGCCCTTCTGCAGAGTACTCTTCCCGGGAGCCGTCCTGCCCTCAGCACCAGCACTGTGTCTGTGCATCGCATCCCCTTGCACAGTGCAAGCACTCTGCCAAGTGGAGGAGGAACTCTTTGCGCATCCCAGTCCCTCCAGCCCCCAGCCTCTCTGCCAAAGCTTCCCCAACACCACAAACTATGCAGATGGAGAAAGAGCATCAGATAGGTGGGAGGGAGCTGCTGCAGCTGGTGGTTCAGTAGGTGGCATTGTTCTCTTAGAGACTGCATGAAAGCAAACCGCTCCCTACCAGAGAGGAGCACCCAGCTGCAGATTTTTTGCTGAGGGTGTGACAATAATCGAGAGGTCTGGCTTCCTGTGGTTACTTACAGCTTCTGGACCATTCTTTCAGTCTGACTTCAATTCCCTTTAACAGCTCCCATAGAGCAACTGCGCTCTTCCCAAGGGTCCCTCAGGACTCTTTACTGCCCACTGCGGTCTGTCCCAAACTGTGTGGCACTTATGGTTTTAGTCCTCTGTCTTACAAGCAGTGAGGAGAGCGAGGTCTGCTTTAAATGAACTCTGTGACAAACACTTAGCTTCAGAAAGAACAAGGCTGAGTGGGCATTCACGTACCAAATTTAGAAGAGCTGCAAAAGTTTGTGGGAGTTTCTGCTTGACAGGTGCTTTACAGATGTGATTTACTAACAGTAAGGGGTTTTCATATAAACGTAAGACTTTTCCCTCCCTGTCAGTTCATCGCCTTTCATGACACTAGTCCTTTGTAGTTTTAACACAGTTTTATAGTAATTTGGTTATAAACAAAGGCTTCCCTTCAGCATTCACTAGGAAATGCCTAAATACACTGTGCAAGAAAAGTTGTATTTTATATGGCAATATTATGCCTTACTTTTTAATAGTGATACCAAAAGAATGTGTTTCTATAAAAATGAAAATTAATGAAAAAACCATATGGAAGACAGAACTAGAGATTGGTCATCTCAAAACCCCAGGTCCCACTGCTCCCAAATGTTATAATGAGACTTCAAAATCTACCTCCAGACTTTACAACTGGCCCATCTCTCTGTTGTGGTGCCCAAAGACTGACATTTAGTCACCCAATGTCCCTAGCCATCTAGATAGAGAAAAACGGTCCATCTGGTGAGATGAAGATAAGACAGAAGCCTTTCCAGCAATATGTGTAATGCAGGCATGGCTGTGATAACCACGCTCTTGGGAGATGACCAGTCCTGTTAAACAATTTGGCTGCCCCGTGTGAGCTACTCCTAGTTTCTTGTCTTGTTAACTCTTGAGTGGGATACACAATGTAATTGTAAGAGGAGATAAGGTTAGAAAGACATGCGGGTTAGTAATCAAAAACTCCATTCAAAGACTGGTGCTCTGTTGCAGTCTCTGCACTCAGGACGACACATCAACTGTTTGTTACACACAGCCAAAGTATACTGCAAGTCTTCAGTACTGATGGCATGCAGGGAGGCACCCCCTGAGAAAGCATGTGCTCCTCCAGCAAATGCACATTTTGAAAAAAAATGAAGGAAAAATTGAAAAAAATAAATTATGTTCTCACCATACAAAATGATGATATGCAGCAGCAGAGGACTGGCCAAGGCATAGAAAAGGCTTCTGTGGCTTGAGGTGGACTATCCCTCCATGCCTTTGAATGGAGAGGGTAATTACAGCATTATTCTGGATGACGTTTATGAGGTTGCACATGATGGAAAAGGACAATAGCTTCCTGAATCCAATTTTCTTCCCACGCAAGGGTAATCACAATCTGTCCCTAAATATTGCAGTGTCCTAGTAATATATACATTTACTCCTCTATCTGGACTGCTGAAAGCATTATGCTGCTTCATTACAGAAATCCATAAACTCGTGTAAAGTTTCTTACATAGTGTCTCAAAAAGCTGGTGGCTTGAAATAAACAAGCAGTTTTGTCAAAGGAGAACAAAACATACCAACTTGAACTTTGCACTGATGATTTTGCAGCACTGAGGCCTACTTCTTCGCTGAATGGGGTTATAAATTATCTCTGAGCTATTCTGCTTCCAGTTACTCCATCTGTAATCATTCCAGTGTGGTTTCTAAAGGAAATGCATCCATATAAACATGAAAATACTTCCTGTCCATGTTGAGGGGAAGGTTTCTTGGGATTTGTTTGACAGACAACATATCATGAAATCCTTAAATAGTAATTAACTAGCACAATTTGGACAAACTTTTCAAGAAAAGCATCTGTGCATAAACCAAAGTAAAACATTTCTCATTTCATATCATTAAACATGATTTGGACGGCATATGAAGTTTTGGCCCTTACTCAGGGATTTTTTTATCTGGGGACAGAGGAAGAAGAAAAAGAAAGATGGGAAAGTTTGGGGTTTTTTTGTGGGAAGAAGAAAGAGAAAGATGGGATAGGTTTCTTGTAAACATTGCTCTGTGACTTCCTCAGAAACAGTTCTTTTGACTGGACTCATTTGACCAAAGCAGCCATTTACATTGTAAACATCCACCTCTGAAGCAGATATTTATGAGCAGTTATTTGTAAAAATTACTTCTAAAGGGCAGTTTATCTCATCTGGAAGAACATCTAACGTAGGTCAGGTGGGTAAAAATGCCTGCTGCTCTCCTGAGCACGAAGGAAGCTTCATCCAGATGGAGGTCAGCACCCTCCCCAGCTCCCTCCTGACTCTAATGGTTCTCCACATGCCCGGTCTTGGAGCTCTTTCTTCAGCCTGGACCCAGAACTGTCAAGTGAGTTTATTAGTGTGAAGACATTAACTGCAGACTGCACTGCAGGGAAGCAAGGATGCTTAGTGGGATAACAGAGGGACAGAACAAGAGAGAATGATAGACGTCTCTAAAATTATGAGTGGCAGAGGAGGTAAAGGAGGAGCGACTGCTCACTGCCTTAGCAAAAGAACTGGAGGACATTCAATGAAATAACTAGCGGCAGGTTTCATAGCAAACCAAAGGAGGTATTTGTGGGACTGCTTACCACAGGACATTGTGGGTGCCAAAAGTCAGCATGGGTTCAAATGCAAGCTAGAAAAATCAGTGGAAGAAAAATTCCTAAAAGATATGACCAGTAATTCAGCAATTCCTTGACATTCAACTTTCCAACAGTTCGGAGAATATTCTGGGCAAGTCATGACTATATATGCTTGCACTGCTCCTTCTTCATTTCTTCTGCGTTGTCTTGCACTTGTCTGTCTTCATCATCTGTCACTAATTGCTGTGATTTGGATGGACCTTTCATCTGATCCAGCAGTGCTGTCCCTACATGCACATGCTTAGCTGCAGCAGGATGAAAGCTAATCCCTACTTCTTTCTCCAGTGCTCGTCTTGTATGCAACACTTGACTGTTTCTCACCACAGAATTATTATTATTCCTGTTTCTTCACTGCTAGGAAGAAGCTGTCTCTTCTCCTGAAGGCTGTCAGTCTTTTCATACAGTCAGCATAAAGTGTATCTTCATGTTAAGGGCTTAAAGAGAAAACTCTGAATTCTCAATTTAGTTTTAATTGATGGATTTAGTTTTAATACATCCTGTTTCAGTCAATCTCTCTCCCTTGATAATCTCAGTGTGCATGATCAACTTTTCTCCAGGGCCAAATATTACCTACTTTTCTGAAGTTACCTCAGAGATGACCAGATCAGATGACCAGATCAAAGGTGCAGTTTACACCTGGAGTTTATGAACTGAATTTTTAAAAGTAGCAGAAGACCTTGGGTAACTCATTTCTGAGACATCTGAAAAGCCTGGGGCTTAAAAACTCATGGGCACTCATTGTAGAAAAACCCACATTTCTTTAGAAACTCTTGATAAACGCTACTTCTTCCCATCCTATGTACAGGAATGTTAGAAACTTTTGAAGAGTCTGCCTCAGTAAAATCAGTATATCTAGTAACTTCCAGTAAATGTTGTACAGGGAATAAAACACATGCTACATTTATAGGCTCATTTCCTTTCAAATAAAATACAAAATTAATAATGAAATCAGTGATATTTAGATCTAGTCCAGTGCTCATTGTCATACATAGTGATTCATCTGGTGCCTTGAATCTCCAAAGCTGAGCTCTGCTAAGAAGATCTGGATTTCTGAAAATTTTAAGCAAAAGATACATCTTAATTCTACATTTTTTGTAGAGGAATTATAGAGGAATGAAGGCAGGTTAATTAACTTTGATAATATATAGCTGTGGGCTGGGTTCAGGGGCGGTGGGTTGGCTGATGTGGATAATGTGTAGCTGTGGCTGGTTCCTGCTAATTACTTAAATAGCTCTAAGGACCGTATGAAGAGGAGCCCTGGCTGAAGAGAGACCAGGAAGAAGCAGAGGGAGGAGAGAGAGTGCCTTGCTACATGTAGAGGCCCAGGGAGAAGTAGGGGGCCTGGAGTTGGATGCAGCAGAGGCAAGATGCAGGGTGGGCTGGCCTGAAGAGGATGAAGAAACAGCATGGATAGTAGATGAATTTTGAAACCTTGTGGGGATTGGTGGCCGTGCTGGGGCAAGGTGTGCTAACTACTTATTGAAGTTAACCTGGTATGGGATGGTAAAAGCCTTGTTGCAGCTGGTTAGTTTTGCTAGTGCTGTGACATTTTCCTCTATAATCTCAGACTTCTCCAAAGAAAACCACATTGTCAAATGTGACAAGAAAACATTGCAAAGGGAGAATTATTCTCAGCCTTTCCTGCATAAAAAGTGAAGCAATCAGCCAGCTATAGCTGTTTAGGCACGCAGAAGTCTTCTGTTTTCCCTGGGTGATCTTCATAATATTTGCATAGTCAAAAACTCAGCAGTACACAAGAGCTGTTGAGACTATCTTGAACTGGACAGGTGGTCACATCAGCAGCCTTCCCCGTAGAGCTGTCTGTAGGCTTTCTGCTTGCTTCACTGCAGCTGAGTGTGGTTTGGGTTGCAGCTAATGGCTCCTCAAAGCACCGCGGCTGTGGGAGGAAATTCTACTCCTCTTGGCTGGGTGAATGACGGGAGAGCAGGGTAGTAAACATGAAATTAGTGAATGTGATCACATACTGTTAAAACCTCTCCAGACCGCACAATGGCATCAGATTGGTACAAGCTTGTGGTTGGTCTCAGGCTGGGATTGCTGAGATGGAGTGAACCCAGAGCAGAGGACCGGTGCAACCGAGCGTGTGCTGCTTAAAACCTCATCTTTCAATTCAGTTGTCCCTGAATCTGACACATCAGCCCTGTGCTATGCTGAGGAGAAACTTTATCCTGAATTAGGGAAGGAAAGCATGCAGTGGCAGTATTTCAGCCTGCAGCCGTGTCAGTGTTCGTCCCATCACCAGGCCAGGCACTGCACGTTGGACCGAGGCTCCCGGGTGAGGAAATACCTGTGATTCGGCGCTTTCACCTGGTCCAGCACTCTGGCAATCCTCTTGCCATCTGCCTGCCACTGTTTGCTTTGTGGTTACTCTGTCTCCCTTTTTCAGTAAAGAGAGAGTAAGACCTGAACCCACTGACATTTTGTATGTGAACTGTCGGAAAGAAAAGGCTCCTTTTGCCCCCTCTCCCTGTCTTCCCTGTGTATTTGCACAGGCCTCCCATAAGAATTCTTGGTAACCATTTGGGTGTTTGAAATGTAAAGGTCACTTCTGCAGAAGAACGGTACGTAATGCATACATATCTGTGGTGAAGAGATTGGAGTAAACGTTTCCAGACATAGGCTGAAATTTCTGCAAATATATATTTAGTTTGTAAATATTTCCACAGTGTGGTCCCTGTCTCATGCAGTCATATGCAAGTTTCATCCAAGAGGGTTTTAAATCTGTCTCAAGGTTTCCAACACCTTTTAAGTTGTTTCAAGCAATATGCCTGTTTTACAAATGGGAGACCTTCCTAAGGCAAAGTCAAACGATTTGTCAAAACACAAAAGGTCAGCAACAGGACCAGGATTAAGTTGCAGTAGTGATGACCCTAATTCCACTCAACTATTCATTGTCACCTGTCCCTGGCTATATACTGTGTATTGATGCAGTGTGAAGTCCTTAAGCATAAAAGACAGGAGTTTTTATTGAAAAGCTGAAGTTTGAGAAAACATCCCGAATGCTCACTACAAACTTCAGCACTTACCATAGAAAATTTTAATCTATAGCTCTTTTTGGCATTATCAAGTGCATTTCTGTTCTAGGTGTTAGAGAAAAGTATGTTAGAGCTGTCTTTAGCAATGTTTGTTTCTAACAGGGCATCAGCAAGGTATTTTGCCATGGGAACTCACAAAAGTTTCATATAGCTGCCAGCCAAAACGCTGTTCAGACTCAAAGCTGTTATGTGACAATTGTACCATTCCACCCAGTGGAGAATACAAGCAGCTGTGGGAAAGAGCAGCCCAAAGCTCTCTGGAGACACAGAAAGATTTCTATTGAGTTCAGTGAGTTTTGGGTGAGACCCTTAAGAATGCAGAAATAATCAATTAATCAAATATTTTAATTTACTCATACAGGACTAAGCAGATTTGCTCCTCTAGGAATGTACTAGACAAACAGATGTAAGAGCTTGAGTTCAAACAGAACTAACTGCAGCAATATGAGAAAATTTGAGGTAAATGTGAAATCAGCTGCAAAAATACGAAGTGATTATTGAAATTATGCAATCCTCCCCCCCCCCAAAAAAAAAAACTCAAACAAAAAAACCAACAAAACACAAAAAAGCGAACAAAACCCCAGCCGACAAAACCCACCTTTGAGCCAAGGGTAATTCCAAACTGTTTGAATATACAAATATTTGCTTAGGCATATTTCGAAGTAATGTCTTTAAAAACTTATTCTCCAAAGCCAGATGAACCAGGATGAAAAAAATAAGAAATGACATAAGCTTGTATTAACTGAATATGTTATAGCCACTGGCAAACTTGTATGGTAATTATTTCTTCCAGAGAAGGTCATCCTGTATCATGTGCTTTATAATAGAGAGATGCTTATGTAATATGATTATCCAAACCACTTGGATGACACCAGCTAAGTCAGGACCAGGATTTCTTATGGGTCAGTTCTGAACTATTTCTGCATTCTGTAGAATGCAGTTAGTTCTGTGTTATCTCTACAACAAGACTGCTTATCACAAAATGCTTAAATGGTATTTGGAGCAAAGCCCAGCACCCAGCACTCCCTGTCCCACTTAAGTACCCTAACCATGGGACCATATAGCAACACTTCCTCCTATTTTCTCTCTTTTCCCATAGATTATTGCATACTTGGCTTCACTGTGACAACAGGAGGGTGGAATATGGTCCTTCCCACCTAACTGAAAACCTTGTGTCTGAAGCATTCATATAGTAGATAGGAGCTGTGGGTTTGAACCCTCTTGGGTTCGGATCCCCTAGAGCTCTGATCTCACGAGTCTCTGTGCAATGCTTTTATCACCAGACAATATACAAACAGTGAGTAATGTCACCTCCTCCTCTGGCAGCATATTAAAGGAAGATGTTAAAATGCTACATGGTTTGTAACTGCAGGTAGAAGTGTTGTGAAAGAGGTTAGGAGCTTCTGTCCTTTGGATTTTAGGCATCCTATAGGACTGAACCTGGCAACCTTCTGATCGTCCAAACTTGCTTGCTGATCTATTGATAAATAGACAGAACTTCTTTTCACAGGGATCACTGAGTTCCAAAAAATGGGGGTCCTTTGTACTTACTTTTTTATACTAGTTTGTGAGTGATGATCTCAAACACACTGAAAACATTAGTTGCAGAGCATCCAAGGGAACTAACATGGAGTTTTCTCATTTCACAACAAGCAGGTAAAGAAATGCTCAGACGTAGTGCCTAGGAAGCAAAACACATCAGTTGTCCTAGTGGATATTCTGCCATGGGGATACCGTGAACCTAAAATATGCATGTATTTTTTTCCTTCATTAATTATTTTAGACTGCATCCATTCTCATTAGGTTCTTAGATAAGTGAGTTTCTGTCTAATTTTCCAGTTTCTGAATTCACCCTTTGGCTTGGTGACTGGCTTCCATTTTATGTCCCTGGAGAACATAATGTACTGCCTGAATAACTATGCTGTTTTATGTCCAAGGCACTTATCTGCTTCCATTAAACCATGTTGAGATTTAAAATTAACACAGGAGAAGGGAAGACTGCTCTGATCCAGATTCTTATCTCAGCTGCTTTGGTATGAATTCAGTGATTAGAATTCTAATGGAATTCTCCTTTTCTTGAGATTTTTGTAAACTGTTTTTTCAACAGTAAACTTGGTCTTTACTTGGTGCTTACTTGGTCCTTCAGTAAATATTTCCAACAGTAAATGGTTAAAAGCTGAGACAATTCAGGTTTTATTCATATTTCTCCCTTTCGCCAAAACAGACTTATTTGAGAAAAGATGAAAAAATTATTAAGGGAAAGTAATGGCCTGAAATTCTGTTCTTGTCAAAAATAATTAAAAGGTAGTTTTTCAGAGGCAGAGTTGCAAGATTTGTAATTATAGAGCAGTTGAAGAGTTATTCAAACTGTCATGGATGCTGAAGGATGACTGTTTAGACTTAGAGTTGACAGATGATTAAGTAACAGTCACAAAACCACATTGACTGAAAGTAAAACAGTTAAAGTAGTTTAAAGGACTTTAATGACGTGAGATACTTGGGGTCCCAGCTGGCAGCATGTATTCCACAAACTCCAAGTTCTTTCATCTGCGTGTTGTCCATCATGTTAGTTCGTCGTAACCTTTGTTTAATATCCTGTCCATATTTTCTTTGTCTGACTCAAACACTGCTAGGCAAAGGTAGTAATTTTGAATTCTGCTCATTCTACACTTACTATTTTTTATCACTATTCCGTTCATGTCAGGAAATACAAGATCAGGATATTTAAATATTTAAACACAAAAATGTGTGGGGAGTAAGCCTGTAAAGTTATTACTGATAGAACTGTTCAGACAAATAACATTTGCCAGCAATAAAGTGACCCTAAACTTCAGGATGAAACTTCTCAACCTATTTAGTGGCCTTCCCAGTTCATACCCCACATACCTTTGAATACTCCTATAGAAATCCATATGTCTTAGGATTTAGCCAGTTGCTTCTCCAAAAAGGCTCCAATAGGTATTCCTATCTTCCCTGACTTCTTGTTGAACTGTTGATAAGTGAGAAAGTGTTTTCTGAGGGTCCCTGGGGCCATCGACCCATGTATGAGTTTTGGATCCATAGAGCAAAGCAGAGCGCTCGCCTCCCAAGAAGTAAAAGCCTCCCCGGGAGGCTGTTCTCCTACCAGGCAGATTTTGTTTCACACGGGAGTGAAGGGAATGAAGAAGCTCACTCATATCAGTAAATCATCCAGGAGACCTACTGCAAATGGCAGTAACCTCAATGCTGAAGTAATAATATTGATGTAACTACAGTAGACTTAGGACAAATTGATCTAAAAGAGGATCAGAGCACAGGAGGCAGTATTGCCTTTTATTAATCAGCTCCTAGACCTGGAAGAGGGACAGCTTTATGGCTTGTGTCTGCTGTCATTTTTTGTCACACTTGATGAAATGGACTCTGAACCTGAAAGGAATGGACCACAGTCCGGGGCTTAGCATTACAAGAGTCCAATAAGATGTCTAAATCTTCACAAAGTGAATCTGATTCATTTTCAGTCATCTGTGGATCAGATTTAATTACTAATTATGTTGCTTCGTAATCAACCAATGAACATGTTTCAGTACATTTGAGAAACTAGTGCCTTTTTCAGTAACACAAGGATTTTGCTAGAAACCCTGTTATTAAACTAATGATCAGCACTAGGGGGATGATCTCAACTTTAGTGGTTTTCACAGTTTACATGCTTGAGCAGTGTGATTTATAGAGGTGACATTGCGAAATATATTTACAGTTTTTATCATAATATTTAATTGAAGTTCTATATGTTGTCCTAATTTCACTAGATAAGTAGTTTGCCATAAGCTGTTTGCACCCTTAAAAGTTGATGTGATTTATTAAGTGCTTTTCAATACAAAGCTTTTTAGATTATGTAGTGGATATGTGCATAGTATATTGCATATACAAGCTCAAACATATGGTATTAATAAAAGAGTGATGGTTCTGACAATTTCCTTTTCTAAATAATGCAGCATTTTTTATTAAGGACTGAAGATGCCAAGATAGCCATTCTGTAATCTAACATGCACAGATGTACTTGAACACATGGTCATCAACGCATGTCTGTAAACTCACATAAGTATAGTGTGAATCACCCTTGGAACTCTCCCACAAAAGCCTTATCCAAAGTCTGTTTAAATCTATAGAAAGATTCCCACTGATTTTGTTATGTTGTGGAAGAGGTCCAAAAGGGATGCGTACAGATGTTTCTTTGCAGAAGGCAGATTATCAGCTTCTTTAAGAACTGGTGAAATCCTCTCATGACAAAACTTCCATTAACTTTTTTGAGATCAGGATTTTCCCTATGTATGTTTAGACAATCAGCTTTATATGCTCTTTAATGACCAAGAAGCGATGCTGATAGATCTGGGTTTTCCATAATGAATAATTGATCTTCAGCTGCATAAAGTATCACTGCCAGTGCACTACAACTGATATTCTTACACAATATTGAGATATTTTAGGGAATGTAGACTCATTCTTCATTCAGACATCTATTTTACCCTCAGTCCCTGCTGGGATTCACAGACCAAGTGTTTCTTTGCCTTTTAATGTGCAAGCTAATTAACATCAGTACTGGTGCCACTAAAAATTGCATGGTAACTAGCATGCTTACCTAAAGAAGTAGAAATCTAGGTTCAAATCCCTCCTCTGCCCTGTGTGGCCCGAACTTGCACCTCCCACGTCCTAGGAAGCTGCCTGGACTTATATGAATAGGGATGATATATGATTAAAGCTGTCCAAATTTCTATCAGATGTTTAAGTATTCGCTGAAGGGCTTATGGGAATGTAAATCTTCCTTCTCATGGCTGAGTGCCCCAGAAGCACAAAACTGGAGATGTATTTAGCCATTGGATAATTTGTTTACCATTTGCTTTCTTTCTCCCCACCCCAAAAAAAATTATTGGCTATTCTGGGGAGACCTCAGAGAGGTTTTCAGGACTTTTCTCACTCTGGCTTAGCAGTTTGAGCACTCCTCCATGAGATGTGGTAAGCACTCTTGACAGAGGAGGGCTGCAGAATAAGCAACTACTGTCATAGCCAGTTCAAACAAATTCAAGTACCAGCAATGAATGACCTTTGGCTGAAATCAAGCTGTCACTGGTGTCAGTAAGAAATGAGAAGAAATCATGTTTTCCTTTGTAAAAACAGGCACACAAGTGGAGCAGGAGGAACTTCAAACTAATACTGTTTCATTTTCTAACTATTCTTCTCCTTACTAATTTACTCTTGTTAATTTTTAGGACGAGGCCTTAAGGGTTTTCTTTTCTGTAAATTTTATCAGCTGGCTTCTTTTTAAAAAGCTATAACCTTTCTTTCCTTTCCTGCAGGTCCTGTTGCCACCATATGATGATCCTGTGAACGGAGCTGCTAAAGATCCACCACCACCTTATGTGTCGGCATAAGTGCGAGTGTGCTGTGTACCTAGGCAGGATAGCTTTTTTTTCAGACATTGGAGCAATAGTTTGATAATTTCACTTCCAGGATATAACCTCTATGGGTTAATACATTGCTGTTTTGCTGACATATTGAAACCTAAATGTATGATTAAAATCCTGTAGATAGTTTTAATAATTTGCTGCATCTACAGTAGTGTTTCAGAAACTAGTGAACTAGTTTCAGAACAATTCTGGGTAGCACTAAGGTTATAGTAGTCACTGAATAGCTTTTTCCACCATGTCTGACATGCAGTGCTAGAGAACATAGAATTGCATTCTCAATCAGGTTCAGAGTGTAACTTTCTTTTTTTCATTTGTAAAACTTCCAAAGCATTACAAATGTGTTTCTCAGATGCCCACTTTCACCTTCAGAATACAGACCAAGTCCAAAAAAGTGACATTCCACTTCATTCCTGTTCTGCAAGAATTTATTAAGTTATTATGCTGTGAAGGGTGATGATTGCAAGGAGAAGAATGAGTCTTATGCACTATTCTCATCAACCTGGCTAATGGGAAAAAAATTTAATTGGGAAGAATAAGTATGGGAAATGAGAGTAGACAGAGCACTCTGTGATGTGTAGCAAGCCAGAACCTATGGTCTACACGGATTCACTTTGTCCTAGCCTGCAACCATTCTAACGCTCAAAAAACCAAAAGAGTTCCTACCAACTTGTGGTAATTTTCTTTTCTGGCCTACTCACTTTTTTTTTCCCCAGCAACTTCATATATAGTATTTTGAGGTCACAAAATCCCTGCTTTTAAAGTCCCATGGTTAGGTAACAAAGCTGCATCTTTCCCACTCAATATGCAAATATTTTCCCATTGGAATGTGCCTGTAAATATTGCAACGTTCTGCTAAGTGTGAGCTAAATTATGCAGATTATAAGATATATGTTCCCAACCTATGGGAAACTTATGCATGGAACTTCCTTGAGCATTAGCAGATACGTTCTGCGTGTTTCTCATATACATCAACATGGGAGTTTTAGATTCCTTTTATGACTGAACTGGTTGTGCCGAGAATCTTTCTTATGGGACTCATCCATCCATGAATGCTTGTGTGAGGTATTTATTTCTTCCCAGAGAAGTGCCTCCTGCACATGTAACTTTTTGTTGTTGATTAAGGTTCCACTTTTAATTGAAAAGGAACAGGAAAAGGGAATATAATGCATGTCTCTACCTCTCATCATTTCTCCCTGTGTTGTCTCCTCTACATTTGGGGTGATTGAACAGCCTGAAGCCAGACTGATGCCCTTGCAACCACCCCAGGTAAAGGGCAGTGCAGAGCTGAGCCACAGTTTGGACGGGCACCAGAAGAAATCAAGGTGCTGTCTCTCCTGTGGCTGGGCTGGCATGTGAATCCATACCCTTCTTAAGGAGGACACCTGTACTAACCTTTAGTGCATTGACTCCATTCCGCACACTAAAGAAGAGTGGAGCTTTTCCTGCCTTTTTCTGGAAAAGAGCTTTCCAGGGGAGCGCAGGACCAACAACTTATTTTCATGGAGGTTGCAACTGTGTGACCATCCTTGCAGAGACCAGGGAAGGAAGGGCCAGACTTTCTGCCTGTGTCTTCCACACCCCTGGGAAAAGACAGGTCCCCAGCTGTTTGCTGGAATTTTACTCCAGGGTTCATCTACTCTGAAACCAAACAAAGCAATGCTTTTGACTGAACCAATCCTGAAGTCCATCCATTGATCTCTGTCACAGTCCTATTGCTTCCTTCAGAATAACTCTGTGTATTATTATCTCATTACAATTCTCTTCAGGAATCAGTCTGAATTTGGGGGTTGGGCTGGCTGGCTGGGCTTCTGAGCTTCATTTTCTTTCATTCTTGACAGATTTGTGAAGGATTTTAAATAGTCATCTGTTTGAGAAAAGCTGGTTGTAAATACATTGCATCTGTGTATACAAACTTCTCTACAATAAAAGGGTGTTTCCTCAAGACTATGGAAATAATTTTTGCTGATCTTCCGAGTACAAACATACGCGAATTCCTGTCCAGCCAATCTGATATGGCAGGATTTTCTTTGTAAATTACCTAATCGACAGTTTTGCAGTCCACTCACCAGTCCATTCACCAGCTTTCCCTCCATACTGTATAAATGGAGAATAGAACACTAAGTTCTATAATTTACTGTATGATAAAAACAAGAGATAATTCAAGCTTTTAGTTTATTGTCCAGAACTGCAGGCAGTTTTCTGAATCTGATGAAGTGTGTGATACAGAACTGGGCTATGCTGAGCTACACCAAAAGTTGGGGCTTCTTTTTCTCCACATCATTATAGGGATAATGTTGTGCTAATTCACATGAAATTTATGTAGGCTTTAGCTTGTCTTACTAAGGAATCAAGACTTCTTCACATATACCATACGTGCGTAAGTGCAAGTACATGTGTCCTGCCAGTACTCCTAATACATTTTGGATTTTGTCCAGTTTGAGTTAAAAGAGGGCAGGGAGGTTATGGTATTAAACCCATGACATTCCTGCACATACTGTAGATGGCAGCTGGTAGGAGGGAGCAGATAATATAATACAAGCTCCACTCTGCTGACATATCAGAGGATCTACATGGGAGACGAGTTCCCCTGCTCCCAAAGGAAAAGAAGATTCTCAGGGTTATGTGAAGAGACATGAACTCCAGCTGAAGGTTCTTTATCCTCAGGTGTTGAATTTATTCTCCAATTCCATGTCTCATCCTGGGATTTCACACCACAGCTTTACTGTAATGATTTTTTAATAGTCAGTCATCACTGAACACAAAAACCCACTAAAAACTCAGCTTCTTAATTTCCTGTGCTTTGTGAACTGCTTGCTCCTAACAATGCTTTTTTCACTATTTCTTGATTTTTTTTTCCTTTCTCCCAGATATTAGCAGCATGTGCTTACTCAAATTCTATGCTGTTATCTTATATTCTAATATAGCAGTTTATTAATAATTCTAGTAAATTAAGAGTGGAAAGAAAATATTTTCAGGGTATGCTGACATGGATCATCATAAATACAGGGACAAAACCAGCAAGTAAGAATTTAAACCTTGATAGTACCAGAAATATAAGTAGATCTTTTGCTGAAATATTGTAATTTGTTTAAATATCTGTTATATGCATTGCAGGCTCCACAAATCCTACACATGCTAAGGCACAAATCCCATTTCTCTCCTCTGTGCCTGACGCTCTTATTCCTGATGGAATAGTGCAAGTTCCCTTTGTTGTATACTCATCCATGTATTGTACTGGAGAAAGCAAAGACGAATTTTTAGTGGTGACCCACCAGTGTGGTGTATGTGCTTGTAAGTACATTAAATATTCTAAAACAATTATTAATGACCATTATTTTAGGTGTTAGCCTGTAACTGTACTTCTGTACTTCTTTGGAAAGACTTCTGGTTAGTAAAAAAAATTCAGACTTGATACATTACCAAAGGCCATACCAGACCGACTTATGGCCAGAGAAAAGCTTGGCAAGGAAGCAGTGGGACTGATAACTAGTCTGAAACAAATTATAAATTCTGTGCTTTCAAAATAGGGCATTCCTCACCGCTACCCCACGGGCCAAAGTATAGCAGCTAGGGACACCATGGACAGTTTTAACAAACTCTTGCCAGTATCAACAACTCTGCACATTGATGCATGGAATAGGCAAGATGGAAGATTTGGCTGCCAGTCGGGGCAGAAAAGAGAAAAACGAGAACAGGGACAGAGCATGGGAGGGCAGTGTTCATGGATGTCCTTTAAACAGCACAGAGACAGATGTCATTGCATTGACAGGGTTCACCACTACAAACTTGATGGGCTTATGTTCTCTTTTTCTCCTGTGTTATGGTCAGGAGGAAATATAATTGCTCCTGTAACCTGTTACGTGAGTTGTTACACCAGAGGTTTCAGACTTTTAGCACTGGAGTGGATGATACCTTGGTCTTATTTATTGGACAGATTTATTTGTCGAAACCTAAAGGAGTATTGGTTCAATTCCTGCCAAACTGTCCAGTTCAACAGAAGTCTCCAAACTGCTTCTCTGGAGCCAAGTCATATCCTTAATATCCTTAGAGGCTGCTCTGCTTAGAGGTTCTCTCCTTAAAGGCTCCTCTCCTTAAGGGCTGCTTCTTTGGAGCTAAGTTGTATCCTTCCCATTTACATGTCTCAGCTGCAGAAATTCCAGCCAGGTACCACAAACAAACAAACAAACAAACAAAAAATTCCTTGCGAAATTTCAGTGCCTATGGCTACAGAGATTTTCCAGGACTATCTCAGCTCATGGCTCTGAGAAACCCAAAACAGGAGCTATAGCTATCTAAAGGGAGGCTTGGCTCTGATAAATCCGGATTAGAGTTCTTTCAGAGGACTCTGGTATTTGTAAACGATGTCTCCACACCCATGGATTTGGCCCAAAATGGTTCTGCAACGTGGCCAGTTTTTCAGCTAAATAGCTCAGCAGGGTGTGGAAGCCAGATCTGTGACCTTCTGCCTGCAGCCTGTCTACCTCCACCAGAACGCGATCCTGAAGCAACAGGAGCGAAGCCCTCATTGTCACCCAGCCAGCAGGTACAAAGTTATTTCAAAGCAAAAAGGCAGTTCTACAACTATATCCTGGACAACGAGCTACAACAGTAGTTTATTTTAATGAAGAACTTATGTGAAATTTAATACAGTAAATTACTTTTTCTCTTGCAGATTATTCAAACCTTTCAAACTGAAGGGTTTTCAGAAAGCCATGAAAGGTTTGTCCTTTGTAGCCAAGGCGGAGCTTAACTAATTAGTCTGAGTGGAGGACATGGGGTCACTTCAAGGCTGAATAAGCAGCAAGGAGATGAATCAGGCATGCCGCAGGGCTGGCTACTTGGCTTACAGGGGAAGCCTGGTAGCCAGCAGAGACAGAAGAGCTGTGAAGCTGCTCTGAGAGAGGGAGGTGCAGCATGGCAGGGTCTCTGCAGCCATTTCAGACGACCTCTCTTTGCTCTGAGGTCAATGTGACCAGCAATAGCAGGGATGAGCCACACACAGCTTTTTAGCCCAGAGCTTGGGCTCCATCACAGTACCTAAATGCATCATGCTAATAACTCTATCTAACAGGTTTCTGTTTTCATATAAACTTTGCCCAAGTATTCAAATACTTCTGTTTTTTTGAGAGGCTGAGATTTTTTTTGAGATTCCTTCTACTTCACCACCAGGGACTCCCCAGAGTTGATCACTTGTAATTTTGAAATTTTCTCCCTCCAAAGTGCTCCATTTCAGGTCCCTTCATGACAGCAGAGGCAAGGATGCAATGAGAGGCAGAGATCCAACATCACTTGTAGACTTTTAGCATCAAATCCTCTGAGCACACTCAGTGTCAGGATGGGCAAGGTTTCTTAAAAATATAGATACTGTCCTAATAAGACAGATGTGTTCTACTTTACGGATGGCAGATCTTTCAGGCTCCTCTCTGGGCCAGAGGCAAGCACAAACAGGTGCCCTGTCTCTCATGGAGAAAATGTGGCTGGACAGACAATTACTTTTATAGTTATATTTTCTGTATCACCAGTACACCAGTTTAAGACTGCTAAATAAACAATAAATTGGTGGAACACTCTGGGACATTGGTGCTATTTATATGAATGTGGTCATCCTTGGCAGTATCAGATGCACCCACCTGAGGGCAGCAAGGGCAATGAAAGTAAAGGAACAAAGGCAAGAAGAACAAAAGAGCAAATTGAAAGCTGAAAAATTTTACAAATATTTGTCTTTTGTGAGTTCATAAAATCTTCTCCCATGAAATCGTTAGAAAACTAGAATGGGTTTAATTTCCTTCATTGCATTAGAGCCGAGGATGAAATTAGCTTTATCAGTTGCACAGGCCAGCTTAAATTTCCTGCTATTGTGTGATCATGCTTCTTTGCTTCTCATAAAGAAAAAGCAACTAAAGAAGTTCAACAGGCTTTTAATGAGCCAGACTAGCTGATGCAATAGTTTGTTGTTCAGTTTTGGTTTGGTTTTCTTTTATTATTTTTTTTTCTCTGTGTGTGTGTGTGTGTGTCCACAAATATTGAAGTTTTCTTCCTTTTTTTAATGCAAATGTTTTCCTTTTAAATGTAGGTATTTACTAAAGGTATCAGTGGCCACATTTTCAACTTAGGACCTGGCTGGTTTCTGTTCCAAAGGTATACTTTATTTGTGTTTTTAAATCTTGTGAATCAGCAGGGAAAAAAAAAACAACCCAGAGCACAACATAATACATTGTTACCTTTTGGTTGCTTTTTCCTCTCTTTGCAGTTCAATTTTTCAGCCTGGATAAAAAGTTCTGACACAGTAATTTGAACAAATAAATACAATAAAGGCAAAGTATCATTATGCTGAACAAACACTGTGAACACTTCAGGAGTCCAGAAAAGTAGACTCCCTGTGAAGAAGTGAAGCTCAGAAAAACTCGTCTGTAGCTGTTGTACTCCTGTTAGCACTGAGCAACATAACAGAAGTTTCCATAGTTGCTGCTGTGTGGCTGTGCATAGTGACATTTAGGTGTGGGCTATGTGTAACCGCTGGAGCTGCCTTACCTGTGGCCCTTGGATGAGAGGCTGCACGGGCAGCACAGTCTCAGTTGAACTGGGACGAGTTCATTTTACATGAGCAGCCTGAGGATGAGCTTCGAAAAGGGATGCCTGAGAAAAGGAGAGAGGTGAATATTTGAGGGGGTATGGCTTTGTCTCAGGGGTTATGAGACCAGATAGAGTCACAAGCTGGGAAACTTTTGAGATGTGATCCATGGTTATATCTGTGATGCCTACAAACACCCAACATACGATGTCTTATCTGGACATTTTTTAGTTTCTAACCAGCATTCCTCCATTTTACTTATCTTTAAGTAAGATACTTAGTAAGATGAAAAGTATCTTACTTTTTATCTTATTTATATAGATAAATGTCTTACATAGATAAAAAGTAAGATACTAAGTAAGATAAGAAGAACTTTTATAGACAAAGTACATAATTGATCCTTCATTGCTTTTGAAGCAAAAAGAGCTTATTCATCTTATTGTAAGCGTAACTTTTCCCTTTGGGTTGGATTCAGCAGCAGTATTAGCAGTATCCTTTTATTACCTAGCCAGGTTTAACTCAGCTACAAACAGTACCGAGGTTACTACAGATCTTTGGCATCTCATACTTTTTCTTTCATGGCACTTTTGCTCTGATGCCTTTTTCTGTGAAATACCATCTTACATTTAGATGGATTTTCCAGATATTTGGCAGTAGAGAGGGCTGAGGAATTTTTTAACATTACTAGGAATACATTAAATAATTTAAGGTATTCTATATCTGCAATATCTACTACTATATCTAGTATGTTTTCAAGAAGCCTTTCATCCTTAGTCCTTTCACAATTTCTATTTCAACGGTTTCTTCCTCCAGTCTTTAAAAGCACAGTGATCTGGTGCAGAGCCAAAACATTGGCAAATGCCACCAATGCCAAGCAGTGGCGGTACTCAAAAAGGGTGTTTTGGAGAGTTCCTGAATTAATTTAGACTTCAAATATGGTAGAAGATTGACCATACAAGGCTATAACTTAGAAAGACTGAACACCAACCTTGGGGACTGTTTTTTAGGTCATTTCCTACCTAAATTTTTCCATAATTCTGTCATTCAGTGCATTACTCAGAAAACTGATTATAGAATACAGGACTGCTTGGGGAAACAGACTTTGCCAGACTATCTTTTTTTTCTTTTTTTAAAGGGGCTATGAAATGGATCGATATGGGGGCAAGTGTAAACATTATACACTTGGACATTTCTCAGGCACTTTACCTGATTCAACACAGTATTTTGACTAGAGAACTAGAATGATACAGCAACAGCATTGCACATATGAAACAGATTGCAAAACAGCTGATAAATCTCAGCCGTATGTGAGCAAAGAATATTCAGTAAGTGAATATGTTTCAAGAGATATTCTGAAAGATCAGGTTTTGACTCCATGATCCTTAAAATTCTTCTTCCATGACTTTAAAGTAAGCATAAATCATCAATAAAATGGAAAATAAAAAAGATTCTATATTGCCTATACCTTAAGTTGTGAATAATCCAAGCAGAATGTTTAAAAAAACCTTGCAGTGAGTTAGCAAAGAGCTGAAAGAACCATTAGAGAGTTGGAAAATATGCCATCAAGTGAAAAACTCAGGAAATGCAATGCCTTTAATAACTCAGATTTAGGAGGTGACTTAAGGACATCATACAAGTAAGTAAGCACATAGGGAACAAAACTTCAATAAAAGGTGTCTTCAATGCAGCCAACAGAAGTGTAACAGCACCTAATGATAGAAACCTGCAGATAGAAAAATCAGACTAGAAACAAGCTGGTTTTCTACATCTTTGTCTTTTGATCGTGTTTTGTAAGCATTTTTTTTCTCCCTGGTATTTTTTTGAGTAATAAAGGACTGCTTTTGTAAGGCAATCCATAAATTAATTCAGGAATTAATTAATTCAGGGAAACTCTATATCTTTTCATATGTAGAAGTCTCAAAAAAGAACTTGGATGTTTAATTCCAAAACTGATGACTAGACAGCGAGTTCAATGGCTGCCCAACCTCATAAATGCTTCAACTTAATGTTTGGCTGCTCCCTGCAGTTCTGCATTACGAACCAGGTTTTTTCCAGCCTGTGGAGCTTGGCATTCACCTCCTGCCTTGGCCGAGGGTGATCTGGTAAGGAGAAAGACCTGATAATTACATTTTAACACACCACCAGTTTGGACAGGGCTGATCAGGCTGGTGCCCAGCTCATGCACAAGCTCCCTGAAGCCATTCAGCCACCTGAGTCTCCCCATGTGCTCTTACAACACACCCAGCACAAGCAGGCAGAAGTCTGCTCTTCACAAAATGCAGAAGGGGCTTCTAGTGCCTTTTGCAGGACATTCCAAAGGGCAGGTGTGGCTTGGCTGTTACTACCTACTGTTTGAACTGAGGCTTGGAGCACCTGCCCTGGATGTATGCCTGAAACCAAGCACAGGGTGACCAGCACAAGGAGTCACGGAGAGCTGGGCAGACCTGCCACCCTTTCTTGGCTCCCAAGGTCTTCTGCACAGCCCTGGCAGCAAGGACCAGACTTCTTGTCTTATGTGTGCTAGAACAGGATTGGCAACAGAGGGCCAAAAGACAAGATGCTTCCAGTATGTAACACTTAACGCCAAACTGGTTCATAACACTTAACACCAAACTGGTTCATAATAGTCACAGTTCTCTGTATTAATCAAAGTTTATTAGCATAGTAGCCTTTTAACAGAACATGTTTCAGCTGAGTCATTCAGAGGCAGGCAAATTTCACGAGTCATGTTTTTTGTATTCACTTTTTTAAAAAAAATACAGACCAGCATATGTGTTTAAGTACTGTGTTTTTGTTGGTATCTGCTACGAGGCAGTCTGCTTCATTTTTCAAGTAGTAATATCAACAACTAATTTCATTGAAGATGAAATCAGGGTAAATCTCAAGTCAGGACAACAGCAATGATAGATCAGGCAGCCAGGTATTTCTGCTGCAAATAATACCACAGAAGCACCCAGGAATCTGGCTGGATTGACTATCATTTGGTTGCTTGGCATCTGAATCACCATGATTTAAATGTTGATGTAATTTTCTTTTTTTATCTTTGAACTACATAGTTCTGTATGAACACTGTTAGGGCAAGAGCCAGACTGCCTAAATTCTGCCAAAGTTGTAGTTCACATGAAATCTGGGTGCCTGAGCATGACACAGATGTTACCTAAGGCTCATGAAGAGCCTTGTTATTTTGCTTAAGATCCAGACATGAATGAAAATTCAAACACATCACTAGGTTTAGAATATTTTTCATTGTGCAAGGACTGATTTAAAGCTAGCAACATGCATGCTTTCTGGATCATGTTGCAAGATCTAAGTTCAACTCCTTGTGTATGTGATCTCAATTTTTCCCCCAAGAACTGAGTAAAAAACCATTGTCTTGGATTCTGAAGGAAAGTTGAATTCAAACATGGCATGGCTTACATTGCCAAGGTGAATGCCAAAAATGCAATTTTACTGGCCACATGTTGAAAGTTACAGCAAAAGTAAAGCTTCTGAATATACTTGGCAGAGTGGCAATCCTGGGACAACTTTTCAGCTGGTTAAAGTAGGTAAGTGCTATCCGCAGATGAATTCAGTATGCATTTCATAAACAGCAGATAACTTCATTGAGTCTTACCTCTGATGATATATATTAATTTTTCTTCACCAGTAAACATCGTGCAGTCCAGACACTAATCACAAGCTACCACATAATTCTTTTGAGGAAAACTGAGAAAGGATGTAACCTATATATAAAGGCAAATGCTTGCTTTTCAGGTACTAGCTGCAAGAGTTCTCATTTTCTTCTTCCAAAATATTTTAGAGAGTCAAATGGAGTTTCCAAGAGAATTTCAGCAGGAAAAACTTCGTTAATTGCAATATCTGGGCTTCAAAACTTTTGCCTTTTGCCCATTTATCTGCTATCCATGGCAACCAGAAGGATGGAAGCCTGCAGTGGTACAGAGACAGCAAAGCAAAAAGAACTGAATGGAGGCTACGAGGGCATGCACACCAGTGAGTTATTTGACTTTTTCAGATGTTTTAAGAATATGAAGTGATCCTTAGAATTAAGTCCAAAGACAGCCAAGATCCTAATCCTGAAACATCAGAACTAAACCACAGCAAAATCAACACAGAAATATGGGAGAAGAGTAAGGGCGTGCTCTTTATAAATTAATAGTCCTTCAAACCCTTTGAACTGTTTCAGTTCTCCTGGCTTTATACACACACACACACACACACACACGAAGTTCACAAACTGTGAACAGAATCATGTAATTCATGTATCATTGCTCCATTACTAACTCTCAGGTGAGTCCTTTTTAGCTCAAGTGAGAAATAAACACTTTGTCATTAAATCTGTATTTGATTCTTTACTGAATTTGTCTTTAACCAGCAGCATGTTCCTGGAATTATAGAAACTATCAGCTGAACGGAAAGGATCCATGTAAGAAAACAAACAGTATGGATTTCCAAAAAGTCTCTCTCCATTTCTTTTTATAGGCTATATAATGTACTGTGTGCAAATTAGAATCATGTAAATGTCAGGGAGGTGGCTAGCTATGGAAGAGATGCTCAAAGCAGCAAAGAAGTTAAGCACATGCCTGAAGTAGAAAGGGCTTGTGGACACAGCAAAAGGATAAAGTTTTTTAGGGGAATAGTATATTATCTGTCTACTTCTTTGGGAAAATAGATTAGATATAATCTTGAACCCTATATCCTTATCTTTCATTTAAATGATTTTAAGTGATAATAACGGAGAATTGTAAAGCAATAAATAGACAACCACTGACCAACTGTAACATACCTGCTTTACGTGACAGTAGTTTTAACTACAACAGATATCTAAGCTAAAAAAAAAAATAATCTGTCTTGTCTGTTTAGGAAGAGTAGTAAAGAAAATATTGATACAGTTTTACTTTCAAGTTATTGCAGAAATCTGAAAATCCTGCTGTAACTAAAAGGAACTTGCATTGTGTGTTTTTTAAAATGACAAGTACTTGCTGCTCGGGCTCTTTGGGAGTCAGTGGAGACAGCTTCATTTCAGTGGGCACTGGACCCAGGAAAGGGCATCTCATCTGGCTGTATTATTATGGCTGCTGCTTCCATTGATAGACTGCAATTTGCATATGCATTGGAAACTCTATTTGATTAATTACAGTGCAGTGGCTTAAAAGCCCTATGAGTTAGTATTACACCTACAACATTTCCAACAATAAGGCTGTCACATACAAACTTTTGAAGTTATTTTAAAAAATATGATCTTATTTCCCTATAGATAATAAGGACACTTAATAGTACAACAGCCTTACGATCTTGTTTATAAGCATTTCAAACCTTGCACATCATTAAATAAAAATCTGAATCCCTCCACTGGCAAAAGCCATAGACTTTTTATTGTAATAACAACCATTTTTATGTATTTATTTCAACCTTTTTTATTAAGGTCTAAATTTTTATAGAAACTAACAAAACTTTCACCTGGGCCTTTGAGAAATCTGTCTTCCTTCAGCTTGTCTACCCAATGCTAAAAACTTTCCTGTCTATAAATATGTTATTACAGTCAACACAGGCAAAGGCAGGATAATAAGCAAGTGCAGCAGCAATTACAAGCAAAGGAGACATGAAACTTGAAACACATTCACATCAATGGGAGCAGAAAATTTCTATCCCTAAAGACAGCACAAGTATCATACCTAATTTTCTTGATGTTTGGATTGTCAGACGGTGCCAGTGGAAAGCAATTAATACTTTAGGGCGACTTGATTTGTGCAAATGCCATCTCAGCTTTTATTCTGATCCAAGTAGTACTAAAGACTTCAGAACAAATTTTGAAGCAAAGAAAAACTAAAGATGTTGCAAAACACGAACAAGTGATAAGTGCAAGATTAGTTTCCCAGCACTAGGTTGTGCTCACCTAACCTGCTTTTTTGAGGCAAAGGAAATGCAGTAGATCTAATCTGTCTGCACTTCAGAAAAGCATTGTCACAGAGGAAATTACTGATTGAAATAGGAACTAGGAGAAGGACTGTGAGCTAAGTATGGACCTAGCTTACAGCAATGGGAAAATGGGACGAGGGAGTGTTCAGTCGGGAAAGTTAGAAGAGAGTTATCAGCAATTACTGAAAGATCAGTTTGGGAATCTTACTAAACATTTAACTTTTTCATTCATGAAATTGGCAGGCAAAAGTGCAAGTTTTCTGATAAAACATAGGAGACTCAACAGGCATCATAAATGTAAAGGAGTAGGAGATCTTGTTTGGAAAGAACTGAATGATCTTAAGAATGAAAGAACTAGAAGAGACATGAAGCCACAGTATAAAATGAAACATCATGTATTAGGTAGGATTTATCCACTGGCAAACCAATGCAGCTGCATATATAAACTGAACACAAAAATGGCTATCAGCCATCAATGGTAATGTGGCCATTGAAAATTATAATGAAATCCTAGACCACATCAGACAAAGTATTTTCAATAAATAGAAATGTTCTGGTGAGAGCTCGTATGGCATATCATGTTCAGTTCTGCCACACGCACCCACACTCAGCACATATACAGCAAGAACTTGCTTGTTGAGTGAAACAAGAGTGAAGACTGAAAGAGAAAATGATTGCTGTGACTAAATACACTAGATAAACAAGCCTTGGAGAAGAGAAGGAACTGTTTAGTTGAAAGACTACATAGGTACTAGAAAACAAGTATAAAATGGCCGTAAGTACATTTAGGCTAGAAATCAGCAGGAAGTGTCTAACTACCAGGAAGGTCTGAAACAGTCCTCTGACAGCAGGATGAAAACAAATTCACTGCTGTTTTACTAAAGCACCTGCTTTTAAGATGGAACGTGCTTTCTGAAATGTGTTTTTTACATTATGTGGTTGCCTGTGATCATTCAAAAGCAGCCTACATCACTGGGAGTTTCTTCCAGATCGAGAACTATCCTTGCAGGCACTGAGAGAAGCCAGGAAAGGAGAACTCAGAAATCCTCTGGTATCCTGTTAGCAATCTTCAAGAAGCTTAATAATTGCCTGCATATTGAAGCGTGGCTTGATAGGAGACTCCAGCTTTTTCTAACTTAACATCTTTCAACTTTCCTCTGCCTATCCTCCCAAATGTTGCCAGACTGATCAATGTCTCTCTCAAACTGAAAAGAAGTCACACCATGGGAGTGGAGGACAGAAGCTCGTCATTTGGGAAAGGACAAGTGGCAAAGAGACAGTGAGACTCCGTAATGTGAGGAATACAAAGAACTTCTGGTATGGTATTAAATGAATAGCAAAGCTGATTAATAAAGTCAAATAAAAATCCCCCCATCTTCTAATCTAAGCTGTCTGTTCTGAAACAAATAGATGCCTTATCGTGCTGACTCACTGCCATCATACTCCTTCCTCTGATGTCCAGCTGGGATACCTTCTGTGTGTTCAACCTGCCAACAGCAGCAGGCTGCATGGCCTCTGGGAAGAGCTAGTTTTGGGATTTCTTATGTCTAAGTTGGAGCTGAAGTCGCCAAGCCGAGCCTCTGGGCGCTCACATCATCTTCTCACCACAACACTTGAGAGAACGTGCCTTTCTTTTGTCTTCCCCTGGCAACTCAGCTGGTGCCTGATGCCACAGCACAGTGAAACGTTCAAGGGTACAGATTCTACATTTTGAGATGATGGAGCATTAATTGGGATGGTGGCTGGAGCCTTGTTCTATGCTGCATTACAAAGGATGAAACAGAATGGGTGAACTGTTCTGCCCTTGGCTCTGCTGGGTTTGCTGTAATGTCTATCAGCATTCATCTGCCTTTTTAATTTTTCCCTTTCCTCTAGCTACCGGTGAGGTTCAGGACCTGGTGCTGAGAATAAGAGATGGGGTTAATCCAGCCTCTTTCAAGTTTGAGACTTGTTCATCATTTATACCTACCTTTTTAGGGATTAGATTTTGTACACCCACATCACAGATAATTGCGCCTTACAAAACTTACCCAAATTAGCTCTGCTGATTTTCAGTTTGCTTGCCATCCTAGCAACTCTGTGGGGCATAAATATCCTCTCAGACCCTGTTGGCACCTGATGCATGGAAATTAGCATGTCTTGGTGATTCTATCCCTTCCCCGTTGGACCTGACAGTGAGCCTGGCTCACCTCTGCCATTTGGAATGGCTTTCACTGCTGGGTTTTTTTTTGGTTTTTTGTTTGTTTGTTTGTTTTTCCAGGAAACAAATCACAATCACTTTGGAACAAAGCAGGAATTTTATTTTTTTTCTTCTTCATACATAATAGACCTCTAAGTGTCGATACAAACCCCAAACTCAGCTTTTCCACCTGGACTACTGGCTGCACCACTGCTGTGACAGCTGGGAGACGACGGTCCCCTCCACCCGGCCCATTTATTTCACGCCTCCCTCAGTGTTTTTCCCGACGGAGACTCCCACAGGCTCGCCGCGGTGGCAGACACCCGCATGATTCACCAGGGACTGTTTTCCTTGGCCCGGGGTCTCCGCGCGGGGAATGGGATTTCCATTCCTCGACGCTTCCCTTGGTCCGCTTCCCTGGAAGGGCGGTCGGGCCCGGCGCGGGGAGCACGGTGCCGGCCGGAGGGGCGCCGCCGGGCCAAACGCGCCCCAAACCCGCCCCGCCTGCCCCTAGCGGGGACCCTACGGCCAGCGCCTGCGGGGAGAGCCCCCTCGGCCGGGGCAGGCGCTCCTCCTCGGGGCTGCCGGAGCGCCCCTCGCCGCCCGCCCGCTGCGCAGGGCCAGGTCTGACAGGGAGGAACCGGCGGCGGGGCCGACATGCGTGGCGGGCACGGGGCGGCGGGGCCGAGACGGGGCCACCGCGGCTGGGAGCCTGAAGGGGGGGAGCGGGGCCAGCAGCCCGCGTCCCTGGCGGTGCTGACGGGAAGGAGCGGGTCCCGCGTCCCTCGAGGGGCAGGCGGGACGGCGTGGGGCCGACGGGCCGTGTCCCGTGAGGGCCGTCGGTCCCGTTTCTTCCCTGACGGCCGGCGGGAGGGAGCGGGAGGCCAGCCCGCGTCCCTCACGCGGGACAGGCGCAAGGAGCGGGGCCGCGTCCCTCGCACGGCGCAAGCGGGAGGGAGCGGGCCGGCAGCCTGTGTCCCTCGCGGGGCAGGCGGGAAGGAGCGGGACCGCGTCCCGGGCGGCGGAGGCGGCTGAGGACAGAGGGACCCGGCCACCCGCAGCTGCTCCCGGGGCCGCGCGGGGAAGAGCCGGCTCTGGAGGTCTGGGCAGGGAGGCCCCCGTCTCTCTAGCGGGACCCCCCCGCTGCCCTCCCCTCAGCGCGGCCCAGCCGGGCTGCAGCCGCTCGGGGACGGGGCTGGCGGCAGGCGGCAGCTCCCCTCCGTCCGCGGCGCTCCCGGGGGGGCGGGAGGGGGAGCGCCGTCCGGGGCCGCGCCGAGAGGGGAGGAGGCGCTCCCGCGCTCGCCGCCGGCCGCCGCCGCTGCCCGCCGCCCAGCGGAGCGGCCCCGTCAGCCCCTCAGGTAAGCCCGGCTCTGCCGCCCTGCCCCGCCTCGCCTCGCCTCGCCTCTGCCGCCCGCCAGGCGCGTCCGCGGCGTCCCGCCGGCGGGCACCCGCAACCCCGCTGCCTCCCGCGCCGCCCGGCGGGCTCGGCACCGCCGGCACCTCCGGGGCACGGCACAGCCTGCCGCGGGGGTCACCCCCGCCCCGGGGCCCCGGCTGGGCGGAGGGACGGTCCGGCTGGGCGGCGGTGCCCCGGGGGCCCGCTCCGGGTGCGGGGGCGGCCGGGGAGGGCCCCGCGGGTGGCGGGGGCTGCAGCGCGGGCGGCGGGGGCCCGGCGGGGAGCGGGAGGCCGAGGCAAGGGGCCGCAGCGGGGTCTGGGGCTGGGCTGGATGCTCGCTTGCTGGGTCCTGCTGCAGCGCTTTGCCGCTCGCGTTTCAGCCGCAGAAGTGTTTCCTTTCCTTTGGGTGCGTGGGTCTGGGCGAGCTCCCTGTACAGCCGCTTCCCTGTGGGGGCTTCGGTAACTCATTTAACGGTGCGTATGCTGTAAGGAAAAAACCCACTGTATTTGAAAGTCAAAATCGGAACCAAACTTTACCTAGAGACATTTGTTAGTGAGCAGCCCGCAGGTGTCTTCACCGGTTTCCAGCAGGCCAGGCCAGGGCTGGCTGTCCCCGTGCAGTGGGACAGCCCTGCAAGGTAGCTCCGCACTGGAGCGGTCACCTCTGACACGGCTGTCCCCGAGCGGTGGGTAGAGCCCTGCACTGTCACCTGAGTGGTCACCTCTGACACGCAGCGTGGGAGCTGCCCGGGCTTCCCGAGAGCAGCACGCTGGCTGGAGACACAAGGAGTTGGGACAGTTTGCTGCATGTAATATACATTCCCTGGAAACCCAACCTAGATGGTGCTCTTTAATCTTACAAAAAATGTTGTGGCATCTTTAATGACCACATATTCCTGTTTCAGAAGGCAGTTCTTTCTGTGTCAGACTGACCGCTGTCACTGCTTAACCATGGATTAGTGTCAGCAAAGAGGGAAGGGTGCAGCCTACTGGTTTATGTAATATTTCCTAAATGCTTGGGTTTTCTTTTGGGGCCATCATTCAAGGGGTGAATGATTCTGATTGAGATCTGACAAGGTGACATGCTGTGCTGTCAGATGAAATTATCATGCTGAATCTGATCATAAAATCTCCTTAATTCAAGGGCTTAATAAAATACACACATGGCTTTTCCATAAAAACCTACAGAATCTACAAAATAATTTTTGAGTTATACACTTTCCATATAGATGTGTCAGCTTTAAGCACTAGATTTTTTAAACTTCTCCTCGTGTACTGTATATCATTATGATTATAACTATATTCATAAAATTAAAATTTATTTATTTTATATCTTAAGAAAATGTAGCACTCAATTACACAAGGCTGCAGCTTAGATCCTCATCTTGCACTCAATATTCACACATAATTACTTTATGTGAGTCTTTCCATTGACTTCACTGGGTTTTCTCAGAAAAACGCACACTCTATTGCTTATGATCTGGGCCTTCGGGACCCAGCTGTAATACTAAAAGATGTTGTAGTCAGTCCAGGCAAACTAGGGAAAAGCTAATCAGATCCAAATACTCTCCCTTGACTTACAAACTATCTCCATGGGAGGGTAAAACACTAAGCACTGCTATTTAATTATAATCTGGACATCATTAACAGGCTCCTTTTATATAGTGTATTCATTGTTAGAGTGTGTTTTCATTATGAGCAAGGAGTACGTAGAATGAAGTGGTTTTAATCCGCAAATTATTGTTTTTCACTGGTGCTGGTACTGGGGCAGTGTGAGTTTGCAAATAAGTTTCAGAACTACTGTTTCTGTTCACAATTAACAGTCTGTTATGGTTTGTGACTGCACTTCACAGAGAAAAAACTAAGCAGCCCACATATGTATTATACATCGTATAATATATGCTTTCATATAAATACCTACTCTTTATGGTAAAATTGAAGTTTCTTAGTTTTCCCCTGCTACTCTTCTGGGACCTTTGTGGAAACTCTGATGTCTAGATCAGATTCAGAACCAGAAAGTGTAAATGAGTCTTCCCCAAAAGAACAAGATAATGAAAAGGTCTATTGTCCAAGTGGCAACTGAAGAAAAATCATAATGTAGAGACTGATGGTGTCATAAAATAAGAATTCCCACTGCTAAAGCTTGCTCTCTGACCACTGGAAACTATGCAGAGTAAACCATACTATGAGTGCACTGTTCTACAGCATCACCATTGACTTTTATGTGGTGAGTTTCTGAAATTACTGAAATGGTCACCAGCTTCAGCTCTGTGCAGGGACTGGAGGTGCTGACCTGCAGAGGTCCTTTGTGACCTAGATTATTCTACAATTCTGTAATTTAATAGTTATTAGTTTTGCAACAGTGGTATCAGGTATGTGATTTAGATGAATGACTTAAAAATAAATAATAGATCCCTTAATGTTCTTTATTTCATCAGAGTTGTAGAAAATTAAATTATACATGTAGTGCATATATTCTAAGCCCTTTAGATAATGGAGTCCATTGTGTAAAAGTGCTACCATGATATTTACACCTCACAATAAAATTTAATGCTGATCTTTGCTCTTTCTGAAACACTGTATGTTTTGGTGTGTATACTCACCAAGACATGTGTGTGCTTATCTGATCTCAGTGCTTGGACAGGCAAGCTGTTCTTCCCCCATCCCCAGCACTCTTCTGATGGCTTCCAGAATATGGTTGCCCTTCCTGTAGCACTTCCAGCTGCACTCTGCATATGGGTACTCATGTACAGTGTTGGGTTTGTGCAAATATTTGGCTAACTACCAAATGTCATTAACCTCCCTTCTAGGAACTGCTCTATAATGCATTTTGGGTCTTCCCTTTACTGTTTCAAAACCTAAGTTAATTTAGTCCCCTGTCACATCTGATTTTATTGTCCAGGATAAAATTCAGCTGTGGGCATTTGTAGCAGCAGTCAGAATAATTAGGTACTGATAGAGTTTCTTTCAGCTGCAGCCCAATTGCTCTACAAGGCAGGGGCTCTCTCGATATAGAGAGCTCTGGAATATCCTTTTAGCTGCTGAGGTAGGGATATGTGCTGGATGAGGAGGACCATATGAAAACATAGGAAAAAAAGCTGGAAGACTTTGTGAATCCGTCGTTGTCATCCTGTCCCCATTACTATGCAGACATGTCTGGAACAGGCAAGTTGCCATCAAATGCTTGATTGTGCCCTTTTGCAGACACAAAACAACAATATGTGGCCATAAAACTCCCTGTCAGGAAGTAGACCTTAATCGACCCATGCAAAGAATTTGTCCCAGTCCTCTTGTGCTGGAGTACACAACTTCTGGTCCTAAACCCACTGCAGATTTGGGTTACTCTTACTGTCTGGACATTCATTATTTTAGACTGATAAAAGATGGGAACTACCAACTCCACAGTTCTGTTCTTGTGGTGGCTTGCTGTGCTACTGTGAAAGCTGTTTGCATTTGGGTTGTCTCTCTCAGAATACACCTGAATTGCTAATTGACTTTTAGATAATGAGTTTCCCAGATTCATCTGATACTAGTGACAACATGAATGGCCAAAATTAGCCTCTTAAAAGGAGCTGAAGAATGTATTAACGAGGAAGTACTGCTCTGCTGCTTTGCAGGACTTAGTGCAGTGGTAGGTAGGTTTATGTACACATAGTGCCTGCCATCAGGGTTTAGGAGCAGATGAGGAATTTATGAAATTAGAACACTTGCAACCTGGTTTCTTCTTCATGATTTAACCATGTTGGTGAGGTGCAGTTGACAACCATGATTAGGGGAGTGGTACCTATTCTGTGCTGTTGAGCCTAGTGAAGTCTTCCTTGTGTAGCAAGGAGTTGTAGAAGGTCCAGTGCATGATTTGGTGGAGCAGGATGGCAGTAGAGTGCTCCTTTGTAAGTAGGAAGGCAAGATGGTACTTCTTGCCGATGTGCTAAATATCATCTTCCTGCTCCATGCAGTATCTGCATAGCTCGAGACAGATATCTTATGATTTTGGACTCTGTGGGGCTCTATAGCTATTTTTCAGAACTGGAAAAGGCCTGTGTCAGCAACTGGTCTAGAAAGATGGAGGAAATTGTTAATAATACTCTTATGTCCTGATACCCATGCCACACACAGTGATTTCAATGAGTAATGGACTAGTAATGCATGTGTTGGCTTGTGGATAGTGAAGTACCCTGGAACATGTTGTAATTGATAGTTAACAGGGCTTTACGGTGCTTGCTGTCCTTAATTTTGTTTTTTAAGGTCTGAGGTGATGGGATTGCGCATGAGACATTTTGTGGCTTTCATGTAATAAGAGCTTATTGGTTTTCTAAGTAACTCACTGTGCTTGCTAACTTGGGGACACCAACTTGTTTTTTGTTGACTTATATAGAATGTTTGCGGTTCCTTTACCTTCAGCAAAAGCTTTTGATTTGATTGCAGTTTCCTGTTATCTTAAAAACAAGTAGATAATAAGGAGTGCTGAAAGAACTTCAGAATGTTTTCCCTTTTATGCACTTGTGATCTTTATAACTTAAAAACACCGAAGCTGGATCTGCTGGCAGCTTAGTGAAAGTAAATGGCTGTCTCTTTTAATCATCAAAGAAGGTAAGCTGAAGGCCTGAAGGCAACCTCTGTAGTGGCAATAACTGCTGCCTCTGGTGCTTTTTTTTTGTCTTCCCTTTCCTTCCCATCTATGATGAGAAATTATATGGGGATCAAGAGAGGGGATATTATCTGCGGTTAGTAAAGGTGTTGATGTTCCAAGTAACTTCTTAGAATTTTCCCTTCTGCGCATTGTGCCAGGTTTGTTGGCAATTGGTGAAGGTGGAGAAGTAGGGGTTTGTGTAGTTCATGTTTCTGATTTAGCCTTGGAAGGGAACTTCTACTGCAAGACACAGAAGGAAGTCACCCAGAGAAGCAGGAGGCATGAGCTGAAACATATTGCTACCCTGGTTTTCCAATTTCTTTTTCAGCATGATCTGCCCAGCAAAGGCAGGTACATTTTAAAGGTACCTGAATGAAAAAAAGGTGGCCTTCCAGGCCAGCGGCAGGGTTTCCCGATTCTGTGTGAAAGAAATATCCCTGAAGTGGAGTAAGAGATGGAAGGACACTGACTTCAGCATAAGCCACAGAGCATGTCTCTTCCCTTGACATTATTTAAGAGTTACCAGAATGAAGAGGAGAAATTTTAGTAACATGCACCATGCAGTGGAGAAGATAACTGATTTGTCACCACTGATGCTGAATATTCATTAGTGTGTCTGTCCAAAAAAGCCATCAATCCCTTATGAGGAGATTTCCATGGAAACATATTTGAAAGGATACAAACAGGCTTGTGTTGTTTGAGTGCTGTCCAACAAAGGAAATAGGTATTTTAAAGGTGAAGTCCCTATTTCATTTTTCAGTATTCTTACACAGTAGTTCATGAAATTGAAAATCCCTAACAGTGTGTCAGAAAAATTATTCTGTTGCATGGTTATATGGCTAAGCAAGCACAGGTAAAATTGGTAAGAAAGCACCATGGAAATATTTAGCTCTTGACTAGCAGCCAGTTAGGGAGCAAGGGAAGCTTGAAAAGGTCAAGAGAGCCTGTCTGTTTACTTGCCACCTTCTAGAAGAATCTCCTTCTTTATACCAAGCTTCTTCAAGACAGCTGCAGATATTGCAAACAACCCTCACCATATTGTACCTTTGTGAGCAGCAGTTGCCTGTTCTCTCTTAGGAGCTTCACATGTCTAGCAGAGCAGTGTGCTACGTTGACTGCTTCAAGGTTGCTGTGAAAGCCTTGCATAGGACCCTCTTCTTCCTCTCTCCAGGGGTAGAAGAATGGAGCAGTGGAAGGTGGTGCATCTGGTGCTCAACCTGGCTGAGATCCATGGATTGCCATCCCTCTTCTTGGTCTTTTGCTTTCATACAGTTACTTGGTCTTGGGTCTGCCCCCAGGGGATTGGCTCCCAGTGGTATAATGCTGAATACTCCTGCTATGACAGCTGGAATTGAAGTGCATGAAACATATTTTCTGGGTAGTCACAAAAATGTGTGTTTGTAAGTTTGGTACTTTGGGGATGTGTTCTCCGCTGGTAGAGCAAGGGTTGGCCAGCAACATGAGAGCTGTGCCAGAAGCCTGGCTCAGCCTGCTGGGAGAATGAGGTGTTAAATACCAACCATGGTGCATTAAACACCATCCAACTTGTAGAGTGAAGACAGAGAACCTTGAAGAAGACCCAGAAAATAAAGAGAGAACTGTGGGAGGACTGTATGAGGAGAAGCTGTACGACCATAATACAAACTGGTTATGTAAAAATGCAAACAGTGGACACAAACATGTACCTGGAACTAGAGCAAAGCAAGTCTGGACTGTCATCACCTCAGAAAAGCAGCACAGAAGCTTTCAATGTGGATGAAAGGGTGGTATCAGGCTTGCATTAGTGACATCTGTTATCACATACACAGCCTTTGGCTTTGGGAACTTGTGTTTTGGGTTTTTTTCTCATTAAAAATGGTTGCAATTTCACTTAAATTTTTATTTTTTATTATCTTACATATCAGAATGTATACTTATCAGAATGAGGTAACTAAAGCTCTCCTCTGTTAAGCATTGCTTTCTTTTGAAATAGTATTATAAAACACTGTTTGTGAGAATAGGAGTGTGTTGATATTAGATTTTTATTTGTTTTTTAATTGAGAATTGGATCCTTTTTGGTGGAACTTTGGTGTAAGTAGGCTTATTTTCTGCTTATCAAGCTGGTAAAGAAACTGAGATCTAAGGGTCCGAGGTTTCTGGATGAAAATTAAATACTAGTGAACAATAGAAGTTATGTTATGTTTGAATAAAAAGATCCCCATAAAACTAGGCATCGTTATTCAATGATTAGTACCCCCAACATTACATTTCAAAGGGACTGGTAAAGTCATGCAAAATTGAAAATTTACAGCTTTATTATGTTTCAGAATTCAGTGACAGCTAATGAATGATTAAGTAGGAATTTTGTTTTATATGGTCATCTAATTGTATGATATTTGCATGCTATGTAATAAGTTTCCTAACAATTCAAAGACTTAAAATCACAGCAAACACACAGATGGTTTTTTCTCATTTCTGAAGTTGCTTGGGGAGAGTTGCGAGTTTAGTAAATTTAAAATTGTAACCAAATATCAAAAATTGTTACAAATGTATAAAATATGTTAAGTGCCAGAATGTAGGAGGGTTTAATTTGGTGTACATTGCAGAGCTGGTAGGACTGTCCTGAGTTAGTTTCCTGTGGCACCATGCTGTTAATGCATGGATCGGCAATGCTTTGTAAAGATGCTGCGCTACAGTATCGTTCGTTTTCCAGTAATGTGCCATCAGGAACAAGTAAAATGGCTTTACTTAGAGATTAGCCCAATCTTTGCAGCTGTTTAGGATGGACAGGAAGGAGGGATGAGTTAGTCCACTGACAACTAGGTGGCAGCCAGATAGCCTTTTTGATGTTCATGCCTGGTGCTCATGGTGATAGCCTTGTAAGGAGCATATTTCTCTACTCTCCTTAGCTCTCTGAGCATGGCTTCTATGTTTCTAAAATACTGGTGCTAGAACTGACATGTATCCTGGAGGTCCATTTGCCTTGTGTGCTGAAGGAACAGGCCAGAGAGAAAGGAGGCCCCCTTGCACAGCCTGTGTTGACGATATTCTGAGAAGTGAGGAGATAACCTGGGAGAAGCTTTCATCAGTAATCTCCAGCAGTAATGACTGTTGCCTCCAGCAAAATTTTAAGCACTGGAAATATTCTACCAATAATACCATCTAGGTGTCCATGCTGCTAGGGCTCCAAACTTTTAATTTTTGGTAGCCACTATTACAAGCACCATTTACCTCTCTTTCCTAGTTTGAATGCCCTTAAATCATGTATTGCCTGTTACTGGATAGTACTGAACATTTAAGCAAGGCTGGGCATTTTGAGTGCAAAGAGTTAGTTCATTTTGCTCTCTGGCATACACACCAGAATATTGTGTTCATATTTGGGGATACTGAGTAGGTTACTGAAACAGAAAAATAGATTGATAGACAGAAAAATAGATCAATGTGTAATGATTGTGTAGGACAGACTGAAGAATAACGTATAAAATCTCTTTATTAGAGAGAAAATATTTACTCACAATCTTCTTTTCTCTCGGTGAGTACCTTATGGTGGGGTAAAAATGAATTCTCTTTCTGAACTGGAGCATTTAGTTGCCTTCTATTACAGATATGTGGCTCTATCTACTTACCAGGTTTAGGACCCTATTAAAAATGTTTTCGACAGAACCAAGAACTATTGTTAAAATTTGCACTGCTGCTTAAGTTTCCACTCAGCTTCAGGTAGAACAGTTTTTTGTTGTGAAAGTGGGTAGTTTTATCCATGTCTTTGTGCCTAGGGGAGCTCTTGACTAAGCTTCTTCATATCGCCAGTTAGTTCCAAGGCTGAATCTAGCTCCTGTGAGATGCTGTCTCACAACCTGAAACAATAAATTTTGAGGGGAAGGTAAAAGGAATTGCCATCTGAGGAATCCCAGCAACAGGGGACATGGCTGGAAGATGAGCATTTAGCATGTCAGTCTTAGGTCCCTGTTTGCGGGCAGAGTCAGCTGTGGCTTTTGATGGTGCGTTAACAAACTCCTGGGCAGGAATCATCTCTTAGTGCAGGAATTTTTTCTGTCAATTTGTTCTTCAGCATGACAAAACTTCTTCATGATCTATGGCAAGCCCATTGCCAGTCCTCAGAAGTCTCCTTGAGTAAACAAGATTCATCCTGCACTGTTATCTTCATGCTAGCAACTATAGATGGTCTTTTGAAAAGGAAGCATGAGCTGTTGTGAGTTCACAATTATAGTTGGTGTTTCTGGCATATATTCCCTTCTCTTGTTTTAATTCTCCAAGTTTTTCTGATGCAAGTAGCTCTCAGACTACAAGAACCATTAAACTTCTGAAAAAATGCAACAGAATGCTGAGTAGAATAATGAAAATATGTTTGTGTCCTCCTTGAACCTGTTAATGCTGACAGGCTGACTGAAACCAAGTTCCTTTTCTTGCTTTAAAAATACTTGATTATTATGAATGATTGTAAAAGCTGATACATTTTAAATGTTAACTATGAACTTCAACTAACAATACTTATAAAAACTACTCAGGGTCTGTTAACTCAACTTTATTATGTAGATCTTCTTTCTTGAAGTTGTGGGTATTATTCCATGCCAATATATCTGCATGTTTATATGTGGAGGGAGGGAGGCGATGCAGGTGGGTGGCTGACATGGTTACAGTGTATCTTTTTGTGTAATCAAGGAGCTCATCTCCTTCTTTCCTTTATTGCAGTTTCACATCCTTGAATGTCCCTCTGTTTCTTGAAGATGAAGAAAATGATTACATGCTTCTTTCTGCTATTTGGACACAGTCTGCTTTCCATTGTCTCTGTCATGGCAAAAGATCTCCCTGGAGGACGTTTCAGCCAAAGAAGGGATGTTAGCTCACAATCTCTACTAGGTAAGTTACAAAAAAGCCCAAGAGACCAAAACCCAAACAGCATCACCAAAAGGCATCTCAAATACAAATTATAAAAGGCATGAGCAGCTGGCCAAACCTTGGCTGAGTTAGTTTATAATAAAAAGGCAATTGCCATTAGCAAGCAGGAATGTGAGAAAGTTTGTTGACCGGTTAGTAGCCATTGAAAGAAGGTGTTTACTTTTGAGGTTCTAGATCTACTTTGTGTAAGTGATATGAAATAAATATTTGCTACAGAACTGTTTGGCAAAAAGATCTTATTTTCACTGTTTGGAGAAAATACATATTGGTCCATCAAGGTTCTGTCAAAGCTGCCTTTTACCATGCCAGCGAGTTTTAGCTGTCTGTATGTATGTGCTGTGCATAAGGATGATGGAATGGAAATCAGTGGCTATTGAAATGAGGCTTGTCATTGCATTACTTGATGCTAATCCCTTCATTTTGTCCAGTTAATTGTATTTATAATGAGTAGATCATTTTTCCTCGTTTGCCAAAAACCTGAGGACAGGATCTAGCAGTTTTATCTTGTGTCTGTCATATTTTAAAAAATAAGGTTCATCTCTCTTGTTGATCATTAGTCAGTTTGCTGGTGAACTTTTTCATCTTGTAACAGTTCATGACTTACCGTAATCTTCTTTTGCTCATTGTTTAAGGTAATTGTCAGATTATGAAAATATAGCATGGATGGGGTTTGGACATGGCCCGTCATTAGGGATTCCCGATACACATCAATCTAATCAGATACTTCTCTCCAACTGCTGGGAGATGTTAAGTGGCCTGCCTCCCTGTAAAGGTCACCTAACTTAGATGAACATGAGGAATGTGAAGTGTCCTGCAGAAGATATATTGGGAAGAAAGAAGAAAGCAAGCCAGAACATGGAAGAATGGGTGACAGAAAGGGGACCACCAAGTGAAAATCTTCCCCAAACAAAATGTAATCCTTTAAGTATGTAACATTCCATAAAATGCCATTTGCAATCTGTCCTTTGTTAATTTAAGAACATTGGTTTTCAGTTCCTGTAGAACAAATTTAAGCCAGGTCACAACAGATTTCTTTCTTTATCTTTCTCAAAGCCAATAGAAGTGGTCTTGAGATTCTTGGGGTTCTGCAACTGAAGGCTGACAACCACAGCTCTGGAGAACTAGTCCACCAAAAAACATGGATGTGGAACAGCAAAGAGAAAACCCACATTTACACCTTACTTAGCAAGACTCTCAAACTTTCTAAAATCCTAAATTTCAAAATGTAATTAATTATAGTCCCTCCTGAATATTTTAGGGTCCCCATCAAATACCCTAATCTAAAGTTTAACTTTAAGTAATAAACCTGTCTCGCTAGAAAATGAACACAATAGGAAGGTGTTATGTGGAGAAACTAAAAGGTTTCACATTTCTCGGTTGGCCTTTTTTTCCCTGTGGTTCTTTAAAAATGCTTTTATAACCTCTTCTTCCTATTTTAAATAATGGAAAATATATGAAAAGAATTAGCAGTCAATATAAATAACTTAATCTCTAAATTTTTATTTCTTTCTTCTTTCAAAAGCCAAGCAATTCCTGCATTTGGAAAATTCTGGATCCCTGTTCAGTTTGGCATGTGCAGGATGCAAACAGTTCTGGCAGCTCTGGCTGAAAGAACCTTTTCAAGACATTAAATGATGCAAGAAACTTGGGACATTCTCTGGTCCAGCCCATAAAAGTACGTGGCAGTTTGGAGTCAGACTCTTGGGCCTTGCATTCTGTTACAATAAATTAGGTCACCTGCTTCAGATTCAGCAGTGCATATAAACAGTGGCATGGTTAAAACGTGCCTCTCTGTAAAGAACAGAATGTGTAAAATGCATGCCACTCTGCTGGAAAGCTGTAGTGTTCCTTAAATGACATGAAAAAGAATGGGGCCAAACCATGTTCTCAGTGACATGAAGTCTATTGACTTAATAAAAACACTCCAGAACTACAGCAATTTAACAGGAATTAAAAGCTGTCCCATTCTATATAATAAGTATAATATAAATAGTAGTGGTGATGAAAATTGCTGCTGTTGTGGAAATACTTGGCAGGCAAAAGTGAGCAATATAGCTGCAAAGAACCAACAGATACCTGGAAAAGTAACAAAAGTTTAGGTTGGGGTTTGGGTTTTTTTGGGTGAAGGTCTTTATGTTTTTAGGACTAAAATGAAGGATTTTGCCTTGTAAATATTAGTAGCATTAAAATAATTTTATTCTTTTTTTTTTTCTTTTTTTTTTCATTTTGCCAACGTTTAAAACAAAAGTGTACTGTTGTGGTAACTATTTAGTGGTAAAATACTAGTAGTGTCTATGTACAGAAGTAAAACTCCTTGCTCCAGGAAGCTGACAATGTAAACAGGCAAAATGGGATGAATGAAAAATCCTGTGGGATTGTCCACATAGTGATAAAAGTACTGTGAGATCCAGCTTTAGGAGGATTTACTTTTTTGGCAGCCATGCACTAATACTTCATAGATTTCTTAATTGTCTTGTTAGGGCTAATAGCCTGTATGTTTTAATGAAGGTTTCAGAAGGAATGAGCTATGTCTTTTCTATGTTTTTCTTATCCCTAGTTTTTTTGCTAAACCTGAATGCATGTTTTTGTTTAGCAAATCCTTGCATTGCTTGTTGTTGTTTAAAATTATTATTCCTATAGCTAATAATTTCCATTAAAGATCTAAAAGTTTTGTGCAAGGCTCAATTGGACATAAAGTTTTTAGAACTCTCTCTGTGTGGGCCTTGGAAGGCAAACTGTTTTTCAGGTTTTTCTTTCTTGAAACACTGACTCAAACTTCAAAGTATTTAAAGTTTTCAATTGTGCCAACTTAATTAAGTTGGTTAACATCTTCTTACATCTTTCTTGTAGCATATTAGTTGTAGAATATGTGTAGTTGCTTTAGAGGTAGAAAATACATATGTATTTCTTGTAATAAAAGAATTTGTGTTAATTGCTGGAAAATATTGCTTTTAATGTATATGTATTTATGTTTTAAATTATCATTTCCATAGTCCTGCAAGATATTGTGAAATAACAGAAAGAAACAGGATGGTACATTTGTCTTTACTGTAGCAGAAGGCAGTTGCCTTTCCCCTTATATGACTCTTGAACTGAATTTTGCCTTCTCTTTCCCCTCGTCAGTTTGATCCTAGGTATCCTGATTCCTTAAAGGAAATTAATCTTTTGGTTTAGAATCTTGTCTTTTAAAGACTTTATCAGAGCTCTGAAGAGGTTTTTACTTAGCTCTCTGACAAAATCATTGCTCCTGCTGAGCACAGCTGCTTTTTTAGATTATACACAGATCACTGAAAGCACAGTTTGCCAGTTTAGCATAGCTTTTTGGATACTAAAGAAAAGCAGTAATGGAAATATAGTGCTACATGGTTATAAAGATAAAATTAAGTCTGTTACATTAGCTCATTTCTTTCAAATACAACTGGAATAGACTTATGCACCTAAACAGACTGATGGAGAGCCGTGTCAGTTGTCCAGAGTGGTGATTTCCACACTGTGATTTCAAGGCCACAGTCAGAGATCCACAGCACCTTTCAGCAGGTTCTATATTCAGAAACAACACGTGCCCAGTCCTTGCAAGATGTAGCTTTTTTTGGTGTTTGATGTTGTGGGTGGTTTTGGTAGCACAGATGTGGGATTTATGCCCTGCTGCATCTTAATCGTTTATTGTAAAACAAAGCAAAGCAAAATTTCAACATTGTGGAAAACCCACAAGATTTTTGTTTGTTTTTTTTGTTGTTGTTTTTTTTTTTTTCTTGGTGAACTCTGTTCTTGTAAACTGAGCATGTATTTTATGTCACATGGGCATGTTTCTTTGGAAAGCTCTGAAGTGCATGCATGGGAATAATTGAATAAGCTGTAGAATAATATTCTAAGCAATAACATTCCTTCTGTTCTTTAGGAATATAAAATGTGCACCTACCTGGTTTTGAAAAGAACTATTTATGTGAGGAGAAAAGCTAATTTAGGGGGCATTAATTTAGATGCTACAAGATCCCAGAAGAAAGAAACTACAAGAGATTAACTGGTGCTGCACAAAATTGAATGGGGAATGGAGGCCAAGAAGGAAATGTACTTGGCTCCTGTTCAGTAGAAACTGCTGCTAAACACAAATGTCCCCGTCTGTGTTAAATTGTATTTTGCAACAAAATATATAATAATTTATTTCTTCATTTTATAAATATCATTCCACTAATATGAAGAGAACTAATATGAAGTACACATAGTGCTTACTAAATTTATGAATCACTCGCTACAGTCAGTTAAAATTATTCCAAACATTCTTGTATCCAAGCCAGCTCTTAAACTTGTGTATTTGTAACTTCGAGGCTCAAGAACATCATCAGGTTAACCATTCTGGGTTACATTTTAGCCGCAAATAAAAGGGGAAAATATGTGTCAATAATGAGTCTGGTCATGATAACAACTACATTATGTGTTTGATGTATGATGCTGGTATAGTATTTGGGGAGATCAAAACTATCCTAGGCAATAAAGGTAGGAAGAGGTTGCAAATTACATCTTTTGAATTATCATGTATTTAGCCAAAATATAAGCAAAATCCTAACCAAACTTTTATAAGGATATAAGATAATAAAATGTATCAATTTGGACTCTCTCTGATCAAAACATAAAATTGCCATATAAACAGAGGTGTAACATTTGGAAAGAGAAAGCACAAAGCATTTTACAGTGTGTGAAATCACCTGTTTCTTCCTTCAGAGGTGTGTAGGTACATCTTACAATCATTGTGCCTCAACACGTTATTAGCAATTGTGTGCTTTGCTTCCCAGTAGTGATTGTGTCAATGGCTGAGATGTCTCCCATGGACTTTATACCAAGCCTTGAAACTTGTGCTTTCATCTTAATCTCTCAGGTATCGGCTTCTCCCCTGCAATAATTGTTGTCAGTCATCTACCTGGCTGAGGTCTAAAACAGTAGCAGGAAGGTGGCACTTGCTCAGACCACCCCAGTCTTCCAGTTTCAGGGTTTAGTTTGCAGTGGGAGACCCTCTCTCTGTGGTGCTGAGGCTGTGCCTTCCCAGCCCTAGCAGGGGTCCTGGAGTCCGAGAAGGTGGGATCTGAATGGCAATCGCATCCCTGCCTGGCTATTTGTTCCTTGCAAAAGCTGTTATTCCTTAAGCAGGCCCAACTAATGAGCCATGAGGGCTATCTGGGACTGTAACAGACCCCAGGGGTTTGTGTCCTATTCTGAGTACGCTCATCTGCAGCCAATTATCATGGAGATCAGAAAGTTTGGATTTTGGTTTGTGTTAGCAATTTTTAGCCGCATGACAACATTATGCTTGCCAACTGTCATATTTAGTATTCACTATTAATTTTCAATTCATGTATTAAAATAGCATTCACTTTCAAGCTGCTTAAAGGGAAATTCAGTAATTAATGTTATATGGGATATAATTCTATTTCTAGCAGCACAAGACATGTTATTGTATTTATTTAATTTGTATTTCCTCTAATAAAGCTTTTTCTTCTCTTTCCTCTTTCCTGTTTTCCCTCTAGTCTTTGTTTTCTTATTATCTTTTCCTGCCAATTTCCCCCCCCCCCCCCCTTTTTTTTTTTTTAAGAGATTTTTAAATTTTCCACAAAAAGGAAAGAACATCTGCTGGTACAGAAAAAACAGTGTCATGTACTGAACTGCAAATGCTCTCTGTATTTCTGAAATTGTTTGTTACAACCCCCACAAATTACTGTGAAATACCATTTCTGTTTGAAAAAGAGTTTGCCTTGACAATAATTCACTGATTAAAATTGCAAACTTTTTTATTTGTATGTTCTCAACAATCTCAAAGTCTCCTCTGTGTATTTTGTCTTGAAGGACCTCAGGCCAAAAGAAAGAACACCAAACGTTCAAAAGTATGATGGTTTTGACTTCATTGTGAGTACTTTAGCTTAATAATTAAAAAAGCACATATGTGCAAAATTAACTTGAAAGTCTTGGAAACAGCATTTACATAACTTAAAGAACATCTCATTTTATAGGCACAAGTGGGTAATCAGACACTATTGTGAATGAAGACAACGTGCCTTTAAGTTGCTGTGGAAGCTAGAAGACACTATCTACTTATTTAAGTACTGCTGAAATGGTAGAACTAATGGTTTGTCAGTGGGAATGATGCCTCATATATTTTGGGGGGCAGGGGGAAATGGTATATGGCACTATCCCATGGTGCGGTTTCTGAAACTACTCTGGAAAAGAGTATAATACTTAAACTGTTACCAATGGATAGAAATATGTGGTTTCAGATCAGCTGATTAATGAGTAATGTTGAGGTTGCTAATAGCTTGCCTGTAAACAAAGACATGGGTGACTTTTAGAAAAACAAAAAAAAAAGCATGGATAGGAGTTTTTAAAACATTAAGCTAATGTCCTGAAAGCAGAACAGCGCAAACTCATTCAGGTCACATTTTTTCCATTTAATTTTCTACGCTGCTACTGCTATTTACTGTTATTATTTACTTTTTCTGTCTGTTCCTTCTGTAATAATTTCTGTTCCATTGCAACAGTGCCCCAGGTAGCTCAGGCAAAATGAGAGTTTCAGATCTTTGAGGAGAAAGATATGAAGATCATCTTCTCCCATGCAATCACCCTTTTTTGTGTTGGTTGTGATTTGTTGTTTTACAGATGTGTGCAGGGAAAGACAGTCAGTCACAGGCAGAGTCAATGCCTCCAGGCTGTCTGTGAGAACTGGGTTCAAAGTAGTTTTAACTGTGTGTAGTTTCTCCATCGTGGCTCAGAAAATTCCTTGTCTCTCACGGGTGTGAGCTATGCTTAACTGAGAGCACGTAACATTTGTTTCTGTCAGGAAACAGTTCGTAGATGTTGATGCTTCTGGGACTGGACTGGGGATATCAAGATGCTTAATCCCTCTGTCTGGGTCTTTTTCTGCCCACAAGGGAAAGCAACCCACTCCTCGGTCCTCCTGACCATTTAGCAGGTTTGACTCCTGTCAGAAGACCCGACAGTTTCCATCTCAGAACAGCTGAAATATATGAAAAAAACTAAGGAACCTGAGAGTATCCCCACACCATACTTCAGCTTCATGCCAGAGACAGAACCAGTCTAAAGAAATGGAGACATAGTAGGAGTCAGTTTTGGGACTCTGGAATTGGAGGGACTTCTTATTAATAATGACCTTCTTGTTTTGGAAAGGATGGCAGGGAAGGAATAGAAATAGTGAGGTGAAATGACAACAAGGTAACGGACTCTCCTGCAGTGACTGATAACGAAGCATTTGCATGTGGTAAGAAATGGAAATCTCTGGACAAGAGCATCCTGCTGTAGAGTTGTCCCAGAAATTTTGGAAGTTCAGAAAAGGTTTTGTCAGAGGCAATAAAGAAATGTCTGAAGGCTGTGTTGCATTTGAGATTGTTCCAGAGGAAGAAGTATGTAAGGAGGAACGGGTGAGCTGCCAAACTCATAATGAGTCTTTGGGTTAGGGCCAGACGCCTGTGAGTTTGGGGAAAGGTTCAGAGCAAGGATGGGGCCAGGGAGTATGGGGGCAGGTCTTGGACCCAGGGTCTGTCCCAGAGCTGGCAAGAGCTGGTGTCACCTGCAGAACCAAGTGCAGCACATACATGTGCCAGGAAAGGGTTACTGAGCAGTTTCTAACATTTACTTCCAGAACTAGGTAGGATTATATCTGAAACGTACCGTACTATCCTTTGTCCTTCTTGGAAGGTAACTTGCACAAAACGTCTTACTAGAGCCATGAAGTGCTTGGAATTAGTGCTATTCTTCATTTAGTCTTGGCAACAACCACAAAATGCGTTTTTCAAAAGCAACATTACATTTACTGCTATGTACTTCGTGCTTGATCTTTGCAAATGAAGCTACTGTGGTTTCCTAGAAGGTATATATAGGTAATATGTAAGTATGTGTTTCTTCCCATCTGAGCATTTTGCTCCTGCTATATTTATGAATTAATTGCAAATTTAAGTATTCTTTACTTGTATGATTGTATGGCAATAAAATTAAACCTTCTTGATGAACTACGAAATCCTTTGGAAATATCTGAGAATCTGTCAAATCCAATCTTTTTGGCTGGATATTTAGCTAGGGAAAACCTGAATTCTGGACTTTAAGAACAAATATTTGACACCCAGCAAGTTCATACACTTTGAAACAAATTTGTTAGGAGTTATACTGCGATTTATAAGGAAAGAAGTTGTAAAGAAAAGAGAGGCCAGTAAGGTTGAGGACTAGAGGGAAAATGAAATAACAAAATGGCAAAGAAAGAAGAGGAATTTAGGAAAGAGTTTTATAATGTGCAAGCCAGGAGAACAGTTTTCTCCTCTTTTATTTAATTTTTCTGTTACTCAAAAGATAGAATGTAAAAATAAACCTGGTGTTATTGCTGGCATTGTCACAGCACGTGTAATTTTTTGTATTTACATTACTGTAGAGTTAGCTAAGAAACAATATATTGAGTCTCAACATTGCCACTAATGCATTGCCTGTTTAGGCAATAATTTTTCTATTATCTCATATTTTCTTAACTGATCTCATCCTTCTTTTTTGCTTAAATTGTCTTACTCTATAACAAACATCTTAATGGAACCAGTATTTACTTGTTATAAATTACTTTTTCAATGTCTTAACTTCGCTGCAGTGTTTACCAAGTTGAGCTAACCTCCTTTTGCTTTGCATAAAGCAATATCATTCTTCAACATTTATCCATTCTCATATATTAGGATAAAGACCTACATAACCAAATAAGTAATATCAAAGTTAAAAAAAAAAAAAAAGGAATAAGGAGTCATAAAGATGTAGGACAACAATAGAAAATAACTAACTCATTTTTAAACAATTAATCTTATCAAGGGAGCTGGCTTGCAAAAACTTTTGGAAAATCACCATCTAAAACTTTGGTCCTTTTCATGTGTTTAGTTTGAATGTCCCAAAATGGAATTGTTTCAGGAAATTAAACAGTGCTAAGGGACATTCTTGGGCATTGGGACTCCACCATTATTGTTGCTGTTAAATTGCTGGAGTTCTCTGGCCCGCAGTGATTAGCACTTCCCCAGCAGTCCCTGTGCATGGTTCAGAGGCTGCAAGAGGACTGGGATTATTCCCAATAGGCAGCTTGCATACAGCCATTCTGTTTTAGTGGGAAGGTGAGTTTAATACTGTGGATGCAATCCAGCTGGCCTCTGAGCTTAGCTTGTATCTTAGACTGCTCTCTGGCACTGAGACCAGTGGTATAAAATGGCCTGCTTCTGTACTACTAAATACGCTGAGCTTACAAGAGTGGTTGAATCCACACTGCATATTAGGATGAATCCCTGGCTCATGCTACTTCCCATATCATGCCTGAGGATTGCTTGAGAAAATGTTAATTGTCCTAAGATGAACAATACCAGGAACTATTCTAATGATTTAACAGCCTAGAGATAGTCAGTTCCAATGCTCAGGAAAACTCCCTGGCAGCGCTTTAGTTATATTAAGGCAATGTAGCATTAGTTAGATATAAGCTGAGAGGGTACAAACACTCTCAGATAGAGACCCTGGGTGGGTGAGCAAAGTCAAAGCAGCGTGAACTTCATCAAAGCCAAAGTAGGGGTTCAGACTTGAGCGTAATTTGCTTTGAGAAAGGAGTAGAAGAAAACCTGCAGGGATCAGATAAAATAACTTAATAGAACTTTCAGAGCTAGAGGAAATTAAGATGCTCAATGTGAAATATTCTTTTAAGCTTTGTTTTATGTATCTCTCAGTAATTGATTCCCAGCTGGGTTCTTCCAAGTAGAACTGAAATGTCCTTGTGTTGTTAACTTTGCAAAGGTAGCATCGCTGTAACTGTTACTGACAGACAAACTGCATATTGATTGGAGGAGGAGAACATATTGACTTGACCTTTCCTTCCTTTGCCTTGTCTGTCCTTGTCTTGCGTCTCCTGGCCTTGCCTTTGGATAATACAGCTCACAGTGAGAGGTTTTTTTTAACTTTTGTGTTGGCAATACAAAACCTCTGCTGACTTAGAAGCAGGTTTATGGATGAGTAGCTCTTTTCAATGAGCATGTCACTTTTCATAAGAAGAGTGGAAGGGAATTACTCTTGGGTAGGAGGATGTTTGCCAAGTTGTGAGAAATGTCCTTGTTCAAAATGAGAGCTGGTAACAGGAAGAGGTTATAGTTTACAGGGCAAGTGCAAAAACATGCAACTGCTAAAAAGGTATCACTGAAAGTTTATCTGGGGGGATGAGTGTTCAGATCTGTTAGTCATTGCTGATTGCCACTCCTCAAAATACCACCCAGCTGAAGTTTTACTTAGTAAATTAGTTACGTTTTATTTTTCATGGATCTCAGCTAAATCAACTTTAATAATTACAAGGTCATTTTGTATTACATTTCAATTTGGAAATGTTTGGTATTTCTATAGATGTAGTTTTGCTAATGAAAGTAGTTTTGAAATATACTGTATTACATTCAGCCCAACAGTTTTTTCTTAAGTAATTTAGCACAATGGGGTGTGTTTCTAGTAGTACTGTCTACTAATGCCGTCCAGGTTTTTTCCCAACAAGATTCATGCCTGACTTCAAAATACATAACTGAGTCTTGTCAGACTGGGATCCAAATCGTTATATTCAGATGAGAAGGTCTCAACACCATGGCTCTAGTTTTGACTTGTTTTAAGGAAAATAAAATAGCAGTCATTTTACCCTTCTCCCTTCTCTGTCCTTCCCCTCACATACGCAGACATATTCTTAGGGGTTTTTTTCTGCAGTTATCTTTCTTTCCCCTTGCTCTGCTCCCACAAATAATATCTTAGCATTATCTTTGTATTAGAACTGTGCTGGAATATTTCATCTTATATTAGTAAAAATAATTAATAATTAGATATACCACTAAGATAATAAGATGGAAAGTAGTTGTCAGGATATCTGTATCCCATTAGAACTGGAATTTTGTTTCTGCTCAATTTGGCTTGCATTCAACGTCCTCCGATTTTGAAAGACTAAGCAACCCTAGCATATTCCTATGCTTATGAATAAAGCCATATTGTAGGCTGTGCATGAATAAATCCAGGCAGTCATTTTTATTGTCATCAAAGAGCATTTTTATTCTATGCCCACAAATATTCTTGGTAATCTATGAAAGAGGCCTCTGAGTTAACAAGTGAGAACAGGCAGCTTTCTCACCCCTTGCCTTGGCAGAAGTACATGATTAGCATTCATCAGCAGTCACAAGTGAACTCATGTAAAGGCTTGCCTACAGACAGATGTTTTTCCAATTGAGTCTTTGATTGGCCCACTTGTACTTGTGCAGTATGACATGACCTTTAATTATACAGTCAAATACTACGTTTCCACCGAGCATTTGCCTCATTCAGTGCACAAGACAGATGAGAGCGCACTGGGAATTGAATTGGGTTGGGAAATAAGGGAGATTATTGATTAGGGGTCTCTCAACTTAGTGAAATGAGCATTCTTGCCACCTTTAATCTTTCAAGCCAGGCAGACAAATGGGCAACTAGTTACTTCACAGGTCTGTTCATAACCACGGGAATGGAAGAACAGGAGCAGACATGCTGACTGAAGCCACAGGTCTACCTAACATGGTGTCCTGTCTCTGACAGCAGTCAAAATGTGATGCATATGAAAATGTTTAAGGACAAAACAATAGTACCTAAAGGCATCCCCCCAACTGCCATGCTTTTTTGGCTCAGGGATTTCCTAATCTGGAGGGATCTTTAATGTCAGTATTAAACCTCAGAAATTTCTCTTCACCAGCATCCCGTTAAGCCCTTTAAAGTCCTTTAATCTTTTGCTTTATGCTGCCTTCTGCAGCAAGGCTCACAGCTCACGTCTCCCTGCTTGTCTTAAGCCTGTCATGTGAATTGGTCAGTCCCTATCCATTCTCATCGTGCAACTCATGCATGTGTCTCATATTCTTTCAAAAAAAGGTTGCTAAGCAGAAGCCAGAGGATATACCCAGGGTCCCAGGAGGCTTGTAGCATGCCCAGAAGGCAGCCAGCCTTCACTTCGGCTGTTATCTGTGATAGCTTGGCCTGCCTGCCTGTGCAATTGTCAGATATAGACACACTGTGTGGTATTTCTGCTTCACTGGAAAAAAAAAGACTGCCGATGGGTGGAAAGTGTATGAGTGGTCTTTTGGCCAGGTTGAGTGCCACTGTAGACAGCAGGATTTTCTCTCTGATGCAGCTACAGAATTTCTGTGTGATGCTGAGGTAGTGCAAGATGAGACTTTTCCCAGATGTCCATTAATTATGCATTTGAAATCGTGGGGTTTGATTTGCAGAAGTGCTGAGCAGTCACAGCTGCAGTTGACGTCATTGAGAGCTGTACTTTGTACATGCAAAGTGCTGCTTAATGCCAAGTTCCCTGAAAAATCAGTCCCTTCACATCTTGTATCAGCCACTGCAATTAACAGATGCTTTTGACCCACATTTCTTTGTGTTCTGTTTTCCCTTTTTGTAATGGAGGACTGATTCCATCCTGCCTCACTGGAGTGTTCAATTTCTAAATTCTCAGGGACTACCACAAAAAGAAGCACAGTGCAGCCTGTTCAAATAGTAACTATGTAATTCAGAGGGCACTTCCAGCCTGTGTGGAGTTTGAGCTTAAAATCTCAACAACAATGACAAAACAGGGTACAGCACAAGTATCTACGCATTCCACTGCCATTGGTCATGCTGGGCACTGATTTCCCTCCAAAAAATAAATAATCTACTGATCATTTAACAGACAGCTTTTCTTACTTACTTGAGGCTGAATTTATATTGCCCAAGTAGCCTTAGTTCTGACATCTCCTATTTTTCCTGTATTTTCCCAGTGTTTGTCTTTGTTTAGACAGCATGTTTGAGACATCGGGTCAACCTGAACCAGTTTGCATTTTGAAATTATTGTAAAGTATTTTTGTTTGCATTTTGCCTTCCAGAAAATACTTGCAACAACAAACGCCTGGACCTCGTCTTCATCATTGACAGCTCTCGCAGTGTACGTCCTTATGACTTTGAAAAAGTGAAGGAGTTCATTTTAACCATCTTGCAGTTCCTGGACATCAGTACTGATGCCACCCGCGTAGGTCTGATTCAGTATGGCAGCACAGTCAAACATGAGTTTTCACTGAAGACATTCAGGAGGAAGCAGGATATCGAAAGAGCAGTGAAGCGGATGATGCACCTGGCAACTGGCACTATGACTGGACTGGCTATTCAGTATGCAATGAACATTGCATTTTCAGAATCAGAAGGAGCTCGACCTCTGAAGCAGAATGTGCCCCGAATTATCATGATAGTGACTGATGGGAGACCTCAGGATCCAGTGGCAGAGATTGCCACGAAAGCACGTAACTCAGGAATCCTGATTTTTGCCATTGGAGTGGGAAGAGTAGATATGAACACGCTGAAGTCCATTGGGAGTGAACCGCATGAAGAGCATGTGTTCCTGGTTGCTAATTTCAGTCAGATTGAAACACTGACATCTGCCTTCCAGACTAAACTTTGTGGTAAGGTTTTTATCTATAGATCTGAATGCACAGATGAAAGTAAAACACAGGGGGGAAACCTATGCATTATATATTATTTTTTTTTAACATGGAAGCTTATCTGTCAGAATATATATATTGAAAAAAGGGAGACCAGCCAGACAACATTCAGAACAGCAGTCATACATATGGGGAAAAACATACTCTACTGCTAAATGCCATAAAATATGATCTAATTCCTAGTGGTCATGAGGAGTGAGGCAAATACACATACCATGATTTTCCTATTCATTGCATAATAGCAATAAATTTACAACCCTCTGCTATTTAAATATTAGATAAGTTGTTTCATCTATTGATTTTTAATGTGACCTCCCTTAGCACTGAAACTTCAAACTGATAAACAGTGTTTTGGTTATTCAAAAAATTCTGTAGAGTTTGTGGATCTCTCTTCCAAAGTTTACGTATTAATTCTATGCAAACAGTTATCTCCATGCGTGCCTTGTGACTGGAAATGAGACACAGAGACATGGTAGCATTTTTATTCAATCCATTTTAAGTACAGAAAGTTAGGAGAAGCCATTACAGTGATATTACTCATTCATACAATAAAGTAAATAATGTTTTAATAGGCATTAATTTGCAACAATCACTTCCATCTGTAATTCCCTGATAAGAAGTTACCTTTTACAAATATCATGACATACATAATTCATTTTATTCCAATCTATGTACTTGATATAAATTTTTTTTGTTAGTTTTTCCTAAGACAAATATGAAAGATCTTCATACAGATTTGGCATTAAGCTGAGGCATTTTCAGCAGAGTCCAGAAAAAGAATGCATAGTGAGACTGAATGCTTACTCATCTCTAGGGAAGCTTTTGCCAGAAAAGAACTGAGGCTTATTGTCAGGATAGTCTGGAGAATTTTCCTTACTCGATCTTTTCCAAAACTGTTTCAAAGAGCAACAGAGCTCCAGCTGAACTGCATCAGCACAGAACACCATCACAGACATTCATCAGATAATAGATTTTTTCCTGTTTCTTCCTTGCCATATAATTAGCTGGCGTAGTAAGATACATAACTAAACATGGATTGAGAGTTTAAATGGAATGAAGAGAAGGTGCTTCAAAACTTCATTTTACTGGATTTTTTTAATTGCATTTTAGAAACAAATCCAGTACAAATACCACTTACTTGTTTTTTTCTGACTAGGCAGTGTCCAGTAAATGTATTAGTGTTTTATAGCTCATTTTTAATCCAAATACTTGTGATCCTCAATAAAGCCACCCCCACCCCACCCACCCTCACAGATGAAGGAGTATGGAGGTGACAAGGATTGCTGCCGCCTCCTTTTCTCAGGGAATGCTCCAGAACATTTGCTATGTCAGGAATTGAAGGTGAGATCCAAAAATGCACATAAAAACCCAGGCCCAGGTGCAACAGAGAATTTAAGCTGTTAGATTCTTACAGATTTCAACTTAAGGGACTAAATTGCAGATAGGATCCTTAATGTTTTATTGAGTCTGGGCCGTGAAGCAGTGTTCAGCTTGCTGAATTTCAAGGCAGCAATCTAAGCATCCATAGCCTCTGCTTCCTAGAGCACCTACATTCCTCCCAGGAAATGTGTTTAGTTTTTTTAAGTCCTCCCCAGTGTGGACCGAGAGGCAGTATCATTGTAGCAGAGCTGAACATCTGGACACCTTGTTTATTTGCTAGAGCAATTGAAGGCATCCCTCTGGTCAAGTCTCCTGGCATGTAGTCTGCTGGGTTTCACGCTATGGGAAAAGACCTTGGCACCTAAGCTGTCCTTGTGTCTGTATTGCCCTTATGTCTGTGGGAATGTGTCTTCATGGTTCCTGTGAAGATAAGAGAAAAACCTGGCCAAGTAATGAAGTTCTGTGGGGAAAATATAAAGTAAACCAAATTAACCACTGTTTCCCCATGGATGACAGAAATCACCTGGTGCCTAGCAGCTATATTCTCAGAAGAGTCCATATAAATTGGATGTGCTCCACCCTCTATTAAATCAGACTTTCCCTATAGTTGCTGCCTCTGGCTGTTAAAGATTTAGGGTATCAGAAACAGCAGTTGAAGCCAGGGGATCCCAGGCACCTCTTTTTATTACTGGTCAGCGAGGTAAAAGAGAAGCAAACAATATCCTGGGAAATCAGAGGCGTGAAGAATGAGGCAAGAGTTGAAAACTCAGAAAAAAATAAACAGAAATGGAAACAGAATCCAGGAAAGGAGGTGAAGATTAAATAGAAGAAGAGAGAGAAAGACAAAAGCTGGGATCGGTCAGGAGCAAATGAAGTCTTCTATCATTCTCCTGTAGATAGTGGGGCCATCCCCATTTTACACTGGAGGAAGGAAAACAGGGTAAAGACTGTCAAGATCACCCACAGACTTTAAATATTTGACTCGGCAATTCCTGGTCTGATTTTATGGGGCATTTAGCATTTTTAGACCAATATAACATACCAGTCACAGCTCTACAGCCTTCACTTGCAGCTGAGAGAGCCCTGAATTCTTGCAAATCTGGGTTCTGGTGTCTCTAGCTGAATGCGTGCAGTGTGAGAGTTGATGCTTCCTTGAAGATACTGATATGGGCTTGCCCCAGATCAAATAAGGACCCTGTGACATAGACAGAGATAAAATCTAATTCAATATTCTCACATTCACATTCCTTAACTAGGAGATCACCCTTTCTATTACTTCAGTCCCTGGCTGTGTCCACCAAACACCTCCTGGAACAAACGAGGTTTCAGGAATCACACAGACAGCAGCCTCCTTTACCGCAGAAATCTGATGACCAGAGTACCACTGATTCTTTGAAATGAGTGTAACAGAGATGTTTTAGAAAAAAGATTATGTGCTAGTATGTCAAAAGATAGGCAACAGATAGTAACAACATATTCTTAAAAGGGACTGAGTTATTTGGATGCCTATCATTGAATGCTTCTTTTTTTAGAACTCTTTTTTTTTCAGTACTCTGTTTTGCAGCCTGATGTTGTTTTGATATGGGAGGATTGACTGTTTTTGAAGCGATGTTGTATAGATTCACATTCTATAGCATTAATACATGGTAAGATTTTCTGACGCTTAAACTCTGAAATGAATATATTTGTCATTTGTCATATTTGAAAGTGATTCTTTGGTCATAACAAGCTGTACCTGCTGCTGAAAGCTAGTGAAATAGAGCCAGGAGGAAACTTCTGTTTAGAAAGTATCAAAGGTCATAAACTTCCTTTTCAGAATGGCAGAAAGATGAGAAGACAAGAAGTCCAAGCAGGTCTGTTGTCACATAAATAAAAGTACCTGAGAAGTTTTATTTTGGCAGAAAATTATGAGATCCAAAAAGCTTATTAAGAGATTTTGGAATTGTGGTGGTTTGTATATTAGTAATAAATCTGTAACTCTGGTAACCATTCCAATGACCAGATACATAGTATGTATCTCAAAGCCATTTTTTTTCCCCCACAAGTACCACACATACCACGTGTGAAGTTATTTATCAGGCTTCTGTTGTGGCTGCTAGAAGTTTATTGTTAATATCTACTCCATAAATTTTGAGCTTTGTCTAGCCCAATAAGGAGCACATCAATCTCTAATTGTTGAGCAAAATAATCTTTTTTCAAACAACGTTCTCTGAGAAATAATTCACCTATATATTACAGAAATAACATGCAAGCAATGCTCCAGTGGAAAGAGGACATCAAGGATATGTCTTAATTCCAAAATACTGATCTGGAGAAAAGTAGTTCAGCGATGAATTTGGCAGAATGGGCCCACTATTTTTTTCCTTTCTTACTGTCTCAGTCTCTTACATTTTACTACTTAACTATTAGAGACATAAAATACAAAAATTAAAAATAGACTCAGAAGGGCATACTCTGGAGTATAGCTCAGCTGAGCTCCCAGATTACTGAATCTTGGAGATGCATGACCTCATCAATATATTGGTTTTTTGTTCCTTAACATTAATAACTAAGCAAGCAAGATTCTTCATCAAGTTGTTTTCTAGTCATTCTTCTTTACCATTGGGCTGTGTAGGGATGTTCTTCATTCAATAAATTGAATGTCCTCTAGAACAGTTTGTATTTAAATTCCACTTATTTTCTAGTTTTGAATGTGGTAGGTTTTGTTTCATTGTCTTCTTGGGACCACCAAGTAATTAGTGTTTCTGAATACTCTATTGTATATTTTTATTTTGTTGATATCTCCATTCTACATGTAATTTCATGTCCAAAACCATTCCACTAATGTAAACCAGACAGAAAATATCAAATTTCCTACTTTTTAAAGGAATAAATACCTAGTACTGTTTGTTAAGAGTGTGGGGGTTTTGCAGTCTTCTAGGCTTAAGCTTCCATTTTTGTCTTAACTGTCAACCCTTAATTTGAAATATCTACATGACTTCAGTTTAATTTTCTACACCATTTTTTTTATAGTTGTGACCACAAGTAAGTAAGATCAGCAGTTAATAACATTTTACTTACTTTTTTTCAGTGCCTCATATGTGCAGTACAGTTGAGCACCACTGTGATCACTTCTGCATAAACACCCCTGGCTCCTACCTATGCCGGTGTAAACAAGGATACATTCTGAATGCTGACCAGAAGACTTGCAGCAGTATGTTATCTTTCTTAACTTTTCTCTTGCATGCTCCCGAAAAGTGCTTAACATCACAGACCCTTTTTGTTGGGCTTATAATGTAGGACTAAACTCGGTATATAATTAATGGTAATCATCAGAAAGGGTCTGAAAAGGTGAAGTCGTAATTCTTTTTCCTGTTTTGTGTAAATGAAGTTCTTATAAACCTTTCTGAAATACATCAAGCTCATTTTTGTACACAGCTCTGCAGAGGTACACTGTAGCTACATAAAATGACATTTTAATTTTACTGGTGTAATAAGTTCAGCCATGAAGCAGCTATCAAAGAAAGAACTGTTTTATCATCTCACATGAAGTGAATCCAACTACTTTAGTAACTTGTCTAGACTGCAACCAGTACTAGATAGTACAAAAAGGTGCAATAAACCCAGTATCAGTGAAATAACTTGCCATTCTGAAAAGCTCTCCCTAACTGCTGCTTGAAGTATAAGGGATTGCCATTGTTCAAAGAATAGTTTTGAAGGTCTTGCTTATGCTCTGATTTCCTCCTTTAAAAGGGTTGACCTTTTCGGTTTTAAGTAATTGGCTTTATTGTTTATAATAACAAACCATATTTCATTTTAATTGTGATCTTTCTAAGCAGTATTTCTTTTATCCATTTTAACGTGCTTCCTAGTAATTAACAGGAGACTACATTAGATGTGTATGCCAAATTTATTCCCGCATCCACCATTATTTTAAAGATATTATGTAATACTATTTTTAATTGCTTGTAGAAAATGTACTTGTTAAAAATGTAGTTTCTTATCCCATGACAGTGCATGGATTCAAGTGAAATTTGCCAAACTGATTTTAGCTGGAAGAAAAATTTTGGGAAACATCTTTTCAAAAAGCTGGAGGAGACAGTCATGGTGAAGGCATAGGATGTACGCTTCACAGCTGATAATTTAGAATTAAGGTGAAGGATGCAGGCTCAAATCCTATCCTTGTGTCTAAACTCACGTGTTCCACATCTCAGGAGAGTGCCGTAGAACAGTCAGGTAGCTCGGGACTGACAGGTTATTACTCTCTCTTGCTTAGTGTTGTATTCTATATCAAAAACTTGATGACCACTGAAGCAGCAAGAGTATGTCAGTTATCGGAGGCAACCCTGCAGCTTGGGGATTAGAGCCCTTACATGTGCAGTGGGACACATGGTTTCAGTCAGAGCCTCAGTGAACAGGAATGGGAACAAAAGAATGTCAGTACCAGAGTGATATGGGCACCCTTGCTGCTGTGTTCAAATGCCTTCAGACTCTTTGGGCTACAGCAGGAAACCACTTTTGAGCTCGTCACCTCCTATGCTGTTGAGCCATGGGATGAATTATTTTTAGGAATCTCTGTTTTCCAGTTCTTCTCACCAGCATCCTTCACCAGATGTAGACATTTGTCATATGCATGTATGTGAATTATGAGGGAATGTTTTGTGTTAAATTTGTGCTTTTGTTTCCTCAAGAAGATGGAAAAAAAATCAATCCATTCTGGAATATCTCCTAATTATTATTTGGTTTAGCAGCTGAGCTAAGACAAGAATAGTGACAAGAACAATTTTGCACACAGCCTATATTCTCTGCTTCCACATGTTTGCTATAGCTCTTCAGAAAGAGGTTGGTCAGAGTCCCAGATCATGGCTCCAAATACGTAATCAGATTTCAGTAATGTTCTCTAACCTATTCTTTTCATTGTGTCTCTCTTAAAATGCTTCTCATTTAAAACTTTTGTATCCTTTAAACCTTTCTTTTAAGTCTTCCACATACTATTAATTTTCTTACAGAATTTTTGGGAAAGAATTCTTCTACTTTCAAGTTTCTGGAAAATTATGTGAAATTCAAAATTTATCTTTTTTTTTTTTTTTAATTTCCTCTCAAACATTGTCCCCATCCTCACCCCAACATCAGTTTTGACAAATGATTTTTTTTATTCTGGGTCAATTAAAAATAAATCTTTCTTTATCATGTCATCTTCTTTTTTATTGTGTTACATTTCCATAATTTTTATCAGCCAGTAGTTCAGCTTTTAGACACAAATTACAGATTAATTTCCAAGAAAGTCTTGGAATTGTGTGTAGCTTTCCTACTGGTGACCCATGCACAATTGCCCACAACATGTTCCCTCTTTACCGTTTTTCAAAGCCCATTGCTGCATTGCTTTACTTTTAGCTATGACTCAGTCTTACATTAGGTTTTCCTCACTTACCTGTTACTCAAGATTTGCTTGACTGTGTATTTGCTTTGATCATCAATCTAATGATACTAGATTGCAGTTTGCTAAATATGAAAGGGAGTCATTCAGTGTTAGTAACCTACTTCTAATGGACTTTTTTTCTACATCAGCAAACTATAAACTGATTTTAGCAATTAGCACTGGGAATCTAATATTGAGAGCCATCAAACTGGCCTTAAATGTGCTGGGATGGTGCAAATCATTGGTGAAGGAGGGAGATTGTATGGTAGCAGTCTAGACAAGGTCAGACCATTGTCTAAAAACTCCCCAGAGAAGTAACAGAATTCATGAGGAAAGGGGACTGAGCCTGGACAGCTTATTTCTGGAGGTAAGGGCAAGCGTGGCAATAGAAAACCTCACAGTCTGTGACCACTTTTATTACCTTCATTGGCCACTGATTGTCCACAAGTGCACAGAGACAACATGTTCCTCAATCTCTAAATAAAATAAATCTTCATCATTTTTAGGTTTAGTGCAATACATGATCAACATGAACCACATGTGTTTATCTAAGGTTTGGATCTATTTGTCAGCTCTTCCATGAACAAATAGTTTCCTTACATATATATTGTAACACTTTCTAAATTAAACAATGCAGAAAAGATGAATGGTATGTATTTAAAATTATAGTGTCTTTTCATTCTGCTGTACCTAAAGTTATACTTTTTTTTTTCATTCTTCTATTCCCTTTTTGTAATGTTGTGAGAGTACACTATATCAGTATTCAGCTCTTGAGCCCTTAATGAAATGGCTTCAGTCAGCAATGAATTGACAGCTTTGCCTCAGGCTGAAAAAGGGTGCCCTCAGGCTGGAAAAGGGTGCATTTCTCTTTTGAATATAGTTTTTTTCCTTGATACGTTTCATTATAATATAATTTCTAAAAAAATGATTTCCTTGCATTGAAGGAAGAAAATCTGCCATACTTGTGATTTGTTGCTTTCCACATGAAAAGAAAAAAATAAAAAAAACAACTTGGCTATCTTTAAGAACAAAACTAGGGAAAAAAGAATACTTTCATTTAACTTGAAATATTCTTATATTTATTTCATTAAGATGGTTTTGCATGCATGAAAAAGATGCTCCTTTCACATACTCTGGTCTGACTTTTCTAGAGAGTAGTTGTGTCAGATAACGGCTATTTACTCATTATTTGTTTAACTTGATCTCTTCCATTCTTCTCTAGAGTTGTTCAAATCTTACATTAATATATGTAAGCTGGAAATGTAGCTGAAACAAGCTGGAAAATTATCTATCTGTGGGTGTTTATACTGGAACAAGAGAGTTAAACAACTGTTTATGCTGTTCATCATGCCATTTGATATGAAGCAGACAGCTATAAAAGAAAAATTTTATTTATTTGGCTAGTTTCCTCAAACATGTTCCAAAAGCCTTTTTTGTAGCTCTAAATGATCATTATGTGTTGAGGAGTCTTTGGGCTTGATCCTGAGCACACAAAGTACTTTGCTTTCCAGAGATTTCACTTGGGAAACTTGGGGTTCTCAGAAAGCTCTAGCTATTGGAAAAAAAAAGTGCAATGTGCTTCATTCGTCCAGGTGCTGAACTGACCTCATTTGTCATAATAATTTTTCTAATAAGGTCTTTTGCTTGGGAGGGCTAACTTGCTATGGTATTTTGCACAAAACTGAAAAATTATAAAACTCGGAAATGTAATATCCCGAATTCTTTTGGTGTTGTGTTTTCCTTTTCTTTCCCTTTCCAACCTTGTCATCATTTATCTGGGAGAGTTATGCAAAAAAGAAGAAAAAAAAGACACAAATAAACAGTTGTTGTTTTTTTTTTCAAAAAAAAAACCCCAACCCTGAAGAATGCCCTTCAAACTTTTTATAGAAACATACAGTCAAGCAACTCTGCTAGGCACCATTGGCCAATCAACAGTCATTGCCTTCAGCTGAAGGAATGAGCTCCTCAGCTTTAAGTGATTGTTCCTGCTGGTATAAGACTTTCACTGTTTGACAGGACATTGGCATGATGTGTTTTAAGATTAGCTCATCTCTGAAGAGCTGTTCATAGCTTCCTTTTTTTGTTTTGTTTTTGATCTATAGTCTACCTGTGCATTATAGAAGGTCAAATAATTTAATATTCGTGCAATTATGTTTTGTAGCTCAGGACCTTTGTGCTGTGGAGAAACACGCCTGTGAGCAGATTTGTGTGAACACACCTGGGTCTTACGTCTGTCAGTGTTATGAAGGGTATGAGCTTGACACAAATGGGAAGAATTGTGTTGGTAAGTATGAGTTTAGCAATTCGTATTTATCTCTTCACACAAACCGAAGGGAAATTCAATATAAATTAATATCCAGTTTAGCCATAGGCAATGATGGGAAGCTGTCTTCTCCTATATGAGTGGTAGATAAGGAAGAATACATATTGGCATGTTCATAGGCCTTTACTGATAATGAATGGTGAGTTGGGAAAATTGTTCCACTTAATTTCACACAGAATATAACATCGCTGTTTTTTGAAACAACAGACCAGATGTTTTATTCTAGATCCATGTAGGTGGCCAGCAGTGTACTGGCATGATATATGTGGCCATTAAAAATAAACAAAGCCTAACAAACTCAGTAGCTCCTCTTCAGACAGAAGTTATACTTGAAAGTGGACTATTTCTTGTCATTTCTCACTTGGTTTTATGGTCATGCCAGGAGAGATTTTAAACTCTTTTGGGGAAGGTGGCTTTAAGGGAAGTTTAGCCCCCCTTAAAAACCCATCCACTATGTGCCTTTGATTTTCGCTAAGGGCAGTAAAGAAGCAAACATCAGCTCTAAGAATTACAACTCAAAACAGTGAGTGTGGAAATGCAGTATAATGATTTTTTAACATCAAACATACTTCCCTCTCTGTTACCACCTAAGTATCTTATTCTTCTTTCCTGTTTATACAGAGTAAATACTTTTAGTATAATCTTTTCCACTAGCCTATTAGCCTTCTCGTAAATTTTTCATCCCATGGTACATTTTGGGAAAATACTGCCTTCTGGTATCCACTACAAAAAAACCCTAGTGAGTCCTTGAAAAAAACCTGCCTTATTCGTTAGGTATTCTCTTCAGGCAAACACTTAATTGCATGATTAATTTCAAATATATGCTGAAATCCCATGGAAGTGAATCCAAGTGAATCCCTGGCCCCAAATCTGCTACAGGCCACCATAATGCTTTTGTCCAACAGCTTACTCTAGTCATTTTAAACAGCTCTTGACATAATATAATTGTATCTTATTACCTTCACAGAGCTACGATAATCCTATTTTGAGATGCAAAATGCATGACAGATTATGGAACTGAACTTTCTGCATGTAGTTTCACATGGGACACACAAATGAGGTTTTAAGATTTTTTTAGACCTAATATAACATATGAAGTTTTGAGGAACGTTCACTTGGTACTTTTCCGGAATGTTTTCCTTACTTCTAGCTTCATGATCTCAGTATAGGAGTGCTTAAATTTCTCAACACAATTTATCCTCAGCATAATTTGGCTATTAATATACCATTTTAAGAAACTTCTTTTTGAAGTTGAATTATTTTGAAAATTCAGCAAATAATGACTATTTAGTTAAAAATGCTTCTTAAATGTTCCAGCCGAAATTTCTACATCACACACTCCACAGAAGTTCATCCAATAACTTTAGCATTTATTCCTCAAGACCTTTACCTGTGTTAGGATAAAGCATATATTTCTTTGCTATTGATTTGACTATATCCTGAGACAGAAAATCTGTGACTTCGGTTGGTAGATTCTTTCATCCCCAGTTCTTTTCTACCATATATTCTATAACAGAATATTAAGGCATAATGTCATCAGCTGTGGTTACTATTTTCTCTCTATTAAGTTAAAGGGTCCTTTGCAGCCCAAGATATTTTAACTAGGAAGGTAGCTACCATAGCATCATAGGGATAAAAATAAATCTTGGTGAAATTCTTCCTATGTCAAACCTAATATTATCCTCTATAATAAATACAAAGTCTATTTTTCTTACTAAAAGCTTCAAAGTATTTCTATGCCATTTATTAAATATCTTACAGTGGCACTTGTTTTTTGCCTGTTAATTTCTTTGCAAGTTCTGGAGGGTGCTTTTTGGAGGTGTGATACATCTTTAATATTTTTTCTACCTCTTGACTCTCTTAGGCATGGAGAGATACAGGCCTATTATAAGCTCGATTGATGATTTTTGAAGCTTTCATGTTCTCAATTCTTTTCAGTTACTTTCAAAATTCAGTTCATGTAAGGGTTCACTGTTATCTTGCATTTTATAGTGTGTTTCCTGTCCACTTGGTTTCTATTCATTTGTACCTAGTTTAGCAAAAAAACCATGAACTCATGCTATTCATACCCCTGCAATAATTAGCTATATCAGTTGTGATTTTAAAGCACATTATTAGCACTTCTATCTTTCAGTTTTCTTTTGATTTGTTTGACCATTTAGCTTTTTCATTTCTTACTGATGCACGTGAATGTTTCAGTGTACATTTATTATGATTTACCCATGCAGAACTTAGCCTGTCTACATTTCCTGAACAGAAAAAGATTGGGTAGTTTGTGGGTTTGGTGGTAATTTGTCTGCAAATTCTATTAGCTCTCAGTCTCTAGAATTTGACTTTTCTTATTTGAACAATTTGAGGTTTTTGAGGAATATGCTACTACCAAGAATGTACAGCTTCTGCAGATGTGATCACCAATGAATAATCGTCCTTGCTGGAAAATCTTGTAAAGGAGTACTGAATCAGTAGTGATAACTCTCAGTTTTCATTACTTTTAAGCTAATTAAGCATTCCTTTACGTGAAGTATTTGTTATCAAATGAGCAGGATCAGAACAAAGATCTTGATGTACACATGTGCCAGAGAACACTGAGTACAACAGTTTTGCAAAAAGCAGTGACTTTATTAAGGTTACTCTGTCCTCTTAATTCAGAGAATGAAGAGGGAATTTCAGTAGGATATATACATCATGGTTCTCTCAAAGAACCAAAGGTTTCCCTCTAAGATGTGGTTTCCCTCTAAGATATCTAAGACTTCTAACATTTTAACTCCAGAAAAAGTAAATGAGAAAGTGCAGAAAACTTATTTCACAGGCAGGTTTATCAAGTTCTCTTCCTTCTTTCTGATGGGCTAATGTCACTGGTTAAGGATCAAAGGCAATACTAATTGCTTTATTGACATGTGTCAGCTAGTTACATGAATGGCAATAATTAAATAAAATCTCACAACCAGCAGCTCACAATGTATCCATTCAAATCCACTGAATGGCCAACCACTCTGTTTGCAGCACACCATTTATAAACAAATTTGTAGACTAAACAGTATTTGAAACTGTCTGCTCAATGATATGTACGGGTGGCAGAGCCCTATCACTTCACATTTTTAAACAGCTTTCCACGTTAACTGCCCTCTTTTCACATGAACAAAATCCAGTCAAAGTGTGGTGGTAATGAGCTGTTCTTTGTCCATCATGCTGCTGGACACTCAGTCTCTCCACCTTCTTGGTGTTGCTGGACATGCTGTCCCCTCTTTCCTAGGCTGGTGCTAGACTGTCTCCATCCTGCTGCAGCTGTTGGGCTTTGGGACCTCTTCTCCTGGCAGTGGTTTGGCTGCTGGCACCTCTCTGCAGCCCTGGTACCACTAGATTTTTTTTGGCTGCTTTCTAGGTTCTTATGAGTCTTCCATGAGTCTGCTCTACTCTTACCCCATCTTCAGTTTCATCCTCCTTATGCCTTTACTTATCGTCACCTTTTCTTCCTACCCTTTTCTTCTACTCTTCTCCTTAACTTACTTTGTTCTCCTAAGCCTGAATAACCCTATAAACAGCATAGGAGTAAAACAGCAATCCAAAAGAAAGGTGACCCATGCTGTCCACAGTTCAGAGAAGGCAATGTAAACACCCAGAGTGCAGAACTGGTAACTAGAAGTAAAAGATGGCTTTCATCATTTACCAACTAATACCAAGCAAGAAAACCAGGATGGAACGAACATAGGCAGATGACAGCTGAATTAATTGCTTGCTCACTAAAAAGGTCATTCATTTATCCTTTAGAAAAGTTTCTTATTGAGATAGCCATGGTCTAACGTTAAAAACAGTGAGATCTCTAAGTATTCACATTCTAATGTATATCCATGACTCTACAGAAATATGAAAATAATAACACTAAAAAAATAGGAAAATATTATTCTGCTTTGATCTTATACAAACTGTGTATATTTTCTGCATACCAACCAAAGCATTACAGTATTCCAATTTAAAAAATATAGATCTATAATTTTTATCAGTCTTTTCAGGAAGATTTAACTTCATGGACAACTTACTACTGGCTGACTGGAATGCTGTTGACAAATTTCCCTTCTAAGCAAATACCACCAAAATGAAACATGAGGCTAAAAGTGAAATGAATTTATAGGTTAATTACTAGTGCCACTCTACAAGGCTAAGATGGCCTGGAATTATGGCAGTTTGTATACAAAAAATATTGAAGAAAGGAAATTATACTTACTTCCATAACCAACTGTCAAGAGACTGTTCTCTCTTCTTAACTGTTTTAGTGGAAAGGTATTATTTAAATAGATATGCTCATTATTCTTACAGGCCAGCAGACCTACTTCTGTGAGTAAGAGATCCCCAGAAGGCTATAAATGGAAAAAAAGCAAGCTGGAAAAATTAGTTATTTATTTCATTAGGGTTTTTTTCCTTTCTCTCCACAGTACATTAGCAGCTGCATAGACATAAGAAGGTACAGTTCCTCCCTGAAGAGTTTGTCATCTGAAAGTGCTTAGGGTCGTAGTTGCTCAGATGTTAATAACAAATCATTCCAAAACCTGTTTAGATGTCTCTCAAGTAACACAGCTGGTGAAAGGGCTGGAAGGCATGTCCTGTGAGGAATGTCTAAGGACTCTGGATTTGCCTAGTTTGGAGAAAAGGAGGCTGCGGGACAACCTCGTTGCTCTCCACAGCCTCCTGAGGAGGGGAGGTGGAGAGAGAGGTATTGATCTCCTCTCCTTGCTATCTAGTGATAGGATGTATGGGAACGGTTCAAAGCTGTGCCAAGGGAGGACTGAACTGGGCATTAGGAACCATTTCTTTACTGAGAGGGTGGTCAAACACTGGAACAGGCTTCCTAGAGAGCTGGTTGATACCCCAAGCCTGTCAGTGTCTGAGGTATTTGGGCAATGCCCTTAACAACATGCTTTAACTTTGGGTCAGTGCTGAATTGGTGAAGCAGTTGGACTAAACAGTCATTTTAGGTCCCTTCCAACTGTAACCGCTTCGCTTCACTTCTCAGCTTTGTAATCATTAGTTGGGCAGTTACAGGTATTGTGATAGAAATGCATTTCATTAGGGTTTAAATGCAGAGGAGGAGTTGACTTTATGGAACTATCCATATGGGCTGTTTCCCAGGTATGATGCTAGATAGAAAATAATTATATATTCTTTGACCTACTTATTTCTTAATGTGTTCTTGTAAAACACTTGAAAATGTGCATGTGGTTGGAATTAATTTAAGAGGAAAGCTGACTAATTATATGACACATCATATCCTTGAAATATATATTCAGTAAATAAGTTTTTATATGAAGCTATTCAGCCTGGAACAGGAAGGTGCTTGCCAGGAAAATGGTCTCACATAGTAGCCAGCAAGTAGTCTAATTTGACTTGATTCAACACAAATATTCTGAAGGGTTAAAAGAAGCTCTTTCAATGTAAAAAAATGGCTTATCCACTTTTCTGACTAGATGTTCTGCAGAAAGAATCAGGTGAAATTGCCTAATGTGGACCTGACAGCTCTTTGGTGACAGAACACCTGATTTGTGACTTATCTTTAATTTTTTCTAAGACTTTCTTTGTGAAGAAGTAGCTTAACCTGGAAATAAATAGATAAATAAAAAATTGTAAATGACTGGACTTATGAAATAAGTGACTGAACTGGCTATGATATTTTATTTCTCTCATACGAAAGGTGTCATATAAGCAAAATATCAGTGGTAAATATCAGCCTGAAGCTCTCAGACTTCATAGCTGCAGCTGCTTTGTACAGGATGAATCTGGAGCACATTGGAGGGAATGAATGTACTGTGACAGTCCTTGGTGTAGAAGGTATTGCCATGGGTCTCCTATATACTCAGGCTATAGGAACAGGTCTTGAGAACTAATACAGCTGGGAGGGAACTAAGGAAAAGCAGAGCGATTCCAGGATGGGGACTGGAGAGACAGAAGACAGAACTAAATCAAACAAACTTTGCTACACCCTGGTCTACATTGTGAAGATCTGGACAGAGTTAATGACTGAGGCAGTAAATGAAAATGTGTTGAGAAGACTTCTGACAATCTGAGAGCTCATAAGGTTCAGAGGGTAGGAGAAATGATCCAGGGCTCTAATCAAATCTGATTCACCAACTGGTATTGAAAGTGCACTATTTTTTGCAGAAAGGCTTTTCAGGGCAGAAATTATGTAAGCTTTTCCTTTTTTTATAGCTACTGTGTTTAACTAGTACGATAATACCTATGTATAATAGTTTTAATTTTGTTTTTCTAATTGTACATGCTGGTCTTGTTCTTTTTCAGTTGTAGACTACTGTACTTTGGATAACCAAGGTTGCCAACATGAATGTGTTAACACTGAGGACTCCTACTACTGTAGATGCCATCCAGGGTTCATTTTAAATCCAGACCAAAGAACCTGCAGAAGTAAGTTGTGATAAGTTTTAATTATGAACATTTTGTACTTCCATCTTCCATTTCTTGACAGTAATACTCTTGTTGGTCCTGGGAACACTGAATTACGCATCGGGTATAGAAAATGTTGGAGTACCTTGGAAGCCAAAGATCTTGAAAGCAATGCAAATTGTTTTTGGGGGTAGTGTGGCTTTTGGGGGGAGAGGCTAATGGTAGGGGTCCCTTCTATGAACAGGAAGCTTTTAACATGAAAACAGGCTCCATTTCAACAGTAAAAGCCCAAAGCTTTGCTTGCACGGTCTGTTTGATTATCCAGATTTTTCAGTTAGAATATCATCTCCCTAGCTGGGTAAACAAACAAGTCTGTACAAGACAATTTATAATCAGCTTCATTTGTAAGACAAGCTAAAATTAAATAGAGTAATTCCACAATCAGAGGAAATATTGCAGCCTATTTTCCCATGGATTTTTCTCAAGAGTGAGTTCTTTGATAGTGTGCCAAAGCTCTGGCAACATCAGTATGTTCTACCAAGCTTCCATGTTTCCAGCAGGTTATAGTAACTTCATGGCTTTTCCTGTTCGTTGTTTGTCAAATTTGAGCTAATAAGCTCAAAAATTACCAGAGTTAGGAGTGGATATAAAGCAGAAGGGTAATGACAGACCAGAAAATACTCTTGCCAAGGCTTCCCGTAATTGGGAGAAGTAGCTAAAAACTCCACAGTGTTTAATGTCATAACTCACTTTCAGGAAATTTGAAGGTAAAATCTTAATGTACATTCTTAGTTACCTTTCTTCATAAATATGGTTTAACCCCAGCTTGCAACTAAGCACCGCACAGCCACTCTCTCACCTTCTCCCAGTGGGACAGGGGAGAGAATTGCAAGAGTAAAAGTGAGGAAGCTTGTGGGTTGAGATAAAGACAGTTCAATAGATACAGCAAAAGCCACACACACAAGCAAAGCAAAACAAGGAATTCATTCACCCCTTCCCATGGGCAGGCAGGTGTTCAGTCATCTCCAGGAAAGCCGGGCTTCAGCACATATAACACTTACTTGGGAAGACAAAGCTCCATAACTCCAAATGTCCCCTCTTCCTTTTTTCTTCCCGCAGCTTCATATGCTGACCATGACGTCATGTGGTATGGGATACACCTTTGGTCAGCTGGTGTCAGCTGTCCCGGCTGTGTCCCCTCCCAACTTCTTGTGCACCCCTAGCCTGCTCGCTGGTGGGCTGGGGTGAGAAGCAGAAAAAGCCTTGGCTCTGGCTAAGCACTGCTCAGCAATGACTAAAACATCCCTGAATTATCAACACTGTTTCCAGCACAAATCCAAAACATAGTCCCATACTAGCTACTATGAAGAAAACTAACTCTACCCCAGCCAAAACCAGCACAGAGCCTTGATAAAGAAATGTTACTATTGTGTCTGTAAGCAGACAAACTCCAGTAGTTTTAGGTGAATGGCACTGATGATGCCGGTGGAGAATTTAGCCCATATTACTGAACAATGTGTTCAAACATTATTTCTCAAATAATGCATCAATATAGCACAGCATTTCAGTGCTTTACACAGCCTTGAGGGCATTTCCGTCTTTATGATGAGAGACTGTGTTAACCTGTCAACTGTATTATGTATTATACTTGGTAATTATTTCACTTAAATTTAACATTTAGAAAGAAAGTATCTAATCCAGGCTGTACATCTGGTCTTATGATCAAGGGAGAGACATATGCTTCTAGAAGGCAATTGCTCCACAGCTCTGACACAAATTTATGGAAGTGACTGTTTTCCTTGACTATGCAGGAAGCCTGTATGACTTGCCAGAGCAGACACCTAATTTTCAGATGGTCAGAGTCAGGGGAGGTGAATTTCCTGCCTCCCCAAGGGCCAGAGTACAGTTTGTACTGGTTCACTTTGCTTGTAGATTGTATGAACTTGCCCATTTGTCAAGCATCTGCCAGCTAAGGGCTAGCTAAATTCTCTTATACTTCCATATGTACTTCCACATCCATATATTATTGAAATCTTATTATAGCATAAGTGCTTTCCACTGTCCAAGCACAAATTTTTGTTAATTTATTCTATTGAAGAATGTGGATTTTAAGCACTGTTTTCTCCCTGAGTTTGAACCTAACAAAGACCTTAGAACAGCATACACATTTTATATGTCCTGAGTGGTTTTTTAGCTTATGGTCTAGCTGTACGAATTACTTTAACCTACTTAAACTGATGATCCACAGCATGCTGGAAGCTGAGAGAGTGTTCTGGGAAAGTAGTATTTCAGGCTTGTCCTGTCTCTATCCTCTGATTTAGGGATCTATTGCTTGAGACAGCACATTGGGCTGTATAGACTGTCAGTCTGACCATGTGCTGCTGTCTTTATGCTGGAAACACAAAAACTTCCAAATGCTGGTTGGACAGGATCTCTGGAAGTCATCTACTCAAGCCTCCTCTTCAAAGTGGAACTGCCACAAACTGTGGATCAAGTCAGCTATGGTTTTGTCCAGTTTGAGTCTCAAAAAGTTCCAGTGGAGAGTCCACAGCCTCTCTGGGCAACCTGTTCCACTGCTGCACTCTCCCTCTAGTGAATAACATTCTCCTCATGTCCAATGCCAATCACCCAAGCCACAAGTGGTGACCATTGTTCCTTGTTACACCATCTGGCACTAGCAAGAAGGGTTTAGCTCCATCATCTTTGTAATGACCTACAAGAACTAATTGTAAGATGCAGTTAGAGACCTTCCTTTTCACTGAACTCAGTAAGACCAGATCCCTCAAGTTCTGTGCACAAGTCTGGTGTACTGTGTCCCAGCAGTAGGTCTCTGCTGAGCCCTCTTCAGTTTATTCTCTAACTGGGGGGAGAAGGGAAGGGATTGTTCCAGAACTGGACAAAGTATGTCAAGTGCAGTCTCCAGCTGAGCCTGGCAATAGCCCTCGTTGATCCAGAACCTGACCTGCAGACTGACTTCCTAGCTTGACCATGGCCTTGCCCTGGCATTGTGAACCTGCCTAGCGATCACTTGGCTCTGTCGGACCCTGGCTGCCCTCACCAGGAGTGGCCTTACCTCATCTTGACATGCAGGCTGGCTTCCTGGCTTGACCTCAGACCTGCCTCAGCAGCGTGTACTTGTCTGATGATCTGGACTTCTGGTTAAACCTGGCTACCATTTCCAGGCCTGCCCTGCTCACCTTGCTTGGGTACTGCAGGGCGGTACCTGTCTGACAAGGCCCCTGCCCAGCTCAGCTGTATTGTTGCCCTTGGCTCCTGGCTCTGCTTCCCTATGGGATCAGCTGGTCACTTCCCAGTCTGTGCAAACTGTGAGGTATTTGCCATCCAGGTGCAGAACTTTGCGATTCTTCTTTCTGGACTTCATAAGACATCTTCTGGTCCAAATATCAAGTTCACCTTCGTCGGTATTTAAGTTCTGCTGTTTGCTTTCAGTCACTGTCCATAAATTAGTGTCACCCACAGATTTGCTGAGGGTGTGCTTTGTGTCATCACCTATGTCACTGATGAAGATGTTTAGCAATGTGATGCCCAGTATTGTTCCCTGTGGTGCTCTGGTCATTATTAGCAACCAGCCAGACACAAAGTCATTGATCACTATCCTTTGAGGCTGGTGGTCTGGGCAAATTTTCACCCCACCTAACCCTTCTTTCTTTCAGCCTATACTTCCTCAGCTTCCAAATGAGAATGCTTTGAGAGGCAGCATCAATAGCTTTACTAGTGCAAAGGTGTGTTGCATCCACTGATCCTCCCTTGTCCACAGATGCAGTCATTTCATCATTGAAGGTGAAGGGTTTGGTCAAGCATGGTTTGCCCTTTGTAAATCCATATTGACTATTCCAGATAATCTTCTTGCCCTTCATATATTTGGAAATTGATTCTGAGAAGATGTGCTCCATGATACTGGGACTGAGATGATGCAGATTGGTCTATGGTTCCTTGGGTCTTTCTTCTTGCCTTTTTTAAAAGATGAGTGTAACATTACCATTTTTCAGTTATCAGGGATCTCTCCTGGTCCCTGTCAATTTTCATACATGATAGACAGTGGTGTCACATCACGTAGCTCTTTCAGCACCCACAGGTGAATGCCGGTCATCCCGTGGATCTGTGTATATCCAGTTTCTCTTAGTCGTCTGTAATGGATGTTGCTAGCCCCTCTTCTTCCCAGAATGTGCTGGTACGCATGAAGATCTGGGAGCAGGCTTTGTCTGTGAGAACCAGAAATAAAAATGTCATTATTCTTCTCAGCCACTTCTGTATTGTTCATCACTAGGTTGTTCCCCCAATCAAAAGGCCCACATTTTCTGTGATTCCCTTTTTGCTACCAGCATATTTGTAGATTCCCTTCTTTATTACCCTTAGTGTACCTCAGTAGTAATAGGTCCAGCTGGGCTTTGGTTTTGTCCCAAAGTACCTAAGCAATGCTTTTATACTCTTCTTTTTCCTTGGCTCCCCCTTTACTATTTTCCCTCTTTGTGTTTCAGTTCACTGAGAAGCTCTTAAATCTTCTAAGCAGATTTTCCAGTACAGTGTAATAATTTGTTCCTGAGCTCTTAGCAAGTTTTCTTTAAAAATCATCTAGCTCTCGTAGGCATCCTTTCCCTTCTTGGCTCTTTCCCAGGGGATTCTTCCTAGCAATTCCCTGAATAAGCTGAAATCTGAGCGTGTAAAATAAGAAGTCTGAATTCTGCTGTTTGCCCTCCCAGCCTTCTGGATCGTGAACTCAGTCATCTTATGGTCACAGCAGCAGGTCAAGAAGAAGAACATCACCCCTCAAGAATTCATGTTAAGCAGTTGTCACCAAGTCTGTGCAGAAGCCTCCTGAGTTGCCTGCACAATGATGTCTTACCCTTCTGGTATGGGTTTGGCTTGTTGAAATTTCCAATGTGAACAAAAGCCCATGAGTTCGAGACTTCTGCTATCTGTTTGTAGAAGGCCTTACTCACTTTTTGTCAGGTAGGGCAGCAGACTCTATCACCATATTCCCAACGTCATTTCCCATATGATTTTGACCAGAAACTCTCAGCAGGCACATCTATGGTTTCGTGTTGGATCGCTGTGGAATGGGGAACATACAACACAAAAGTTCACTGCTTTGCAGGGGAGTGCAAGCTGGGAGCCAAGGACGGCTACAAGGCAAGCAATGTCAGTAATCTCTTTGGCAAGGCCTTTGGTTCCATGGTACCCAAAGAGGGACAAAACAGGTCCTATGACAGTAACCAGGCTCGGCCAACAGTCCAGTGATCATCAGACAAGTCCACAGTGTCAAGAGAAGCCTACAGTCAGTCAGGATCAGCAAAATGCAAGGCTAGGCACAGGCATACCTATAATGTGTCTCGGGCAAGAACCAAGGGTGGGAGCCTGACATTAAATGCAGCTCCCAAGCCAAGGGGCAGAGGCCACAGACAAGCTTCTCATAGCTCTGTGCACCTCTGTCATATTAAATGCATTCTGTTTTGTTGTAAATGCTTTAAATTAGTTTAAAATTAAGGGAGAAAGTTCCATCAGGTTGCAATTAGGGAAAAATCAAAGTGACTGGACATGGTAAGCCATAGAGGTTGATTCAGGAGCAGTCAGGGAGGAATGAGCAAATACTGTGTCAAATCATCATCTTCCAAGATGCATGTCCTGGATCTAAGCATAAATAAAACTTACTAAGCCATTTTTCCTTACACTTGATATCTTCTGAGCCTTGCTAATAAAGATAAAATAAAATAAAAAATAAATAATAAAATAAAAGGCTTTTTAATGGTCAAGTCAAGGCTTTTTAATGGAAAGTCAAGACAGCATGAGAGTTCTTCAGAGCAGAAGAGTCCCCTAGCTCCCATATGTTATGAATCATGATGCCTTTGAGTCAGCATAAACAAACTACAGATCATGAGATTTTAAATGTTTGTAAATTTAAAACCTTTAACATAAATTTCGATATATTTGGCTTACATGCTGAATCTCAGGGATGATCACCAACTAGCCAAGACTCCCACTCACACCAGCCCAGATCCCTGCATCAGCAAGCAAGCCTGGGTTTGGGGCACCAGCTCCTGAGATCTCATGATTACCTCAGAATCCTGGCTTGCCTTTCAAAAACAGAAAGTCAGCTTTCATGCTCGTGGCTAGAAAGAAAAGCTTGAAGATGTAAATGTTACCAATACAGTCATGCATATCTGACAAATGTTTTGTCTGGGAATTACTCCAGACTTCTTAGAATGAAATACAAGGAACACTGCATGTGAGGGCAACCCTGCCAACACCCGCAGCGTACTCTGTGCGTGGCTGGAAGAGAGCAGCAAATTCAGATTATCAGCGAGGCAGACAGAGGTCATTCCTAGCTACTAAGTTAACTGTTAAGGGGACTTCTGCCACTCCTGCTGTTCCCCTCAAAAGGTCAGATGGTAGCTTCTGCTTGTACCTAGGGGTGCTGAGCTTCAGCTGTTGCTCTTGCCCCTGTTTGAGCTGTGTGTGTGTTCACATGATCTGTAGCTGGTAGAGGCCATCTGCTAGCATCTTTAACCTGGACCGTGTTAATAAAGCCCTGTGAAATGTGTTTTTGATGTTCCAAACATAACAGCCTCAAGGTTCCAACAAAGATAATAATACATACTCTTCAACTCTTGTGCTCATCTTCAGAAACAGTCACCCAGGAAAAGTCTGTCCTGCACACTTGAGTTAGCAAGGATTTGAGCAGGTATATGCAACGCAGCACTGAGTAGGTCCAGAAGGCATACAGCTGTGTTCCTCTGATGCACACATGGTGACTTTATGGTTTCTGTCTCTTCAGTGCACACTTAAACAAACTATATTTTCTACTTACTTTTTTTAGTAAAAACGTAAGATATCCCTGTGTTATGTATATGTGTATGTGCAATATGCTGTCATGAAAAATTTTGGTAAAGGAAATGTTCTACAAATAAATGAAGTGGAGTTCATCAGTGATAAAATATGCCTCTCAGGTTTTCTTAGAAAGACACATTCCACTTTATTTGCCCTGAAAATATAGGTGGTTTACTATTGCTAAGGCCTTTCATCATACAAAAAAGTTCAATTACATTAGCCCACCACACATACAAGGAAAGAACAGTTCCTGCCTCAGGAAGCCAATTACCTCTGGGAGTAATAATTAACCTCTGAATGTCAGGTTTCATGTTGTTTAATGAGGTGTTCAAAAGTGCTTGGATGTCTTTAAAAATGTGATTTACCTGATTTGTGATTTGTTTATCTATTTTTAGCAGTGCTGAGAGGTTGAGACCATTCTTTCACTAGTATAAATTAATGAACTTCACTGATACAAAACTGAAGGCTAGACACTGCGTCTAAGTGAATGTCAGGTTCTTTGACTTCATCAGTAGTAGTAGACTATGTACTAAATATCCCAGTACTTACTGCATAATTACTTTCCTTTGTAAGGTACTTTATACACGAGGTAGTTGTTTCTAGACTTTGCTCATCTTCCCTTTCGTGAGCATTTTAACTGGAAGAACTATGTAATAAACACTCAGAACTGTTGAAACGCCAGTGCTCCTGATGATGTGATTGTCCTGCTTTCACCTAATGAACAGCATTAAAAGCATGTTTGTGTCTTTATTACAGATCATATCTAACTTGCTCTGCGTAAAAAAAAAGAGGCAGTTTTAATGAAGTAATGTATAGGACTTAGCTGTGAAATGTTAAGAAATATTTAAGAGTCTAACTTCTCTACATGTGTTCTCAGAGAATTCATTGAAATATACATACCAGATATTTGTAAGTGTAGCAGATATTTCGAAAGAAGGAACATTTTATTTTCATAGCTTGAAGCAATATGGTATAAAAGTCAGAATGGTGCCTAGAAAAAAAAAAGGCTAAAGAAAAGAAAGCAAAGTAACTGGTTTTTTACCTAGTTTATTTTTGAGGATTTATATTCCTTGCTGACACAATTCTTTCCTATTTAGGACCAGATTATTGTGCTCTTCAGGACCATGGCTGTGAACAAGAGTGTGTTAATACAGATTACTCCTATTTTTGTCAGTGCCAAGAAGGGTTTAGACTTAATCCAGATAAGAAAACATGCAAAAGTGAGTAATCTTTTGGACATAATAAAGTTCATCTGCTTTTATTTCTTAAACCTGCTGTGAATAGCTTCTTCTGAAAGGATGAAAGTTTTCTCTATGATTAAGGTTGAAACCAATGTTTCTTTAAAAACTTGAATTTTAACTGAGCCAGTCATGCTGGAAAAATACAGTTTGCTGTTTTGTAAACTAGATTGTGTATTAGACATTTTCTGGAGACATTTATGGGAACCTGAGGAGTAATATAGGAACCAGAGTGGCTCAAAACCAGTAAGTTCATTACTTATTTGAAACTTTCTGACTCTGTCTTGTAGGAACACAAACAGCTTTAAAAATAAAATAATCACCTTACTTTGCCCAGTTGGTTTAGCCAAGAACAGATGTATTTCATTAGCTTGGGAAAGTATTGGATAGATAATGTAGCTATTAAAATCAACTTACTTAGAGTCACACACGAAACCCCAGTTTCCTAAAAAATTGTAAAAAGAGTCTCAGCAATGTTAGGGTTCTAAACCAATCACACATACTATTTACATTAAAAAGACTTCCATGTTAGAGCTCTTCCTGAGTGGGGGCCTGGAATCACAGCAGATTTTCAATGTAATGTTAAAGTTGAAGGAGAATATATTCAGCAAAATTAACTACCCTGATCTGTTGACTCAGTTCTTGAGGGGGGCAGTTCTTGTACTGCTGATATTTTATGAATAAGAAGCTTGCCTGGAGCAATATATTCTAGACACTCATAAAATTTATCTGGTTTTGGAGCTGTATTTTCTTTCAGTCTTAAAGATGCATTCTCATGAAGCATCTTTGTCTACGCAGTGCTGTTTTTACAGCAATCCATGCTATTCTGGTCTTTATTATCTATATGGTATTTTAATAAATTCAGGGGTTTATAGATTGGATGTGCCTTGGTGAGTATAGGAGCAAAAGAACAGCATTGTGTAGAATATTTATTGCCAAGGATGTAATTGCGAATTAAAGGCAAATTGTAATTCCCATTTGGGGTGTTTTTCCTTAAAATTAGGGGGCTTTGGATTTGGCTGTAAACCTGGTGACGTTTCCAGGATTAAGCTCCTATTCCAAATCTTGTTATAACAATGCTCATGTTAGATAAGTTTGTAAAATAAAGCTGAATGTTTGCATATATGCCCTCTTTATAAATCAGGGAGCATGCAGCACTCTGGCACTAGATGTTCCTCCTTCACCATGATGCATGACTTCTGATGAGTACAGGAGCAGGTCTATGGGAGTCAAAGTCTTGCATAGCCAAGAGTTTGTAATCTGCTCTCAGATCCTCGGCTCACTATCAGATTTAACAGGTGTCTAAAGGATAGAATCCAGTATTGTTTAAGAAAAGTGATTTTTTCTAAGCCATTTTGCTTCAGAAGCCCTCATGGCTTGCTTGAATTCTTCACTGTTTTTCTCTCCGCAGAGGTAAAATTCTGTGCTTTAGGGTAGCATGACTGTGAACACGGATGTGTTACCATGGAAGTGTCATTTGTGTGCAAATGTCATCCTGGATACACCCAACAGCATGATGGCAATACGTGCAGAAATGAGTGTGTCTCATGAACTGCAGCAGCTGGTTACTGCAGTGGGGCGAGGTGTGAACAGAATGAGAAAATGCTCCCGGGTCCTTTAGAGATCTTTTTGAGTTATGCAAACCTATGTTGCTGTAAAGTCCACCACAAGCCAGGTCTAGTGAAGTAATGCTATAGTGAGATCCCTGATCCAATAGAGAACTAAAGCATCATCTTCTCCAATCGAAATAACTGCAAAAATATTTTCAGCCAAGGTGTCTTAACACAGAAGCAGTGCTTACTGTTGAACTTCTGTGTCATTGCTATGAGCTATGTGGACAGCAGCACATCTGATACTGATGTATGCTGATATGTGGAGATACGTAGACACTTCCCCCTTCTATATGTTTTACACTTTCAGTGATCTATTCAGTAAAACATCCTCTTTTTAATAAGAATGTTATGCAAAAAAGATCAGTGTTGCACCAGAAACCCAGGACAACAGAAAAACCCAACAACATCGCCCACTTGACGTCACCCAGTTTTTAGAAGATACTTTTATTGCAGGGAACCATATTGCACATCATCTAAAATATTGGCAGCATTTTTTCCTGATGTGCTTATGACATATTTTTCCAATGGAACTGGAAGTCACTGAAATTTTTAAAAAGTTAATAGGCCAGGGAGTAATTATTTTTAAATAAACTGTTTGTGATAAAGCCACATTTAAGGAAATTTGGATGTGTTGCAAGAGCTCAGAACTTCTTAAAGTTACGTTTTAGGCTATCACAAGTTGAATATCTAAAAATGAATACATTCCAAGACAGACATTGTTTTTTAAAATGCTGAGCCTTATCCTGGCTATTCCCCTTCTTACATTTTTTTTACACATGTAATGAAGCACAGGATGACTAGATTTACAGTTATACTAATTTCTAAAACCTGGAAATTACCAGCTTTGTGATTACTCTGCTCTTTGAAAGAATGTATTAAAAGACTGTGCATGAGAACCCAGAGTATTTAAATGTTAAAATTCACAGTAGTGTGGGTGTTTGTATTGTAAAAGATGGTGCCAAACAGATGCAATTTTTCACAGAGAATACTGGGGGTGGGGGCTATTTTCTTTTTCTGTTCCACGTTTTTTGTGTGCTCTGAGAAGTTACACAAGCCATGATGATGTAAAGTGTTGGAAAAAGGAGAATGTTCCAGCTGGAACTTGCTTTAACTAGTAAAAACTGACACCTCAGCTTCAGTTGTACAAGCCAGCGTTACCTCTATCTATGTATAATGGTAAATCTGGACCAATTACTGCAAACTCGTTGCTTAGTTAAATAAACTAATAAACAGCAATAATTAGAAGTATGTAATTTTACATTAAATACAGAAGCTTTTAAATGACAACAAATAGCTGTAGACATGCCTGTTCACATCTGTAAATGATTTGCAAATAGAAACATATGAGACTGTTCGTGTCTGTGGGAACTCCACTACTTTGATCAAGTTAAGCTAAACTGATTAAGGCCTATATGACTAAAAATAACCATTAGCATGTTGCAATAAAATATTATGAGAGAGTTTAGCATAAATCTTTTTTTCCTAAAATGTGCTTTTCCTATATTTACAGTCAGCAGATTACAGCAAGTGCACCTTGTATCTCACCCTACTGCCTTGCTGTCCATTCTACAAGACAATGTGATTTTTAAACCAAATTCACACTTCTCTCTCCTTTCCCCCACCCTTCATCTTCCACACAACCAGCTGCATACAAGATAATTTTGCATATAAAAAAATTTCCGCTTTATCTTACTTAGAATAAGAAAATCAAGGAAAAGCAACATATTAGGACACTTGTATCTGTCCCTCACTAGGCTTTAACTGCTTGAACCTGTTGGCAGGCCAGTTTTAAGTGGGTGATTTCTCATCCTGCTGAAAAATATGTCCTGTTTATTAAATAATCTGAAAGCCATAATTTCTATTTCAAGAGTTATTAATATTCATACTTTCTGAGAAAATTTTATGGTGAACAAAAGACAGAGTCTTGCTTTTTAAAGAAAGCAAGCATGATTCTGTGGGTGAGACCAGGCAGGACTTCAAGGTTCTCCCTTCACTCCACCTTAGTTTCCCTTTGTGATTTTTGGCAGGGGGGATCTGCACTTCATCAAGTTTGTTATCTCCCAGGTGGACTTATTGTATTAATTTCACTTAGGTGTTGTTAATTCAGGTTACTCAAATATGTGGGGGACACTGCCTAAATAAAGAGCTGTGCGGATCTTTTTCTCTTGCTCTGCAAAGGCATTGTGTGCTAACTACAGTGTTGTAGTGTATCTAAGGCTCCAATGTGATTTCTTCAATTATTAATGCAATTCAACAGGAGTGGACCACTGTGCTGAAAACAATCATGGCTGTGAGCAACTGTGCCTAAATACTGATGGCTCCTATGTCTGTCAGTGCTTGGAAGGATTTGTCATCAATGAGGACCTAAAAACCTGCACAAGTAAGTCTTGTCAGAAGCTTTTTGATCTCAGTTCACCTGGAGAAGGTTTCTGGTTTCATACAGGGAAAAGGACACACCTTCAATTTAGTTTTACAGTCTGCATTTCAGTAATACTTTAACGATGATTTGAAAGTAGGAGCAAACAGAAAAAGGACTTAGGAAAGGATACTTGTCAAGATAACTGTAAATCTTCACCTATTCAGAAAAGTTTTGGAAGATCTGCTCCCCAGGTGTTGAGGGCAGTTTGTCAGTCACATAACAAATGTCTGACTGACAGGTCATGTGGACAGCAGTGTCCGCCAGGTGAACTGCATCAGCTTACCTGGGGCAGGAGGAGAAGTGTGAGTCTCACACCGAGCTTTACATTTTGCATGGGAACCCTTAATAAGTGAACAACAGCTGACCTGGAAGCTCTCCACCCTTTATAAATCTAATGATCATTTAGATTCATGGCAGTCTTGCAGATAGCCAAATTGCCTTCTTCACTGGAAAAATAATACATAGAACAGGTCAGGAAAAGAGGAATGTGAATGCATTTGGCCTGTTGACTTCTCCTGGACCTCTTTGATGAGAGGGTTTGAGCCACTTTTTCTACAGCGTTTGGAGGTATGTTATTTTTCAAATTTGTTGAATGTTGGAGCAGCTCCAGGGTTCACTTCTTTTCTTTCACTTGGGCAACGCAGTTTTAACAGAAGTCAAACTGCAAGTGCTCAGTCACAAAAATGATCTAGGCAGAAGTGAGGCAAATCAGTAAAGGCAATTTGTCTTTAACTTTGTCTTTGCCTCCCTACTAACCCTTTTAGCCCCATCCAATACCTTGGCAGACTTTGCTGCTGCCTGCCACTGTAACTCTCTAGAAAGAGGCAGACAGTAACGCAACAGCAGAACTAGTGTGCATGTAACAACAATAGGCTGTACTAGAAACAGTTTGTCTCTAGACATTTGTCTGAAAGAACAACTGGAAATTTTAAAACAGCTGAACTATGGAGTTTTATCAACTTGTAAATGGAAAATCTCTTTCCCTTTGTAGTAAAAAGAGGTATCTTTTTACACTCTTGAGTTACTTTCCTCCAGGCTGTACTTGGAGACCTATCAGCAGCATTTAAACAGTGCTGTGGCTTCTGGAATCCCTCTGTGCAATGAAACTGAGCTCTTTTGAATAGCTTCTCTTCTTGCCAACATACCCCTCTCCTCATATATATTTAGGAAAGAAATTGTCCTATTCCTGACCTCCAGATGAGTTGTTGAAACCCTATGAACATTTTTAGGCTATCATGAAAAGAGTTTTGGCACTTTGGGATTTCCTGAATGAGCAGTTGAATGGAAGGGATTTAACATATACCACTCCTAAGGGGGAAACATCTGGAAATTACAATTCTGGTGTCATACACAGGCACAAGTATCTTAAGACAGTTGTGGGAACATCTGAATGGTAAACAGATTTCTACTCTGACAACTAATTACAAAAAAATGAGTGACACCGTGTGTGTAGCCAATAGACAGTAGCAAGTGCTGCCTGCAGGGTCCCAGGGGTCCTGTGTCTCTCTGTTACAGAGAAGAAACACTTTGGAAATTTGAGATGAAAAATGGACCATATTTGACAGTACTTGTCACTTGCAATTCTTTGCAACAGCTTGACTAGTCTAAGCCAAAGCACACTGAGGTCCCCGAGATGCTCTCTGTTTGCTGCCACAGCAGCTGGGTCAGGTGCACAAGTGGGTTCTAGGGAATGCCACCTTCGCATCTGGCCATTTGGAGACTGTATTTAAAGAATAATGTTCATAAGGTAGTTTGGTTTTTTTTGTCTTTGCCACTGTCTTATATAAAGTCACTGCTGAAGTGTTTTGTACTGGGTTTTTAAAATTCAATTTGTACGTACTGAGGCGTGGACTCTGTTGAGTTATGTAAGCATAGGAAAGTATGATTTCCCAACTCTGCTTAAAGCAACCAATGCAAAGTTTACCACAAGGCCCTCTTACATTTTATTGATGCTATATGTATATTATCAGATAAGGAACTGGATTATTGTTTAAGCAGTTCAGTGTATTTTTATTTACTTGTTTATATGCCATGGAAGTACTAGACATGAAAAATAATTCATTATTTGTAAAATCTTTTTAATAACTTAAATTGCTCCTGCAGGAGTTGACTATTGTGCTCTGAGTGATCACGGCTGTGAACATTTGTGTGTGAATGGTGACAAATCTTACACTTGTCAGTGTTTTGAAGGATACAGGCTTCGTAACGATGGGAAAACATGCAAACGTAAGTTATTATTCAGGAACTCAGAGTTAGATTTTTATTACACCCATAGAAGAAATCAGTAAAGTAGGATCTGAGTGCCTAAACTTTAATGTCCAGCGTCATTTTAAATGCTTGAGGATTCAAAAAGTTCACTTTCACCTTTTATGTCATATCTGCCACTAGTATGTCAGTATCTTGGATATGCTAAGGCATCTACATTGGTCCTGGATGCATACTTTTAGCCGTTTGAATTGCACCTTAAATGTCTGTGCCATTTAAAAAGTAGCCCTGAAATTGAACTGTTGCGGATCCAAAACTATTTTATTCTGACTTATGTCCTTATATGGGGCAACTGTAATTTTCATTTCAAATCAAGGCAAAAATATATGTTTCTAAAGTCTGATACAGTATGAAGCTTCCAATATTATTAATGGAAAGTTCGTTTTGTCCAGCATGGGATAAGGATGATTGCAAAGGGATATCATAATTGCATTACACATTTCACTACATTATGCAGTCAGGATGAGTGGCAGATATCAAGAAAACATTCATTGCAAATTTTTCTTAATTTTTATAGTGTTGATCACTAAGTGATCAAAGAACAAGAATGGATAAGTCTGAAAAACACACAGGCATTAAGTATTTTGTAACTGTAATCCCATAGATCTCATCAACATCTGTTAAATAACGTTTACAGAAAAAAAAAAATCAGTCACCCAGATATTACCATGTCAAATTAAAAGCTCCTTATTCTCAGTTTGTGTATCACAACAGCACCCTACTTGATTATTCCATGCAAACAGAGACAAATTCTGCTTATCTCAAGAAGTACTGACACTCTAAAAGCAAGCTACATGTTCTGTCCATGCAGAATTCCAGAGGGATCTAGACAGTTTGGGGCACTGGGCTATGATTAATGGGATGAAATTTAACAAATCCAGATGCCAGATTCTGCACCTGGGGATGGAGTAACGCCAGGCACAAGTAAAGATTGGGAGAGGAGTGGCTGGGAAGCAGCGCTGCAGAAAGGGACCTGGGGGTGCTGGTGACAGCAGGCTCAGCGTGAGTCAGCAGCATGCCCTGGCAGCCAAGGGTGCTGGGTCACCCTGGGGTGATGGGACACAGCACAACCAGCGGCCCCAGCGGCGCCTGTCCCTGCGTTCAGTGTCGCTGCGGCCTCACCTTGCGCACTGCGTGCGGTTCTGGGGCCCACAATTTCAGAAGGATGTGAAGGTCCCTGAGCGCCTTCAGAGGAGGGCAACGCAGCTGGTGAGAGGGCTGGAAGGCATGTCCGATGAGGAGCGGGTAAGGGCTTTGGGCTTGTCCAGGTTGGAGAAAAGGAGGCTGAGGGGTGACCTCGCCGCTCTCTATGGCTTCCTGAGGAGGGGAGGTGGAGAGGGAGGTGCTGAGCTCTTCTCCCTGGATCCAGTGACAGCACATGTGGGAATGGTTTAAAACTGCTCCAGGGGAGGTTTAGCCTGGGCATTAGGAACCACTTCTTTACCGAGAGGGTGGTCAAACTGGAACAGGCTTCCTAGAGGAGTGGTTAATACCCCAAGCCTGTTAGTTGTTTAAGAGGTATTTGGACAGTGCTTTTACTATGCTTTGACTTTTGGTCAGCCCCGAACTGATCAGACAGTTGGACGAGCAGATTGTTGTAGGTCCCTTCCAGATGGAATGTTCTGTTCTGTTTGTTCTAAGTCTTGCAGGGAAATAAGTGTGTGGGAAAGAAAGGGAATACAAAATGTAATTTATATAATGTTAATTAATAGATTGCATTTCATTTTATTTTGAAATTTGAATTGTATCTACATTCTGTATGAGAAAACCCCATGAACATCTGTTTGCCCAATTATAGCTGGCAACTTTCCAGAATTCCACAGCAGGATCATATAATTTGTCTTTCTCGCTACCCTTAAATACTACACACACTGCATTTTTGTAACCCTACTTTACAGAAAAATGACAAACACCTTCTGAACTTAAGCACAGAGGAAGAAAAAGCATTAACTATTTCAGGTTTGAGCAGGTTCATTACTGAAGATAAAAAGATGATGATAGAAAGATCTGTTTCTCACCAGAAAGTTTACTTGAAATGTGGATGCGGGAGTTAGGTGCCTTTGGAAATCCTAGTGGGTCACTAATCTGCATGCTAGGGATATGAAATTCTACAAACTCTAGAACTGGAACAGTGCACCTCTTAATACTGAGGTTGCAAAATGAACAGGACAAAGATGTACCTTTCTGTTACAACAAAAAAAGACAGCAGGTGCTATAAATGATTTGCAGGATTGAGTCCAGTATACTAGCAAGGACAAGAACATTCAGTAGCTGGGAATTGTTAACATTTTGAACATCTTACCCTAAACGCAATTTTTAATCTATTAAATTTTTCTCAGGTAAAAATGTCTGCAAATCAGTGAGCCATGGCTGTGAGCATATTTGTGTTAGTGCTGACAATTCCTACATGTGCAAGTGTCGTGAGGGATTTGTATTGAGAGAAGATGGCAAGAGGTGCAGAAGTGAGTGACTGTTACCTATTGAACATTTTTGCATGCGCATCAAGCAAGGAAAGAAAGGGGGTTTTCACTTCTTACTGGAAGAAAAACAACCCTACTTTTTGATATCTACATTTTTTTAACATGTTTTCATTCCAAACCTATGTTTGTATCAATCATTCTCAGGACGGGACATCTGCAAATCAGTCAGCCATGGCTGTGAGCATATTTGTGTTAACGAAGGTGACTCATATGTTTGCAAATGTCATGAGGGTTTTCTGCTGAGAGCAGATGAGAAAACATGCAGAAGTAAGTACTCCAATAATTACTCACAGACTTTTATCTACAGTATGTAGATTTATGGAAGTGTTCTAACAAATACAACAGTTTACTGTTATAATATAGGATTAGTATTTTTATACTTGCCAGAAACTTGTAGAGACTCTGTGTACAGAAATAGTGTATTTAATAGCCAAATTGGTATGACTGGAGATAAAAAAAGACAACTTTTCAGGTACCAAGAGTTAGAAGTGTTTGCTGACTAAATTTCTATTCATTTCTTCCAGTGTATCAGTACACCTAATAAAAGCTACTACTTCTCCATTAACATATTCACTGTAGATGTGCTTTAACCACATTTCATCAACTATTTTCAGATAAAGACATTTGCAGTTCAGTTGACCATGGCTGTGAACATGTTTGTGTTAACGCTGATGAGTCATACATCTGCCAGTGTTATGAGGGATTTGCACTAAGGGAAGATGGAAAAACATGTAGAAGTAAGTATCCTTATCTTTAATAGATTTCCTTTATGATCTGTGCATTCATAGACATGTTTTAAATACCAGCGACCTTATTTTTTTCCCAGATAAAGATGTTTGCAATTCTGTTGATCATGGTTGTGAGCATGTTTGCATGAATACTGACAGTTCATACATTTGCCAGTGCTATGAGGGTTTTGAATTGAGGGAAGATAAGAAAACATGTAAAAGTAAATTATTTTATGTTACTGTATTTTTTGCACTCAGAGGTCTACTAAAGAAACATATTGTGCTAGAGGCAGGTCTTTTTATTGGGGATTTTGCCTGCCAAAAAGGAGGATAAATTCTTTATTTCTTAGGAGCTTATTACTCTTAGTCTTTAAAGTTTTGGAAATGTTCTCATTCGTCAAACTGTAGTACATAAAATTTACATTATTCCTAGATAAGGACATCTGCAAATCAGTCACTCATGGCTGTGAACATCTTTGTGTTAATGATGACTATTCATACACTTGCCAGTGCCATGATGGATTTGTACTAAGGCAAGATGGGAAAACATGCCGAAGTAAGTAGCCTATGAATAAAAGAATTAATTTCTTTTCTTTTTATAGGAGATTATTTACCGATTCATAGTAGTCAGAATGGAATATTGTTCTCTATAGATCCTAAGACTTATATGAAATTAATTATTTGAACTGAAGATACATTTCAAAAAACTAGTCAATTTTAACATTTGAAAGTAGCTTTGAAAATGTGAACTTCATTTCTAGATTGAGTATGTTGAATTTAAATCTTCAGCATAGGATGTTGCTGCATTTTACTTTGAATTAAGTTTTAATTGCCACTGTGTTGTTTTGTGTGTATTCATGCAGATCATGACTTAACCTGTTCCTTAACCTCTTAGCATGTTCTTTTGTAAATGATAAGCAGATGATACTCCTTCAGGCTCCTTATATGTTTTCTGATCTTTCCATAAATCTCTTCTTGCTCCCCTAAAACCTCTGGTATTCATCAGCATCCTTATGGGGGCACCACAGTGGTACAAAGTCATCTAATAGGAAACACAGCAGGGTCCAGAGCAGAGGATCTATAGCCACCTAATTATTATTTAAATCTACCTATCTTTTTTTATCTTTTTTTAATCTATCTTTTTCTTTATGACCAAAGATAATGTGAGTCTATGACCAAAATATTCTGCTAGCACTTGTGTTCAGTTGTTATCTACCACGATCACAAGCTGTTTAAGACTCTGTCATACAGGTGTCCCACATCCTGTAAGTACAGCATTCATTCTTTGTTTCTGAATGTATAAGCTTAGTTCTGGCTACTTTAAAATACATATGATCTGCTGTTATCCAGCTTGCAAAAAGGTTCATGTCTCCTTATATCAGCAGCTGCTCTATTTTTATTTGCTTTTCTCTCAAAACTGGAGTAACCTACAACCTTTGTTGGTGATTATTTTGTAGTTTCTTTTGGGTTGCTCATAAAAATGTTAAATAGTAGAGGATCACGGCAAATTCTTAGAAAGAAAGCCACTTCATGTTTCCCCATTTATGACTTATCCTGAAGACCTCTCTAGCCACTGTTAATCCATATAATGTTGATTCTGTAGACTGTTTCCTTAATGAAAATAAATACTGAGATTACTGCCTTATTGAATGCTCCATTGTGTGACCAGCATGAGCTTTGTGAACCAGCCTCATAATAAATTTTAAAAAATATTTAGTTAGCTTCCCAGTATCTATTTTTCCATAACATGAGCTTGATTGATATTAATTCTCTTTCTTTGATTTTACTCTGAAGCAAGTTCCACATTAATCCATGCCATTTTTTTAATGCAGATTGATGTCAGGCTGACAGGCTTACAATGAACTATCCATCCTTTCCAAACACTGGCGCAATAGTAATTTTTTCAGTGTGTGTGCATACACTGTGGAGGGAGACTGCTAAGTGTGTTGGAGCTTCCTCAGAGTTCTAGGAGTTACTGAAAAATAACACTAACCATCCAAGGTCTTCTTCAGCCAGTTACAACTCTTCATTGCAAGTTACCTGGATCTACTGATTTTAAAATGTGTGTATTCAGTAGGTGCTGTGTGACCTGCTTCTCAGCTGATGAAACTCTTCACTCACTTAACTATTTTAACGCTTCTGCATTAAGATTGGCAACTCTACCATTTCTATCTATTAATTAATAATACATTGTTAGAATGCTTTTTATTCCTTAGCCTTTAAATAACTTACTCATACTATCCTCTATTTTGTTGGCCGTGCACCCCCTTGTCCTTTATCTTAGTATTTAAGCGTTTTCAAATTCCTGGTATTTTCATGTTCAGTAAATACTGTGAATGTTCTTGTCTTTCAATCATTATTCAAATCATACAGCTGTTTTCAATTTCTAAATGAGGTTGCTTTTTTTAACTACTCTGTCATTCTCTTTAGATTATGGGACTATGTTTTTGGGGTGTATCTAGTAAAATAACCTTAAATAGGGCAGTCATTCACTTTTACTGTTTTTTGGTTACACTACCCCCACCCCATCCCAAAATATTCTGGCTTATATTTGCTTTCAGCTATGTGCAGTTCATCCTTTTGAAGTTATAGCCATGTCTGCTGCTGGTTTGTATTTGATTCTGTTTATAAAGAACAAATGTTTGAGTTGCACACAGCTGTGTATAAGCAGATGCTGAGTTTACTTACATGGCGATTTCTTCTTTATCTGCTATAATGGGATCTAGTTTAGATTGCCATGTCTTAAACGTAATGCTTATTGAGTTAGATGATTTTCCTTTCTATTAGTTTTTGGAATTTTTGTGTTGGCATCGTGAGACCTCCAGGTAATTTGGCTCAGATTTAAGGTCTTTTAAAAATATAAGGTTTTCTTCCCTGCACGTTAAACCTAAGTATTCTGCTGAAGAGTCAGTCTGAACTTGGCTGTCAGTACTGTTGTACCTTTAGGTAAAGGTAGTTCTCAATTAGCAATCAAGAATGTTTTCTTCTGTGTTGCAGTGAAAAAGAAACGGGGAATGCTGATAGATGGCTCCACTTCCTTCTGTACTTTCTCCTCCTCCCCATCCACTCTTCTTGAAGAGGTTTTAACTAACTGGTTTTAACACACAAATCCTCCCATCAATTTTCAGCAATACTAGTTAGATTTTATTTATCCTCTTAAATGAGTAATCCCTATCCTTCCAGGGTTTGTTTATGCAGGCTCTTGGCATTGATGTAAGGATGTTAAAGAATTATTTTGCTTCGTGTCCTGTGGTGTTTTGCTTAATTATTTTTTTTTTACCAGCATGAATTTGTGCTAAATGACCATACTAAATTATTCCCTGTTTTTACTCTTACTACTCCTAATGTAAAATCCTTCTCCTTAATCTAGCCAGATTAATCCTAAAATTATTTATTGTCAGTGGGAAGCCATCCAAACTATGCAATTCTTTCTGCTCAGATGGTAAAGGACTCTACTGCATGTAAACTAAGCTGTCTATGGTTTAACTAGCCAGAGATTTGCTTTCAGTTTGGAGGTTTCCATCTTTCTTTGCTCATGGGATTACCACCACAGTCTTTGTATTGACAAAAAAAGCTTAAATAGCAAACCACATTAAATATTATCTAACTGTTCCCAGGCAAGGATATTTGCAAATCAGTCAACCATGGCTGTGAACATGATTGCGTTAATGCTGGGGATTCATTTGTTTGTAAGTGTCAGGAGGGATTCCTGCTAAGAGAAGACGGAAAAACATGCAAAAGTAAGTAGTTTGATATTTATCAGCGTACTTTTTATCTGCAGCTCATGCTCGTGTAGAAATCCGTTAACCAGCACAAGCTGTCGTCTCTTTTCAGATAAAGATCTTTGCAAATCAGTCAACCATGGCTGTGAACATGTTTGTGTTAATACTGATGATTGGTACATCTGCAAATGCCATGATGGGTTCCTACTGAGAGAAGATGGGAAAACCTGCAGAAGTAAGTAGGATGAGAACTTAATTTGATGAATTACACACATAATTGATGCCTCTGCTGATGAATGTTGACTGCCAACTCTTCCGTTTGCAGACAAGGATGTCTGCAATTCAGTCAGTCATGGCTGTGAACAAGTTTGTGTGAATACTAAAGATTCCTACATCTGCAAGTGTCATGAAAAATTCATACTGAAGGAAGACGGAAAGACATGTAGATGTGAGTAGCCTGAGCTATAAAAGTATGTTTTTATTTGAGCTTTTAAGTGTTGTGACTGTGAGTATTTGCACATGTGTATGTTTGTGATTTGCAACTATTTAGACAGGTTAATAGAAGGTATGATCTCTCCCTAATGAACCTCACCTCACAAACTCCATCCACTCTTCTCAGATAAAGATGTTTGCAACTCAGTTGATCATGGCTGTGAACATACTTGTGTTAATACTGGTGATTCCTATATTTGCAAGTGTCATGAGGACTTCACACTGAGGGAAGATGGGAAAACTTGTAGGAGTAAGTTGTTAAATCTTTGTTTTGTACTTCCCAATCTCTTAATGGAACACACCATGTAATGGTAGTGTGTTATTTGTGTCTTTAATTTAGAATCAACTTCATGGAAGTAAGCTTCTTCATGGAAATTTATTGCCATATTTTTTACATTTTGTGAAAGTCATTTACCTAGCTAACCATGCTAAATATAATTTTCATTATTCCAAGGTAAAAATATCTGCAAAACAGTCAACCATGGTTGTGAACATGTCTGTGTTCCAACTGGCGATTCATACACGTGTCAGTGTCACAAGGGATTTATATTGAGGCGAGACAGGAAAACATGCAGGAGTGAGTAGCTGGAACCTTTATGGGGAATACGGTTTTTCAGTCATAAAATAAATAACAGACTTAATTTTACTCAAAGCTTGTTTGTGCCAGTTTTGCATTTGAGAAATGGTCTAATACGGAAATTCTCTTAACAATTCTCAGATAAAGACCTGTGTAAATCCATTGACCATGGCTGTGAACATGTGTGCATTAATAATAACAGTTCATACAGCTGTCAGTGCCATGAGGGTTTTGTCCTGCGACAGGATGGGAAAACATGTCGAAGTAAGTAACACAGTATGTCTGTCAGCCACTCTTCTCTGGTATTGCTACAGAAACAAACAAAGATGTTATACGCCTTTGTCATACATTCCTCAAATATCATGCTTGGAGTCTTTGAATTTATAAATATGTTAAATATAATACATATAAATATTTTAATTTTTCCTAGATAAAGATGTCTGCAAATCAGTTGCCCATGGTTGTGAACATATTTGTGTTAATAATGACGATTCATACATCTGCAAATGCCAGGAGGGATATGTACTAAAAGAGGATCAGAAAACATGCAGAGGTAAGTACGTCTTATTTAGAAATCATTTCTTTGATTTGTAAAATTACTTAACCTCACTTCAAAAATGATAGCCCAAAGCATATGTGAGTGTGATGGAAAATGTCTTGAACAATTAACTTAATGCTCTTGTAAGCAAAAAACTAACAAATTGCAACAGTTGTTTTGGTATAGCATCAAGTGCATAATAATTCTTTCCAAACGTCAGGAAAAAAGCCAAAGTGAAATCTTATTATCAAGGAATGTGCACTTTAATCACATTCATGCACTGTGGAGCTTTTATCTCTATATACTCCATTTTAAAGTACTATTAGGTCTATTTGCTCATTTTCCAACATGACATGCTCAGAGTATGACAAGCGTTTATCTCATCACCAATTCTTACTTGAAGGAGAAATTCTTCTACAGGAACTCCAGAAAAACATTTATTCTGTAAAAATGGGTGTCTTAGTTGGGGACACTGTCATTACCAAAAGAACAGTAACACGTTCATGGCTGATCTCAATCCTAACACCATTCATCATGAACTGCTGCCCTGTCTTGACTTACGCAATGACATTGAGGTCGTTCTGATACTCATATTCATTGCATTTCCATGACCTTAGTACATCTGACACATCTTTTCCTCAGATGACTGCAGAAAGGAATTATTGGACAGCAGTTTTTAAATAGAGTTATTATCTAAGAAGAAAGATCCAAGCTCTAAAGCTGCAAGTTTCTTATTCTTACACTGACTTGGTAACAGGTATATTCAGTAGTTTCTGCAGTCAAAGAAATTTCTGCTGCACAATTCTCTCTTGCATAGTGCTTACAGCATTCTTGAGGTGCACGGAAGTCAAAGTTAATTTGATCCAGACTGATGCAAATCTTATATTCCTTAGTATGGTAAAATCTTCCTGGAAGTTACATTGATCAAATAGGATCTGAGCATCTATGCAGCCAGCCCCTTGCACTAAGCACACTAGTCTATGCCTGCTGGAGGAAATTCCTCTCCAGAGTAATAAAAAAAAACCAACAACAAAAAACAAACACATGGCAGAACCAGTCTGCAGCTTCAAAGACATTCTCCCTAAATTTCCTAACCTTGTTATGGGTACATAGTGCCTACAAACTGCTTTGATTTTTGAGTGTACACTTGCCAAAAGTATGTGAACTCCAAATCTGTCAGTCTCCTGACAAACTCCCAGCTTTAATGGGTAAATCAGAAAAGGTTTATTTCAGCAATATTTAAGCTGCCTAATTACAAGACTGTTAAGTTACAAGCATGAAAACCTTATCTAAACAATTCTGATCCATGTTTAGCAGCTAGCCACGTTTCTAGCATTTAACTCTTTCACCTGTATTTTTTTAGCTGTTTTTCTGCCACTACAGGTTTGTTTGTGCTACAAAAAACCCATGAATTTTCTGAATTTTGCCCCCAGACTTGAACCTACCTCAAGCTCTTGGCTTTTGCTTCACTGTTCCCTGCCACTCTAAACATGACTCCTAGTTTTTCACCTTCTATACAAATGTGGCTTCACTGACTCATTTCTTTGTACCACTTTTACCTTTTTGCTACTTCTGCAACACAGATGCAGCTCCAGCAATTCTCTTCCATGTCTTTCAGTGCTGGTCATCTACACAAATCTGAAGTTGGCATACTGGCCTCTCCCTGTAAGAAAATGATGGCAGCTCTGTCTCTGTATCCTAGCTGTGTTCTTCACTCCACTTAACAGTCATTCTTAAAATTTGCTGATTGTTACTGTCAAGAGTAGTAGTATACTGCAAAGCAGTATGTCTCTTAAGTATTCACTGTGATTGTATTTTTTGTTAAATTCTTAGTCATAGGCACACTCTTAGGTTTTGGTATAGATTGTACACATCTTCGGGCACGCTGGCAAAGCTGGATAAGCCAGGAACAAGGTACTTTAGATGATCTCTGAGTTTATGCAGTCCCTGGGTATCTAGATCCCTTTTTCAGCTTTGTGGAGATTTTCATGGTCTGAACACTCTGCTGCTTATTTCACAGGATGCAGTGAAGGCCCACTTGACCTGGTGTTTGTGATCGATGGATCAAAAAGTCTCGGAGAGGATAATTTTGAAACCGTAAAACAATTTGTCTCGGGAGTCTTGGATTCACTTGAGATTTCACCCAAAGCTGCTCGAGTTGGTTTGCTTCAGTATTCCACTGAAGTTCGCACCGAGTTTACATTAAAGCAGTTCAGCTCAGCCAAAGATATGAAGAAAGCTGTATCGCAAATGAAATACATGGGACGAGGTTCCATGACAGGACTGGCTCTGAAACAAATGTTTGAGAGAAGCTTCACAGAAACAGAGGGAGCAAGACCATTTTCAGCGAATGTCCCTCGAATCTCCATTGTGTTTACGGATGGACGAGCCCAAGATGAAGTCTCAGAGTGGGCTACTAGAGCAAAGCGAAATGGTAAGCAGAGATGTTTTTGACTTATTCTAAAAGGCAAATATTGTTAGAAATAAGACGTAGTGATAGCAGGGATGTGCTACAGTTATCTGGTAATCAAGAAAGTTTTTGCCATAGCAGTCTGGCTAGCACAGTGACCACTGTGGCAGAACATCAGATCTTTGGTGTTCACAAGAACCTTTGCTACAAGGCATGTATGCCATCCCTAGTGCGAGACCCATGATGGCTGTCTCACCACTGGGGTTCTGTTCCACCACCAGGTAGTGGTACTACCCACCCGGCATGCCATGCAGTGCCCTGAACACATCCGCTAAGGGTAGACAATTGATACAGAGATTTGGGAACACTGGGCACTTCATAAAAAATTCTAACAATGAAAATCAAAAAAACTTTTACCTGCCTCTTCAAAATACAAAAATCTATCCTCCTGGGAAATACCATGGTAATAATTGGTTAAGTTATATTTTTATTTGCTTACATACTATATGTTTAACCAATTCTGTTGTGCTGATGGTGTTCTGGAAAGAAGATGTGTGCTCCTTACAAAAGGATAGAGCTATAGTGCTGTCTATCTTTCTGTTGCTATGTGCCATATCAGGTGATACGCTGAAATGTAACTGAAAACTGGTGGTTTTTAATTTAGAATACATGTGGGCTGAAATCCATCCTCTAGAACACCTGTATCACAAATCAGAAACTTCCCAGCAGTTTAGCAGAGTCAAGTGAAAATTTGCAAAGCTTTTCAAGAAAATAAAGGATCCTTTTTTTCTTTGCACAAAAATTTCTAAGAAATTGCTTTAAGAACCATGGATGATGGCCCACAACACAGAGAAAGTAGCCAGACTTTAGAAGATGCTGCACATCTATTTTTCTGTTCTTGTTTTATTGACTTGATGTTATCAATCATAACTTGATACATGATTAGTATAGCATTGGTCAGGACTGATACCTCTAAGGAGAAAAGGGAAAAATGTCCAAGAATTCAGTAAGAGCACGTGCTAACAAGGGTGCCATCACAGTGAAATAGAAACAAAGTGTTCTTTAAAATATTTAAAACAAACACAAATATTTACAGGCTAACTAGTGAGATCTGGGAAAGTACGTGGAGGATTTACAGGAATGAAGAAGGAAAGAAGTACAAGCCAACCTTGCTTACTTGCTGAATGAAACCTCAGCTCCAGACTGCTTACACTGATATTTGTAATGCTACAAGCCAAATCCATCCCCTGTGTAATTGCAGCGTAGGCAATGTAGTAATGCTGAACATGAAATTGGCCTTGAATGCTTTATCACAGATATCTCCAAGTCTTTAAAAAGCAACAAACCTCAGCACGACTGGTCCATTCATTAAATTGAATCAGCTTCTGGTGTTTTACTTTCCTGGCTAAAGCTCGATGATAGGCAGATTCAAGACAAAAAGCAAGGAGATGCTTACATTAAATGTTAGAGTTGGAAAATGTGTATTTTATGATGTTATCAGCCCATGATTCTTCAGCAAAAATGTTAAAGTTCCAATTCAGTGAGTGTGTAGCTGTTATTACCCTGTGATAACAAAGAAATATCAAACCACTTCACCCCAAGTTTTAATGTGAAACCAACCAGCTGAAAAGGCAGCTTCTGCTCTTGAGTCTTATAAAAAAGAGCTTGAAATACTGTGAAGCTAATAGTTGCATCCTGAATCACAAATTCAGTACTAGTTGTGGACACTTTCTAAGCCAGAACTAATGTAAAGAGAAATGTTATATAAGATCTTACCAGTGTGGCCAGCAGGACAAGGGAAGTGATCACCCCTCCCTGTACTGGTGAGCCTGCATGTCGAATACCAGTTTTGGGCCCCTCATTTCAAGAGGGACGTTGAGGTGCTGGAGCGTGTCCAGAGAAGGGCAACGGGGCTGGTGAAGGGTCTGGAGCACAGGTCTTGTGAGGAGCGGCTGAGGGAACTGGGGTGGTTTAGTCTGGAGGACTCAGGGGGGACCTTCATTGCTCTCTACAACTACCTGAAAGGAGGTTGTAGGCAGGTGGAGGTAGGTGTCCTCTCCCAAATAACTAGAGACAGGATGAAAGGAAACAGCCTCATCTTATCAGGGAAGGTTTAGATTGGATATTAGGAAAAAAATGTTCACTGAAAGGGTGGTGAAGTATTGGAGCAGGCTCCCCAGGGAGGTGGTGAAATCACCATCCCTGGAGGTATTTAAAAAACACGTAGATGTGGTAGTTAGGGACATGGTTTAGTGGTGGACTTGGCAGTGCTGGGTTAATGGTTGGACTTGATCTCAAAGGTCTTTTCCAACCAAAATGATTTTATGATTCTAAGACATGTTCACAAGAATAAAACCATAACGGCTGAAAAAGGGGATATTGAAGATCACTTTTGTATTCATTGCTTGTTTAAAATCTGTCGGGTGAGAATGCTGTGAGCCACTTCCTCCTTCTCTGCTTTCAGCTTGAGGAAAACTATAAATCCTCATTTACTTTCTCCCTACTGCTTCTGCTGGGGCAAATGCTCGTTGTGAGCATCCCTGGTGTAAGGCTGTTTTTCCTCCTAGTCCCAGAAATCCCTTTCCTTATCTTCTTACCCTTTGCAGTGCCTCCCAGCCCACTAGTGTCCCTTAGGGTGCAAGAATCTAGTTTCAATGCACTCTGAGTATCTGGATGAAACACTAAGTATGTTTTTCTAAAAAAGTTACTGCCCTCTTTCAGGACTTTGCCCCATTCCCTAACAGGTCTTCCAGTCAGCCCAGTCATTAGCTTTACACCACATACCACACAGAGACACATACAAACCAGGAACTTCCAGTGGAGCTGTGAGGCTGACTTGTATGATTCTCTTGGATGTTTTGCAGTACTCTTCCTGAGTTCATTTACTATCAGTAGTGGCCAGGCAATTGTCATGTCTGTAACTTAAAAACTACCTGTTGAATTACAGCAAAGCAGTTGAGTTTCTACACATCTCTTTTAACTAAAGCATATTAAGCCTGTTTTAAACCAATTTTTAAGTTACACAGCATATACATTTCTTGTACTTTCCATTTCTCTAAAATGACTAATGCTCATATTTTCCTTTCGTGGAAGAACAAGAGTTTAGAACTGCTGATGTGTAAAAATTATGTGCAATTTCTTTTGGGTCTAGGTATAATCATCTATGCCATTGGAATAGGAAAAGCAATTGAGGAAGAACTGCTGGAAATTGCTTCTGAGCCATCATATAAACATCTCTTCTATGCTGAGGATTTCACAGCTATGGAGGACATAAGTGAAGAGCTGAGAGTCCAAATCTGTGAAGGTAACAGTATTCCCCTTTCATTGAGACAAGAGGGATGAACACTTACAGGTTTTTTGCAGGCCTAAATGAACAGCTAGAGTTACAGCATAGCTCATAGATTATTGGTGGCACAACATTGCAAGGCATAAGCCACAGTAATTTTTCTACCCTTTAATATGTTAGGAATACACTCTCTTAATCTATCACCAGGTAAAGGTATATAATAATTGTCTTTTTTCATAAAGGTTGCATAAAATGTACACTTCTGCGCCCAGAAAAATCAACTGCTTCCTCCCCTTTCTTTTTCTACAGTTAAGTCAGCCATGCACGGAACCCCACCCCACCAAAGAAGCATGATCTACTTCATTAAGAATGTGGGAGAATAATCAGGGATTTGTAATGTCTTAAGAGCAATTTTTTATTCTCATTATGACCAGTGGCAAAAGCCTAAACCACAGCAAAACATTATCAAGAGCTGTTGTGCATATTTATAGAAGACTAAAAATAGTTCATTGAGCATACATTCACAGCTACAAAGAGTAGATTTCAGTTACAAATAAGCTCCCAAGCTGTGCGCCGCAAATGTGGAAGGCTTGTTCCAGAAGAACCCTTCCTCACTCTGGCACAAACAACCTCTCTATAAACATTCCCAGCTGAAGTTTTGGAAGGGGAAGGGGAAATGTGAGCTGGGATGAAAGCTGTTCAGCTAGAGGACAGCGTCTCTCCCACTCGCACATTCCCAGGACACTCTATTATTTTGCAAATTAAAATTAGTACCAAAGCAAAATTCAGAAACATCACTGTGAATAATACTAATCATAGCACTAGAATTGTGCAAGATTATTTAATTTTCACTAGCTTTTTTTTGGCTGTCTTTGAGTTAAATGCAAACAGCTTTTATTTAATATTACTATGTCAAATTGGCTGGCAAGCAGCAGTGCATTTCTTCCTCATGCAGATGTCAAGGAAGAATCTGAAAAAAAAAAGAATCTGATAATGTTTCCTAGCTTGTATATTCTTTTGTGTTTCTCCTAGTTCTAAGTTCTAGTTCCATCTTTCTGAAATATGAACTACTATGATCAAATGAAACCAAGTCTGTTCAATGAACCTTCTTATTAGGCAGATAATCTGCTGATGACAGCACGTCATCTTAAAAGCCTGGGGAGACGCCAAAGCCAAAACTATCTGGCAACCGGTATAATAATCCTTGCTCATTAGCAAGCCCCAGAGCTCAGCGATGGAAATGCATCCTCCAAGTACCCACAGCAGTGCTTAGCAACCACGATTATTTTTTTTTTAAACTATATTACTCACCATAAGAAAATAAGTAAATCCTGCCCCTTTGTGGCAGTTTCTAGACTACACCTCTAGTAACTGGGCAGAACTGGTGCCTCTCGGATTCTGTCCTCTCTCACCAACAGGTAATGCCTCACACCTGTGAACTGAGGCCCAACCCAGCCTTGTTTTTCTGGACACTCCAGGACTACCTGTTACTCATCAACTCACTCCACCAGAAATTCTGCCTCCAAGCCTGTTACACCAGCTCGAAGTTCAGGGTTGGGTGTTTTGGGTTTTTTTTATTTTAGCTTAGTTTACAACCTAATTTTTTTCTCCTCCTTTGCAACAGCAGTAACCTTTTTACTCCAGCCTTGGTCCTTAGCTGAGAACTTGAGGCATACAGAATATGCACTCACGTTTACTTCTTCACCGCTGTTCTGAGCATGTGCATTATGGGAGCCTTTAATTACACGGTCACATACTATTTTTGTCACAAGACCCTCATCAGATGACAGTACTCAGCAGCCTGCTGGTTAACATTCTGTTCTCCTTCCAAACTGTGGATTGTTATCACTGCTGCAACTAGCCACTGCTTTTGAAAATACACTTTTTGGAAGACACTCTCACAGGCTTTTCCTAACAGAATACTTGGGTTTTGTCACAAAACAGAATACTAAAAACAAACACCCCAATTTAGCATTGTTCCCCAACAAATTTGAGTATTTATGTTCACTGCACTGACTTTACCAAGAGACCCGGGATTAGCAGCCTCCTGTCTGATTCACAACTTTACAGAGGTGAAGAGATCAGAAATCTTTGGGCCCCAAGCAGTTCCTAAAGCCTGAAGAGGAGTTTCAGAAATGCCCAATTTCTGTCGCAAACTGGAAACCTTCTGCCACACATCTATCAGTTTCTTCCCTGTCCCTTACATCTGAATCCTAATTACTTGTCTATACCAGCCCAGCATCCAAAGCTCTAACTTTTCAGGTCAGTTCCTTTGCAATTCCAAGGCAGCCACCTCATTAGCCTATAGCCCTCAAACAACTTCCTAGAGCAAGTCATTACCCAAGGTCAAATACTCAAGGTTCACCTTACCTGCTTCTCCCCTCCTACTGGAAACCTCACCATCCTTGTTCCCAGTTCATCATTCTTCTGCTAGACTCCTCACCCAGTCTGTTTCATTCCTTACCTTGTAATCCCATCCCATACCTCTCTGCCCTGAACTCTTCTCCAAAATCTGTGTTCCTTCCACCAGCTTGTTCTCCCACACTTTTTGATTTAAATATTGTTCTGTCCACTGAACTCTGGTCTTGCTCCTCATACCACTCATCTCTGTTCATCTCCTGTTCCTCATGCTCAGTCATTCCAGACTCCACCCAGAGGGTCTCACTTCCTTCCCAGTGTAACCTGGCAAAGCTGCATGCTATTGTGCACCCATCAAAATTCACTACACCAACAGAGATCCCAATAGCTGTAACAAACCTGTGGGGCCCAGAAGCATCTTCCATCTTGGTGCTGTACCAGGAGAGTTCACACAATCGCCTTTTACCCTCACACATTCACTTTCAGTGAAGGAACTCCGGGTATACTTGCAGGTATTCCCAAGATGCTCTACCCACTCTCCTAGCATAGTTGACCACGTTGAGCCGTTGTTCAATGTATATTCTTCGGCTCACTTGAGCCATTAAGGGCTCCACAGTTAATTGAAGGTGAAGCATTTATTTTCCAGAAAAGAACCCATTCAAACCAGAGCTGCCTCTACATTACCCTCTTGCGGCAACAAAGGGTAGTGCACAGAATGACTCGAGCTGGTTGTACCTACATATAAAGGAAGATTCCATTTCTCTCCAGACACCCTTTGACTAAAAAGATGTGTATGTGGAGTATGAAATAGACTCCTGCAGTTTAAAGGCTGTGCCTCATTAATTAGGAACTTGTATTTTTGCTTATAACTGTAGTGCATCAAACAAACTTTACTGCATCCATCCCACCTAACCACTCCCAACTTCCTATCAATGTTTCCCATTATAAAGGGGAAAACTGAAAGAGCAGAAGAAATCTCTTCCTTCTCCAAGTTCTTAGTCAGTTCGCTGCAAAGGACTGATGGATGACAATGAAAGGTGCAAGAATTTTCATTAAAGGACACAAAATAGGTTGCCATCACTTCAGATTACTTCACTATTTCTCTATTTGTAAAGCACTTCTGGTTTTATAGAGCTCCTCTGATAGTCTGAGTTAAAGAGCAAGTCCTCGAGTTTCCACCAACAGTGGACCTCTTCTAAACTGCACATGTATGAGGCATTCTCTATGTGTTATGAGAGAGAAAAACCAAGCTACTGGTAAGAAACATCTCCATTTCTAGGAAATGTGAACATTTTTATTGCTCCTTTTGTGATCTTACTTCCTTTGGCAATTTCTTTCTACCAGCCTTGAAAGACTCAGCTCACCAGCAGGATCTGTTATCTGGGAGGCTTCCCAAGATGGGTCCACAACCTTCAGGTTGGCTGTTTTAACTCAAGCATCCTGCTGTCTTCCCAGTCGTTACTAAGTTGCCTCTTCATGCTGCCTTCTGTAAAGAACCCTAACAATTCACCCATGGGAGAACTGTTCATCCCATTCCCCTCCCTACCCCCCCTTCCAAGCCAACCTCCTTTCTGCAACTCAAATCTGCTTCGTACAAAACATGTGAGATTCACTGTAACAAATGCATGGCTGCATGCTTCTTATACCATCCAAATGAATTACTTCTTGGGGAAACTTGTATTTCAACACTGTGCTTGATATTTTAAAGCATGTTCAGCTTTCAATCACTTCTGTTTCTCACAGGAACCTTCACAACTCCCTTTCAGTTCTGCAACCCACAACTTAAATTATGTATACAGTAAATACAGCCTAACAGCTTGGTTCCTTCGTATCTTTGTATCTCTAGTCCTCTCCATGAATGATCCTCACTGCAATCAGTGAGATTACTCGGTAATTAAGGAGAACTCAATGCATGTGAGTAGAAAAAAATACTGTATAATTAAGTGAAGTGGGTTTGATTTTTAGACTTTTGGGGGGTTTCCTGCAGGACCTGAATCAACCACAATAGCCATCACAGATGTCATTGCCTGTCCCAATCTTGCAATACACCACAAGTATCTTTTTGAAGACAGTCACACTCACTCAACAAGAACAACAGGTAATCGGGTTACCTCTTAGAATAATCCAGACTGCTCTTTGAATATACAGACCCAAGTGTTGTGCGCTACTTTTCAGTATTTACAACATCTGCCCCAGAGCATTCCTTTGGATGTTGACCTGTTTTGAGAACAGGAAGCTGTATTAAACCTGCTCTGCATTTATAAGTCCTTGTCATTTCCTCCCCCATCCCATTCAATTTATTCAGCATTCAATTTATTTAGCCTGTACTTAACTGTTTCTCTTTTTCAGCAAAAACTTCAAAAGACAAAGACCAGTGCAAATGTGAAAACCTTGTGACATTCCAGAACTATGCAACTAATGAAGTACGAAAACTCACCCAGCGATATATCCTTTCAGAATTGTTTCCAACATTTAAGACAAGGGGGGCAGGGTAAAAGAAACTATAATTGGAATGCATCAAGTCTAAGCTGTCTCCATAGCTCAAATCAATCCACTGTCATCAAAACCTAAACTACTTAATAGACAACATTAATCTCTTAAGTAGCAAGGCTTTTAAGGCTTGAGATCTGCCTTAAAAGATCACAGAAGGAACAAAAGTATCAATAAGGATCTTAACTTTTAATAATCCCTAACAGCAAACACCTCCAAGGACAGCAAAGAAATGACTGGCCAAATTCAAGTAATACTCTTTGCTTGGGGTTATTTCTTCAGATGGTATTGCAATAGCAGCTACTGCCTACAGAATCAGAATACAGGAGATGGCTCCCTTCTGAGCTGCTTGCTGAAGCACCAGACGTAGTGAGTCATCTAAAACAATACTCCAAATCAAGTGGAATTCAGAGGACTGAGGTCTGATTAATTTTGCATAAAAAAAATGCAGAGGAAAATTAGCTAAGTGCAGATCAATAGCTTTTTCTCCCATATACAAGTCAGCCAGTCTTTTCAAAGGAGTTTAGTATAGCAGCCTTTACACTACCTGTAACCAGACATCTCAGGAAACAGCAGCAAATTGGCAATACAACTTTCTGCACTATTTTGCATCATGCAGTACTTACGCAGCATATTCCATGTTTGCTTGACGAAAGCTGCTTCTGCCTAATCGAACAGTAAAAAGACATCACATCTTCTATTTAAGTTTTCTGTGTGCAAGATCAATAGGCACCTATTTTCTGCCGAGAAGAGTGCAGCGATACCAACAGCTCATAACTGTGTGCTTCCTAGATAACAACAGCTTCAGACTGAGGAACCTGAGGAGTTTATGGTCTGTCCAGTCAGGCTAGCAGAGCCCTCAGTGGTCACGAAAGCAGGCAAGACCACAGAGGGCTCTGTTAACCTGACGCAAAATATTGCCTACCAGTTCAGACTTCACCTCCAGCTGTTTTGTGTAACTGCAGCAGCCAGCCTCATTCTCAACTTCCCAAGTGAATCCTTCAGCTGGTAGTTTAAGGAATTACATTCTGATCATTTGATTAACTAAATTATTCCATGCAAAGTAGAATTACTTTATAAAGAGGGAGAAAGCCATCGCGTAAGTTTATTGCTAGGTCCTTCAAATGCTTAACTTTTACCTCTCTGAAGGGACCTCCCCTAAGTCTCCAAATGAGTTCAGAGAAAAATCTCTAGGTCATTTCCCATCTCCTTAAAGAACATTAGCCAAACACATGCAGTTCCAACCCAGATGCTGGTAAGAAAGGAGACCACTCCTTCCACCTTCAGCAGAAGCCTTAGCCTCTTTACAGTGACCTTCTGCAGCTGGGCTATGAGGAGCTCTGAACTTAAAAGAAAACACAGCTTAGTGAAGTTCTGCTTTACAATTTGAGCAGGCAACCCTGTGATTTTCAGAGTCCAAGAAGGACTCAAGGTGATGGAAAAGCTGCCGACACTGAGCCAGAGACCTATACATTTTAATAGGAACAGTGCCAAACACTCCCTCAGAGCACTATACGACCACTGCTTTTAACAGAAACTATCCAGTTTCTTCTCCATTACAAACCTCATTTCTCTGCCTCATCTGAAAAGCAACTCAGATACTGAATAATATACTAGTTCTTGATAACTGCAGAAGACTGCTGGCAAGTCCCCATCCCAGGGATATGGGGGGACAGAGAACTGGCTACAAAACTAGCTCGTTACAGACCATAAACTTAAGAGGGACCAGTCCAAACTGTTAATTTGTATCCAATTACATTTAACTTTCTCAATCTGTAGATGAATACAGTTTCTACTGCTTGAACTTTGCCTCTGTATACATTTAAGAGGCTCTGAAGTTACACAGGAGGTGGCTCAAATGATGCTAGCATGTATACAGTAACCCCTTCTGCATGACAGACAGCTGAATTACCAACATAAACCTAATGTAAGGGGCAGGCTAGTCCCCACAGAAGCAGCAGCACTACCACTCTTGCTCCTTACTAGCAAGAGGATAAGTGCGCCCACTGTCAGTGCAAGGGGGCAGGGGGGCGATGGTGCATAGCTGTTCCAGCCAAACCCAAGAAGCTGAATTCAATTTGCCCATCTACCCTAACCAATTTCTAACAGCTCCTTGTCAACGATCCCACTTTCAGACGCCAAATTCTCCACTTTCCCTTGTAAGACCTTAAAGTGTTGAAACCAGGATTACTAGAAAAGACAGGAGTGGAGTGCAGCAACTTAAGCCTTTCTAAGGTGGGCCTCAGTGCCTGCAGCTCTCTCTTGATGCTAGGTCCCCTCTTCCTCAGCTTCCCCGAGCTCCAGCCTTACCACAGCTCTTGGGAGAGCGAGCTTAGCCAGCCTCCTCCTGCAGCAGACAAAGCATTCCTGCCAGCTGCAGGTGTTTATCAGGAAAGTGTTGCACACCACTTTGCATTGCTACACCTTCTCACTTTCAGCAGAGCCAGCCATAGACAGAGCTTGTTGTGCTCTACTCCACATCTGTCCAGAAACTGCTGGTTTTGTATTAACACTACCCTAATGCTATACCACCATAGGGCAGGTATGCAACAGCAGCAGCAGCAATTTTTACTGCAGTAACAGAAGAAAATGGCCAGTTTTCAGAACCACCCACCTTTTTAATAAGCTGCAGCCTGAACTCCATGTCCAGGTATGCTAGTTAATGAATGGGGCTTCACACAGCTTTCTCAACCCAGCTGATCAAAGCAGAAGAAAACACAGGGGAGTATTGTATCAGAAGCTACTGGGAGTCGAAGAGGGTAACAAAAAGGAGAAACAAGAGCAAGCTTATAGACCAAAGCGATCAGGCAGCTGACACTTTCGTGTAATGCATCCTATCAGTAGCTCACTTTCCTCAACTTTTGTCTACTGGAAGAAATGACGAAGAGAATGGAAGACTTGGAAAACAGGCTAAAATACTGATCAAAACTTAAAAGTGTACACTACACTGTATATTTATACATACAACCTTGTCAGAGCTATTTTCTTAAACTGTTTCAAAGTAAAGTAACAAAATCTTGTGTCTGAAGTTGAAAAGAATATTTTGGATCCGTGCATCTATATACTATGTCTTCTGTCTTGCATTGATTGCAGATAAGAAATGTTGAAAATTTTATATATATAAACAATTTAGTAACTAGCAAAAATTCTAATTAAGCAGAACTAAACAACTGAAATAAGCTATGCAAAATAATAAAATACTGTTATTTTTTGAAGTGAAACTTCCATGTTTTGAAGTACTTTTAGGGTATGAATTTATTTGGCTTGCTTTTCTGTATTTCCCTTTTCTACTCACTCTGCTAGTATTTTTAGCACCCTATCTGTGTGGATACGCATATTTCTATATATACATACATATATAAAAACAGAACAAGAGGGAAGTCTCCTGGATTACCAGGGTATTGCAATCCAAATTTCAAGTACTTCTCTTACCACATCCAGACCACGTAACTTCTCCCTACTTGGTCTGCATTCAGTGCTTCTCTAACTTTCCTGAATGCAACTAGTACTTAAATTACTGACACATCCATTGGGCAATACAACTAGCAGCTGCACACCTGTGTGTCAAACACCAAGACACAAACAAAACCACCAAATTGCTTCCAGTCATTCTGGCCAGCTGAAGGGCCTTCAGGTTTTACTCCTTCCCCTTGGCAGCAACTAGCTTTTAGCTAGTGTGAAACATTTAACAGCACCATCTACACTATCTCTAGAACTGATCTCCAGCTATAGTTTAATAGGTAGAGACACCAGCACTTCAGACTTTGCTTTGGCACACATTGCTTTGCCTCTGTTACTCTCTCCAAATGGAAATACACAACTTCATCCATTCTATACCAGAAGCTGAAGTAGTTGCAGCAAAACTAGACTAAGTGACCTCAGATAAGCTAACAAGTCTGCGCAGGTATGTAACAGCAAGCTTTAAAAGGTACCTTGTGCTTTGGCATACTTTAGCAAACAGAATGCCAGTTCTCTAAAGATTCCAGCACGTACTAATTTTCATTAGACGTTTCTTTTACTGCATGTCAGCAAAGCACTGGCACCACAATTAACAATCACTAGTAATAATGAACCATCCTGCATCACGGTCTCACACAAAACATGCACAAATCTGTAAGACACCAATGTCCTCAGCAACAGCAACTGAGAATACCAATTCATCTGTCTCCAATATAACATTTACAAAAAACTTTAAAAAAAAAAAGTACAAGTTTAAAATCAACTTTAAGTTAATTGGTATCTTACTGAAAGCATGTTATACATCATGTCTATCAGCTACCCTATATTCTCTTGGAAGAAAAAAGAGAAGGGGATAATTTGCCTTTGTACTTTGTGATTGACTTATCACAAAGTAGATAGTCTTCATAAAAAGAACACAACATGTTAGGAAAAACAGCACAAAATTTTTTTAAAGTAAACCCTTTGCAATCCCTCACCAACATCCCAAACTTGCTACTGTACCTCCCATTACACCTTGTTTTTGCATTAGCACTGAAAGCCAGACACTAAGGAAGCCCTAGCCTGTTGGGATTTGGCATCATACTTGCCATGATCAAGTCTTCCTCCACTTACCTCTCAAGAACCACAACTCCTAGGGAAAGAAACAGGCAAGTTTTGTCCTGTGAAGGTTATTTCTAAAAGAACAGGAAACACAGCAGTGGTAATGAATCTTCATTTATATAGTTTGTTCCCTAAAACCAGCAAAGGTATAATACAAATTTTTCTTAAAACAGATCTGTAACCAGTTTTATTGTAGAAATAACACCTTTACAGCATTTACTTCTCACTGGTTTGTTCTGGCATGCTTCTAATGATGTCAGAGTCACCTGTAAAGCAAACAAAAAAACCCATATTGTTACAAGAAGACCCACAGAAAGATGTTTTCAAAAAACCAAACCCCAACACACTGATTCTATAAATAGAAAACAAATTAAAAGCAATACAAAAACAGGAAAAAAAGCCAAGTAATTTTGATGGCTCAGTAAAAAAATACTTGCAACTGTATTTTGCTAATCCCTACAAAGTATTTGTACAGTGATTATATATCTGTCACTAGCATTCACAAAGCCAGTACTAGAGCAACAATCTAGTCCTGGAGGACACAATGCATAGTTTTAATATAGCGAATGTCTAGCCTCCCCTGATCACGAAAATATCAGGACAGCGAGAATATTCGCATTATGTTGCATAACAAAAAGATTTACTTGCAGTTCCTTCCCCACCCAAAATCAAAGTCAAAAGTAACATTTTCAAAACATAAGTTTACAGCTAGCATTTGAATAAAAGCAAGCTAAATAATATTTTCTGAAGAAACAGCAAATTCAAATTGATGTGACTTGGGGAAACATTAGGTGAAAGTTATTACAGAAATCATTAAATCCATGTGTATGCATTTTGGTCAACAGAACAAAAGACTGATTCTTAAAAGATTCTAGGAAGAGAATGAAGTCACCTAATTAGCAGTCTAGATAAGGAACTTTAGCAACTCTCTGGCACAGAAGAGTGCTACCAAACCCTAGCAATTATAAACAGGTGTAGTTTAAGAAGAAAATGTTTAATACAATTTAACACTGAATTAGTATCCGCATATAGGTTATTTTTGTACATTATCATTCGAGGAAGCATAACATTTGTACATTATCATTCGGGGAAGGATAACTCACATAAGATTAAGAACAGTCAGACAAGGTTGACGTAAACAGCATGTAGCACAAGGCTCATATTCTAGCTGATGGGCACAGAAACACGTACCATGAAGTTGCTTCCCAGCCACTGAAACCTCATTACAGACCAAAAGGTAGAAAAAAATACATGCTCACAGGGTTTAGCAGTAAAAGGAGCTAAGTGCTAACATACGCAGCAGTAACTCCAGGTTCTAAGAACTTAGAACTCACAAAAGAACAACAGGATCTTGGTCACCTATAATTAAGTTAAACCTGACAGCAAAGGACAAAGTGTGTAATCACTCCTGCACGTTACTGGCTCAGTGCTGCTACTCACAGCTGAACAGAGGAACCACTGATACATATCCATTTGGTCACTGTACTGTGAGACACACATACCTGGGTCAATAATAGCCAGTGTGCACACTCTGTAGTACTTTCCGCACGCTGTGCCCAACTCAATGTTGTTGCCGCTATAGTGATGGACACCAGTCTTGGCAAGCATAGCGTAGTACTCAATCTCTGATTTTCTGAAATTCAAAACCAGGGTGTTACAGTACTAATGTGACTGACTGTAATACAGCAAGAGCAGCTTTAACTCCAATCACACTTAAATCTTACAGTTCTCCCTCCCATCCAGAAAAACACACCTGTTCCTTACTACACAAAATCACTACTGTGTTCTGGTTATAAGGGTTCCTGAACCATAAGCATGCCGAGTTTGCACTTCTGGAGTGCAAACCATTGAGGATGCTCCTACGCATGCTTATTCCTACAGCAAAGCAGGGGATTCAGGACTTCCAAAGGGTTGTAGGAGCTACATCAAAGTGCATAAATGGTGACCTTTATTAATGTGTCATGACACCCAGTGGCCAGATGCTGAGGAGAGATCAGGTTGCCACTAGCTGTGAAAGAAACCATTTTTCTTTAACAAAAAACAAAAAAACAAACAAAAAAAAAGGTCAATCTATATTCCTTTCTCTTCTGACTTCCACCAGGAGATTCTAGTGGGCAATACTGCTCTTCAAACACTTCTGGGATCCCCACTAACATTCTACCTTCTCTAACAGTCCTGCCATTTCTCTTTTTTTTTTTTTTTATGCATTTTTTATGCTTTTACCATTTCTTGAATCTGCCAATATCCCTTGATAACAAAAAGGGCCCAAAAATGTCAGGAAATTTGTAAAGATTTTGTTCCCAAAAAGCAATTTCACTGGCCAGGAACCTAAATTTATAACTTAGTTGGACAGCAAATTTTGTCTGCTTCAAATGTTTTAAATCAGTGTCAACTACCAGTTTTTCTACATGTAAAATTATTTTCCAATATATTACTTCGGAAAAACACAGGAATTCTGCCCCATTATACTTTCAACAAATGGTATTACTGTATGAAAAGCTCCCAGTATCTTTGCTAGTGCAAGCTCTTTGAATTAGTAAGCTAGAAAAATGCTGGGAAGCATTTCAACACATCCAGACCTGGAATCATTACAGACCAAACAGCCCAATACTTTTACTTCATAGCACTCTGGAACATGCCAGCAAAGTACTCTGCATTAATAACTTGCTGCAGCAATTAACACGAAGTACACAGTGTATTTGTACAAAGAACCTGTCTTAGTTTTAAAGATGGTTGTTTTTTTCATACATTTGCTTACCTCAAAGCAGGACAGTTGTTGGCTAGGATGACCAGCTTGGCTTTGCCCTGCCGAATCATTTTCAGAGTCTGTTTGTATCCTAGCACATATTTACCACTTTTCATAACCAGCTGAAGCCTAGAGTTTATGGACTCTAGGGACTTTTTCTGAAAAAAGATGTGGAAAAGCATTATTTTATGTTACTTTACATTTTGCAAAATAGTGGGGAACATAATAAAATGAAGACATCCCAAATACAAGAAATCTTTTAATAACGTCCCCATAACTGGCCACACAGAATAAAGGCCAGCCTACTGTATGCGAAAACTTTTGGCTAGGGGGGTTGCTGATGCTATGTTTTCCCAATTTCATAAAAATACCTCTTAACCACGTATCTTACAAGATGAAAATACATCTTAAAACGTCGTTGCTGCTACCCACGTTAATCAGTAACATCCAGATGTATCTGACAGGCCTTGACAGGCTCACTTAGGCAAGTCCCAAGTAAATGCTACTTCTGCCTTGCAAATCTACGCCACGTTTAGCGTATGTCTCTTTCTAGGGGGCACGCCAACGCTGTTACACAGGTTAGCAGAAACAAGCGAACACATGCAACACGAGCCGACACCCCGACAGGAGCGCGCAGTGCTCACGACAGCAGGTAACTCCATTTCCGACGATGCACCACGCCACTTAACAAGAAACTCACACTTGGCAGTCGCTCTAAGCGGAAGGCAGGCACATCGCAGGAAAGGCAAAAGCCGAGCGAGCTCCACCGCGCTGGCTCCCCCCTCCCTCCAGCCCGCCTCGGAGCCCTGCCAGCAGCCCGGCACGGTACTCAGCAAGGGGCCGATGGCAGAGCAGCCGCTGGGAGAAGGCCGCAGGGCACGGCCCGAGCTCTAAGGGCCGCGACAGGCGCCTCCAGCTGCGGCCAGGGCCCCGCGCCGGCCCCGCCCCCCACCCCAGCCCGCTCCGCCGCTCCGCTCCGCCTCACCGCCCCGCTCCGCGCCAGCCGCCGGCGGAGGCCGGGCCGCCGCCACGTGAGCCCGCCGCGGCCCGCTCCCACTCACCGTCTTCTTGGCGGCCACCATGTTGCTGCCTCGCGCCGGGTCGGGCGGTTCCTGGAACAGAGGGGGAACGGCGAGAAGGGTGAGCACCCGGCGGCGGCCCCCCGCGCCCGCCCGCGCCGCCCCGACCCGGCCCAGCCCCACTCACCGGAGACGCGCCGCCAAGATGGCCGGGCAGCCAGAAAGGACCGAGCTCCCACAACGCATCGCGGATCCCCGCGCGGCAGCTCTCGCGAGAGCCGCGCGCGGCCGCCCCGGCCCCTCCCTCCAGCTGCTAGTGCGCCTGCGCCAAACCACGCGCGGCCGGGCCGGCCGGGGGCGGGGCCAGGGCCTCAGCGGCGCTCCGCGGGCGGGGCCTGCCTCGGCGCGCGCCGGAGTACTCCTGCGCAGTCCCGCGGCCCTCCCACACCGGGCGGCACGCGGCGGCCCCCGCGCTCTTTTACCTGTCGCAGCCCTGCGGGAGACTTCAGGCCCTGATCAAGGAAGCCCGCCTGAGCCTCCCGCGCCCTGTGGGGACTGTCACTTCTGCTACAGGGCCGATGTGGAGGGTCCCTCTGGCACCACAGGCCGCTGGGCCCGTATACACCGGTGCTGGTGTGACTCCGCGCTTCCCTGCTGCGAGTGCTGAGCGCCCCGGTGCCCTGCGGAGCAGCGGTGCCCTCCTTGCGCCGGGCCCGAGGGTGTCTGCCAGGCCCTGCTGCTGCCCGGCGGCCATAAACAACCTGTCCCCATGAGATACTGCCCCACACTGAGCCAGCACCTGGATTTCAAGCAGTAAATGTGCCACTGACCTTAGGAATAGCTCTGGGAACTGAGGCTGCCTGCGTTAGCGGGTTCAGCTTTGGGTGCCCTCAGTAAAGCTCCTGGGTTTGGCAGGGGCAGTGGTGCTTCTCACCCACCCAGCTGTGTGATGGCCTTGGCCCCCCGAGAGCAGCTCTGTCCTCCGCTGTGCTGGAGTCGCCGTGCACCCCCGTGGGCTCTGGAAACCATCATTAGCTTGCTGAACACACGAGCACTAGCTATGAACATGGCTACGACGTGAGGTTCTTCTCCGTTTCAGGCAAAGAACAGTTGTGATAGATCCCAGGGTGGTATCCAGTCTAGGACAGACACCCCAGGCTGGTGCAGGGATGAGCAGCGAGTGCCAGTTCGGCTGGTGCCTGCCTGGGTGTTGCGGGGACAAGCAATGTGGGTGTTCAGGGTGTGAGTTTAGGGGGTTGCCCTGTGACACCCCACCAGGAGGAGGCCTGGGCATCCACCCACAGGACAGAAGGTCTTCTGCCGGTATGACAGCATGCTCTTAGGACACACCACACCAGAAAGGCACCCCAGTGTATACATTTTCTCACAAAATTGCAAAGCTAGTGTAAAAGTTTTCTGGACTTGCCTGGGTTAGCACAAGCCTGGGAGAGCATTGTGCTTGTTTGCTTTAGGAAGTCTGGTGCCTTTGCCGATATACAATGCGCATCAACAAACTCAAAAGCCAAGCCAAAACATGTTGTATTCAGTTATTCTAGTATTCTTATATTAATAGAGTTTATTTCAAATAAGGGAAATAATTTATAGCAATATACTATTATGCATTTCAACTGGTGCAGCTACCTCCATGCTAACTTTTCTCTGGTATATGATCACACACATTACCAAAATATTTACGACAGAATAACCCTCTCAGTGACATGCAGCCTTTAGTCAAAATCCACATCATCGTCCCAACCATTTTTTTATGTGTAGACACTAAGTAGCAACCTTAGGTTTTGACAGATCATTTTAAGCACCTAGATTAAGACCTAAGCTGCTAACACTGAGATAAAGATTGTTAGAAAAAAATACCACCAAACTTAAGTGGAGATTGACTATGCCAGGTGAAACTCAGGCATTGCTTCATCTCTATTTGTAAAGTCCTCTGGGAATAATTTCTAGATTAAGCACATAAAAATATTATATAGAGTATATAAATAATAATATATGTTACATTTTTATGTGTCTCTATAGCCCAATGTCACTTACTGAAACAAAATAATTTTCAGCCTTTTACAGGGTATAAATAAATCAGTTTTGAAGTATACTTCAAACTTTTATTTTCTTTGGCAACTAAAAAGTAAACTTCATTCTGCATCTCATTTATTTTCTTTGGCAACTAAAAAGTAAACTTCATTCTGCATCTCATTTTTTCTCTTGTTCCATGTCCTCTCCACATCCCATACTCAGGTGCATTGCTGTTATTCCTCCCATCAGACAGCTTCTCCATCTCCAACAAACAAGAGATCCAGGAAGCAGCTGGCAACGTCAGCAAAAGCAGCACTGCTTCTCCCAGCACTAACAGCAGGCCCTGTGGCCACATCCAGCCCTCCTGCCTGCCCCACTGACCACATTCAGCCAGGGAGGTCAACTCCTTCATGGGCTGAGTTCGGTATTGCTTTGGCTCAGGGGCTCTGCGTGCTGGTGCTCAGTTTGGCAGTGAAGATGAGCATGCACCCAGGGCAAGCAGAGCCCTCCTCCTCCCTTCCTGCTTCTTCCACCCTGGCCTTACTCTGCTTTTGCCTAGTGAGAGGGCAGGGGCAGGGTTTCCAGCAGAGAGGGAGATAATTTAATTCAAATGTGGAGAGCAGTAGTCTTGAAAGACATCTCTCACTGCCTTTCCCCCTTAAAATGCTGATAAGGTGGTATAAGAAAGCACAAGTGAGAGGTATGAATTAGGAGAGTGAGAGCACTGCAAGAAACATCACTGGTGGAGCATTGACCTATCCCCAAAACTTGGAGAGCAATGTTATCATTTTGAACCTAGAGATAAGTGAAACCAACTCAGTGTATCTGAGAAATTCTAAGTGATCTAGCAGATGGAAAATATCTTAAGACCATAAAGAAGCCTTATTTTCTTTGAGTCTGGACATGCAATCACAGATTTGTGAGTGACTGGAGTAACAGTCTAATGGCCGCCCTTTAGCTGGGGCCATAACTTCAGGATACATTGACTTTGGTAAAGATGGCAGCCAAAGGAGTTCCCACCCTGAGCCTTTTTTTTTCCCACAGAGCTGTTCTTAAGTCAAGCCAGTGCTTTGTTTGGCATCCTGTGGCAGCACTGACAGAGCCAGTGGGATGTCCTGCTGGGGGTGGAAATGTGTGGCCCTGGAGGATGAGACAAAAGCGCAAGGCAGGGACCTCCCGCAGCAGCACTGGCACCAATGACAGCGTATCTGCAAAGAACAGTCCAGGCCATGGTGGCCGGGTATACTTGTACCTGAGGATGGACAAGCAAGTTCATACATTTTCCTCGGCAGCTGGGGCTGGCTAGGATCACCTGTGGGGTCTCTTGCAGCAGTTCGGCTGGAAGGAGTAAGCGCTGGGCTTGCTGCAGGTGCAGGCCCATCTATGCAGCACAGGCACCCGTGTTTCTGCAGAGAAATCCCAAAGCAACTTTTTATCCACGTTATGGAACCCAAACATTACCCCCTCAAACGCAATGGTAGTAATACTGTCAGCTTGTCAGTGGGGTGGTCGCATTGTTCATTGAAAAATGACATGTAATCCGATGACAGTAAAATGAGGCATTAAGGGAAAAGGTGTGTGTGTTAGTTACATGTGCTGTTGTAGGTGCTGTGTATAGTTAACTGAGAGAAAAGGTTGGGACGAAGAGAAAGAGAAAAAATAATACTGAAGTCTAGACAACGAGCAGTACATGGACATCCTAGAGCCTGTTAAATTATCTGAACTTCTGAGATCTTTATAAAGCTGAAGTGGCAGCACTGCTGACCCTGAGAGAAAGTGGGGATCATCCTGGCAGCCAGGGACGCAGAAGAACATCTGAAGCTGTACCACTGCTTACACTCCTTCCCTGAGCATCAGCAGGCAGTGATCCTGAGCAAAAAGCTCAGGACTTGCTCCTTGTCAGAGCTTCTGGGTGCCTGACACAATAACAGGTGCTGACCCGTTACTGGCAAAGAACCAGGAAATGTGTGTGATGTGATGGAGGGGGGGCTTTCAAGTTTTAACCTCTGCTAAAGCCACTGCAAGGGGGGGGGCAGCATACTTTTAGCTATCCTTCAGGTGCCAAAGGTCACACACTAACCCTGAAAGACAATATTCAGTTCAAAAAAAGAAGACTTATCTTTTGAAAAGCTAGGCTACATCTTTATTTTACCAATATGACCAAAGCATACTATTTGATAGGATGAAAATATGCAAAAATCCAGTCCTTTCTTATGTTTTTAGTCCCATCAAAATCTCCGCACAATTACACAGCGTTGTGTGAACACCTGCAGCCATTGGTTTCTCTTTTGCACTTGTCAGGGCTATTAAAAGTGACAGGCTGTGTTCTCTGATAAGTGTCACTTTTACGGCAAATGCAAACATGTTCATCCGATTTTCACAGGGTCACACCCCGAACCATCCCCTGTATTGGCAGGCAGACACATGCAGCATTTTGTTTCAGATAACTGAGAATTTGGAATCCCAGTAACGCACAGGCCTGCTGGATCCAGTGCAAACCCCTGCTAGGCCACTCTTCCAGCGACCTTACTGTGAGAAAAGAAAGAAGGAAAGAAAAGAGCTGTAGAGGAAACTGGGCCAGACACAGAAAGGTTATCTCATTAGGGAATGGGGAAATCTTGAGGTTAAATACTATCTATCATGAATACCTGGGTATCTGCACACCTTGGATATATTTTCAGCCAGTAAAAGGATGCTAAGGGGTATGTATGTATGCACGTATATAAATATATACATATGTAAATACATACATTTGTAGACCTATATGTGTAGCCAGCTTAAATATCGTGCCGGTACAACAGTATGGTGTATCTTCTAAAAGCCAAATTGTGCAGAAATTAACAGATGCAGATTTCTAACGATAGTAATTGGTCAGATGAGAAGATCTTTGGGTTCCCTCCTTTCCAGGAAATTACAAGGAGCTAAGTTCCAAAGTCATTGCCATCCCAGGCAAAACAAACCCAGCAGTTCCAGAAGGCAGTTCTCTGCAGTTCATAAATCAGCATCATGGAGCAGCCTTCAATGGAACTACACAAATTTGCATCAGTGGAACGTTGGGCCTGAATTATCTGTCACAATAAACAAGTTAGAGTGTTTTATTGCCTGGTCAGTACTGGTCTTTCAGTACAGAATACCTAAAGACTTGAGAAAAGGATTCACAGTTTTAAAAAAGAAAACTCTTGATTAATATAATGTTTTGAAAAGTTTACTGGATTTGGGTCTATCAGAAAGTAGATATAAATTCAACAGCTGCAGTAGGAATCATATATAAAATATTAAACATTATTAACAGCTAGCGAGCTGTGGAATGAGTGAAATAAGTTTGAACATGTAGTACTGGCCTGGGGAACTTAAAAATTGCCGTGACCTTACAGAAATCTTTACGAAGTTTGCTTTTGGAAGTGTATTTCTGCTTGTGTATAAGGGGACGTAGGCATTTGTTGCTTTACTTCTGGAGACAGAGCTATCCCTGAACACTTCAAATTTAATTTGCTTTTAATTTCCCAGTTTATATTCCTGAATAAAATAGTTTTGCTTTATAAAAACAACTAATTCCAAGGTGACTGTTTAGTTTGTTTGTTGTTAAAGGTTATTTTTAGCTACTTTGGTACTGCCTTCATTTAGGGCAGTACCAGTGTGGTTAAGGTTAGAGAAGGCAGGGAGGCTGCGGAGAGGTGCCCTGCCGAGGGGAAGGGACGGGAAGGCTACCAAGGATTTCCATCTGCCAACATCAAGCTGCAGCTGCTGGATCACTTGCAGTCATTTCTTTGGGACTCTGTGCAAGCATGGGGCATAGCTTGTGCGTGCCGCTGCCACAGTCCCTGCTCCCACACCCTCTCACTCCCTGCCCCTGCCTTCTCATGCCACCAGCAACCCACCCAGGAACCTCATCTCATGCTCAGTCCCACATTTATGTCTCACTTCCCCAACCCTGAGACTCCTACTTCCAAAGCTCCTCACCCCGACTGTTCACTGGAAAGTGTGTGTCACTACCACTGATGCTGGCCAAAAGGTTAGTGTGCTAAAACAATGACACATATTATCTAGAAAGTAGAAATAAAAAGTGTGAGCCTACTGGCATCAGCCCCAGCCCTGTCTTGGCCTCAGTGGTGTTTGCTTGGACATACAGAGGCTTGAAGAAAGAAGCACACACCAGTCCGTGTTTGCACAATGAACTCTCGATCGGCATGTGTAACCCGCCCCACGGTAAACCCATGGGAGTTACCGCTTTTGGTGGCGGGGTGGGCATCCTGGTGCTCCCAGCAAGGTAGGACAGTGGCACAGACGCAGCTGCAGAGCAGCGTGTCATCCCACGGGAACATGTTTGTGCTGAATGATCTGCAGAGGGCACGAGTTGTCCAAGCCTGACCCGGTACGTGGCAATACAGCTGATACACTGAGCTGCAGCCCTGCCCTGCCATGGCCCTGCCTGCGTCCAGCTCCAGCACTGGCTCCGTTCTACCCCGCCTTCCTGCTGGAAAGATGCAACTTCTTTACCCGTGGGAGGAGGGGAGATGACGATGAAATTGTTATTTAGCGATTTCAGCAGTCACCTGCCAAACGGCCCTCGGGTTCTCATTCCTATTTCTGTACCTTAGCCAAGACCTGTTTAAAGAATGTGAAGTACCGAGCAGCCCTGCCCCTGTGCCCCCCACTGAGCACCCTTGGCTGCCGATGCGATGCATGCCCACACATGTTCCCTCTCTGGCCTCATAAATCTTAAATTCCTTTCTCCGCTGTTTCAGGAAGATGGATGGTAGGTGCACTCTGCACAACTTACCCTTTGGTTAGGACACGGAGGGAAGCAGGTACAAAGCTCTGCAGGCAAGAGGAAAAACTGAATGTAGCTTTCCTTTTCTATTTTCTTCAGTGCCCAATGCTCAATGAGTCTGTCCTGGTGGCCTGGCCTCCTTGCTTTGCTCTCTGAAAGGACATCACAGAAGAAAGGTGGGATATCAGATGTGTTTGCCATCCCTGCCTTGCATACATGCTGTCTGCAGGCAGCTTGCTCAGCTGTCAAGACTCCTACGCAAGCACAGATGCTTCTACTTTCTGACCTGTGGCAGCAGAGCCCAACCCAGTTGGTAGGCAGCAGGTGGATGCCGGGGTGTCTTCACACACACATCCACCTCTGACACAGAGGTACCCACATCTGTGCTGTGCAGGGACCCCACAGGTGCTGTGGAGGGAACCAACCCAGATGCCACCACAGCATTGTCAGGATTTCACGCCAGCAGCATGAACATATTTCTGAAATTAAGTTGCTAAGCTCTTTATTGCACTCGTGCTTTTGTGCAAAGCAGCATGCTTTGCTAATGCTAAATTTACCAGCATTTCACTGTCTAGTGTCTGGTAGAAATCTTAAATATAGCCACAGTGAAACCTACACAGCCTATGTTTTTTTCTACTGTTTTTAAAGTGTCCTACAAATGAATTCGAGCCGAGGAAGATGTTAATGTGTTTAGGCTTAATGTGGTGTATGTTTGCCAGCTGGTTCCCCAGTGACACAGGTGCACTCGGTGAGCGCTGCGCACACAGTGAGTCTGACGGCTCCAGGGTCACCTTGCATCCATACAGTACATACCTATCTGTATCAGTCTTTTCCAGGTGTACCAGAGCTTGACGCTTGTGCTACAGTGATAGCACACATACCATACGGTATACAACATATCCAGGATTTCCGTATGTCCTGCAGCCTTGGCTGGACTTATTGCTACTGCTCCACCTTGGCTGCAGGACATCAACAAACCCTGGACAATTGTCCAAAGGCAACACAATTTGGGTAAGTTTCTGGATGGATAAAAAATGTTTGTTTAGAAGAATGGGTGATTACTCTAAATGTGAAGGACATAATGAAACATGTCTTGCGTGCAATAAATAAAATGCACTGGACCTGTTTATGCAAGCAAATATATGGCAACATTCTTCACTTCTACCCTTTGGAAAGTTTCTAAGCTACCTGGACTTCTCTGGACATCTGCTGATTTGCCTATATGCAAATATAAAAATCCTGTTATCTGGATTTTACCTTTAAGGCCGACGGTAAGCATGTTACCGGTGACTGCTGACTCCAGAGGACTCTGCAACCCAGGGATATCTTCTCGCCCTCCAGCTGCTGTGACCCCAGGGTCTCACCATCCCAGTCCCATCGGTGTATCTGCTGCTGTTGCCATTTGCAGGGAGGGCCAGTAACGGGGCTGAGCCCCCCGCCCCATGTGGGGACAGGCACACACCCCTGGGACACTACAAATGCCTACAGGTACCAGGCAGGCCCTACATGCAGGTAGCCCAGACCTGCTGCTCCTCTGCAGCTCCCCGCAGGAAGCCCGCAGCCTCGGCCGCAGGTTCACAACACAACCACCTCCGTGGACCCTCACACATCAGCCTGGCTCCAAACCCGCCTGGTACCCCTGCCCCGCGCCTGGACCCTCATGCCCGCCCGCTGGGTCTCCCCCTGCGCCACGCTGACCTGGCTGGATGTTTGCTCGTGGGTTTTCCCGACGGGCACACGCACCAGGTTAACGCGCGGTCACCGCAGACCTTGCGGCTCCGCACGCGGCACAGCGGCGCGCCCGGACGGCTGTCCCCCGCCGGCGGGGGGGCGTCGGTCCCCATCGCCAGGCCCACCCCTGCGGCCCCCCCGGCTCCGCCGCTCGGCGGCAGCTCCGGCCCCTCCTCACCCCGCCCCGGGCCGGGCAGTCGGGCAGCGGCTGCAGCGCCGGCCGCCGCGCCCCGCCATGGGCTGCTCCAGCAGCGCCCGCAGCCGCGCCCCGGAGCCGCCCCCCGGAGCCGCCGGGCCGCCGCCGCGGGGTGAGCCGAGCCGAGCCGAGCCGGGCCGGGGCGGGCGGGCGGGGGGCTGCCCGCGGGGCTGGCGGAGGAGGGCGCATTGTGGGGAGCAGCGGGGGGCCCGTCCCCGTCCCCGCGTCCGCGCAAACCCGGCGGGGGGCCGGGGCCGGCAGGTTTCTCCCGGCTCTGCCCTGTGCCCGCGCCGTCGGGGGAGCTGCGCCGCGTCGGCGGTGGCCCCGCAACCCGCTGCCGCTTGCGCAGGGCTGGGCTGGTCGCTTCCGCGCCTCTCCGCAGACTTTCTTTTTTTTTTAAATTGTATTTTACAGACAGGTCGTGCGGCTGCTGCTTTTATATAATACCTTGTAAATCCAATGCTCCCCGCTCCGAAAAAAAATAATTAAAAAAAAAATAGCGAACTAGCAATACCAGACCCAGCGATCCTTTTGCTTACAACCCCAGCCCAGGCTGCAGCACCCGCAGTGCTCCTGTGACTGCACTTTGGCTCAAGTCATAGAGGATTAATTTTGGGTGTTGTGGGTGCAAGGCATTTTGATTTGTAGGATGTTTCATAAGAATATCATTGCTCTTCGGTGGAAGTTCAATGAAACTTTGTTTCCATATTGGTGGTATTTAGCTCTTGGCTCGAAGGGAGGTTTGGAAACACTTTGAAGAGCCTGAGGCTGCAGGTACAGATAGTGGCCTTTCCAGAAAGATGGATGTTGAAGATAAATACAGAAAAGTTGTTTGTATTTCATTGTGCTACATTTCTTTCCTGTATTCTTGAGTTACAAGTGTCATCTGTTGCTGTTACTCTGGCTGCAGCATCTGTGCTTTCTGTATGGGTTTAGTTTCCGTGTGTTGTCTGGCGGTGGTGTGGTTTGTGACTGCAGATATGAGGGCAGGTTGCATGGGTGGGCGTTCTCTATGTGGCAGTGAAGCCAGCATATTGCTGCAAACCGAGGAGCCCCACTGAAAACACCAGCAGAAATCTCTTTATACTGTACTTGCTGCCTTGTTCACCTGGTCCGTGTACTGAATTCCTCTGCCTTCCCATCCTCTGCTGAAAGAGGTTTGCACAGGAGCACTGAAGAGCTCAGGGAAACAACGGAAGTAATTTATTCTGAGCATTTTAGGAATTCTGTCCATGTTAGGATAGGTTATGAAATGTACTAAATACATAAACTAATGTCATGGTAATGATAAAGTGGTTTGTAACTACAGCTGAAAGATCTCCGTTAACTGGGTAGTTACTGGCCGGACATGTTAGTTAGTTTCTAATTTAGTATAATGAGAGGGTAATTTGGAAGAAACTTCTCTGAATGTGTTAATAGGGGGAAAAAGGTATTTAATTTCCTTCCATTGATGAGTAACTCACAAAAATGTGAGTCTTTTCCACAAGGAAAGAAAGTAGGCAAAGCAAAAAATACTGTAGCTATGGTCCACTTAAATTCACTGTGCTTGTCATTATTTCTCCAGCTGAAATTGTCTACAGCAGGGAAAATAAAACCTGTAATTTAAAAAATGAAATAGAACTAGAAGGCATCTTAGGAATGTTGACTGCCACATGATGTTCATTCTTCTTGGGAATAAAGGTATTGAACAGATTACTGGGCAGATTTATTTTTTCCGTATTAGAGAATTCTTTGCATTTCAGATGAGAGCAGAGGAATGCTTCCAGGGCTCCCAGCGGTGTGGCTCTCGCATTGCGTGGCAGTATTTTATAACCCAATCTCTAGAAAACATCTCGATGAAGAGAGGCTAGCTGGCAGTTACAGGGCCAATGTTTATAGGAACGGCAGGAGATTCCTAGTAATAATGGGTTTGAATTGTTTCTTTTACTGGTAATACCAGTTGAAAACTGTGTAACATGCTAGTTTTCACGGCTCATTTATTTCTGTCTGTAGGTCTTAAATGCTCCCTGTTCACCTGGTACCAGGCAAGGTGAAGGCATGAGAAGTGTCTAAAGGGGTAAAACATGAAAGTGTGAAAAGATCAAGTGTCTGGTCTCTGAGCATACACAGTTGGTTTTTTTAATCACTACTTAGAGTAGCTTAAGTTTAAGACTTATTTGCAGTTATCTGATTTGGTAGCTGTTTCATGTTGAGCTCTGGGTTAGGAAAAGGTGTGCCTGGAAGGCACAGTGTGATAAAGACGTAGAGAAGGTAAGCAGGGAAATATATTTGCTGTTTCTTGTAACCTAAGAACTACGTCACTTGATGAAATGACTAGCAGCAGGCTTAAAACCAGCCAGAATGTGTTTTACCGAGGGTGTAAGTTGGCTGTAGACCTCATTGCCACTGGTCATGGTGGGGCCTAAGAGTGCAGATGGATTGAAAAGGGGCTTAGGCAGGTTCACAGAGCGATGTCCATGGACAGCCTGAAACCCTGGGTCCCTCTGCCCTTTCCACTGCCCCTCGGCAGCTGTCGGAGGCAGTGTGCCGCCCTGGGTGGGTCTGTGGTCTGAGGCGCGTAGCTGAGCTTTACCTCTCTGAATCTGGAGGGGTCAGTTGGACCATGGACAGCTTTACAGTTCCCTGAAAAAATGAGATTTTACGTGTCCCATAGTCAAAGCTTTCTGTCTGTCTTGACATTCCAGATTCCCTGCTCTTGCTTTTCTTCTGGCTTAACTGTCCTTCCCCAGGTCTGTGGGCACACGCTGACCGGGTGATGCTTGCTGGAGGTGCTTTGCTTGAATGCCTCAAAAGAACTGTGAAGTTATCTTGAGAGCAGCAGTATTCAAGGGGCTGTTTTAAGGACAGGATGGTTGGTTTTGTGGGATTTTTTGCTGTTCAGCTATGTGTGTATGAAGTATCATATAGTTCTGCTCACTGGCTTTGACACTGCAATCATCATTTTCTTCAAAAACACAATTTTTCCAGGTTTGTAATTATTATATAAACAGATTTTGTACATGAATTCCCAGGGTTTTCATGCTGACATTCCTTTGGAGTAGGTTAAGTACAAGCTCTTGTCAAACTGAATTTAATCAGAAAGTGATTAGGTTAGTCTGATAGGTAGATATAGCTCATTTTGACTCTTCAACTGTTATCCTTAAATACCTGTCAGAGTAATTTTGCCACTTCTTTATTCATAAACCTTATCTGCCAAAATGGCCCATCGCTTTATTTAACCAGTAAGTTGGTGAAGGATGAAAGAAGTGGAAGTTTTAATTTGTTTAGGCTTCCTGTTGTCGAATATTTTATTAGACAACGTGTAATATGAATGGTTGTTTAGTATTTAAAAAGACAGACAAACCGGGGTTTGTTTTAAGAAATGAGCACTGCTCACTCTCTGGGATGAGGAAGTTCTTCTCAGTGTTTTTCATTCAGCCCACCTGGCAGCACCACCAGAAGTCTCCCACGTGCAGCCCAGAGTAGCAGCTCCCTTGGGCACATTGATCCTGTGCTTGGTTTGGGGCAGGAAAAGGTGCTTTCTTGCACAGTGTCCTGTCACCAGCAAACCTCCTGCACACTTCAGGCCTGTAAGGCAAAATGTAATAGGACATTGACTTGTAAACAGGTCAGCTTTCTTCATATAAAAATACATGATGTGCATCAAGCCAAAACTTTTCTTTTTGTGTAAGAGCAGCACCATCCTCTACAGACCTGTGAAGAAGTGTTGTCCATAGCCAGGTGGGAGCTCTTTGACTGACAGTGCTTGTGCAGCCCCCCTGTGGGTCTAGTTCTCATCTAGCTTACATGCCCCCTCACCAATTACCTGTAATTCTCTTTTTTTTCTTTCCTTGCCCTATCATAACTGAAAGGATCATCAGGTGAAAACACCCCGACTGCAGACGATCATGAAACCATAGCTGACCAAACACAGTTGGACCCAGTGGAGCATGTGAGTCTTGCCTCTGAGGAGACAAACCCAGGCGAGCATCTGCCAGGAGAGGAGGCTGGATCTGTGATTCTGGCCGTAGAGGGGAAGATTGATTCAGTCAGTAAAAGGGAGGAGCCGGAGGGCACTGAGCCCCTGCCTGCAGAAGCGGAGGAGAGCTCTGAGCTGCCATCTGCGTGGCAAGAGGAGAGCGATGGTTCTTCACCTCTAGCACCAGGAGAAGACACTGGGGCACCAGCACCGGCAGAGGACAGTGGGCTGGCAGAGGGCAGTGACAGCTCCGTAGGGGAAATCGTCGAGAAAGTACATATTACTGAAGAGGACCACCTCGCTGAGGGTAATATTTGTGCTTTCATAAATGCAGAAGACCAAATTCTGCCTCCAGGGAGTTGTGCGTGGATCCTTTTGACTTCACTGAGAGCCTCGTATGAGCTTCTGGAGTCAGAATTTGGTCCAGGGAGTCTGTACAATGTGGGGCATAGAAGCACATGGCTGGGGAAGCCTCAGGCTCAACATTCCAAGCTGTAATAATCAGCATTTCCAGTCATTATCTTCGCTATTTCATGTCCTTTTAGTTCTCTAGTAGGTAAAATGCCTCACTATACCCCTCATTTAAAATGTTTTTCTGTGTAGCTCAGACACATTCCTTAGTATTTGCGAAGACCAAAGGCTCTATTACTTAGTTACGTGAATTAATTGTAAAGCAACTGTCCCTATGCATATGAACTTGGAAGGTGCATGCCTGAACGTAGAAGAGAAAGCCTCTCTTTGATGCGCCCTTGCATATCCAGTCTGTCCTAGAAGCTTGGCTACTACACAAGCAGAATAGAAGCAGTGCTGGAGGGACATGGGGCTGGGCTTTCCAAAATTTTGAAGATGACTGGCTGAGGAGGAAGGCTACATGAGGAAGCAGTGGTGTCTGGGACGGCAGGTATTTCCACGTGCTGTGAGAGGGACCTTTAGCAGGATGTGTGCTCGTTCCCAGAGATTGCAGGCTGTGCTTATCTTTGGGTTAGTGCCCAGAGGATGTGTCTCTCATGGGCTACATGTGCAGGTGAACACTTAACAGGAGGAATCAGGTTTCTCCTAAATGGTACAAAGCAGCTTGGTGTGGAATCAGATACTTCCTGGGGGAGCATTTCTTCAGGGAATAAGCAGGTGAAGCACACGAGAAGTATTTCTCCACAAGGAAACGTGGTATCGGCAGCCTCCTCACTCCACGCTTGCCCTGAAGAGGTGTAAGATGCAGAAGGACTGATCTGTGTGAAGCCCAGAGCCAGTTACGTGCACTGCCACTAACCCTGTGGCTTCACTGTGTGCCTCTGAACTGGCTGTATAAATCTGACTCTGCATCCCAGTAGCTGAGTGTGGTGGTTGGCTTAGCCTCTCCCATGTCTCTTCACAAAAGAGTTTCAAGGTTTTCTCTACATAAAATGAGCATCTGTTTTATGTAAGCAGTAAATGACTGGGGTGCTCGCCTGTAAAACACGTAGTTCTGCTCAGCTGGAAACTCCAGTTTCAATAATCACAATTTCTAAGCTTTGAGGCATAGTGCTGGAGGCAGAACAGTGTGCCCTGAATGCTGTGGTACAACCGCACATCCATGGAAACACGCTGACCATTTGCCTGAAGATCAGTTATGGGGCTTTGACCACCAAAGGGTTCATGCTGCTTGCAGGGCAAGTGAACAAGACTTTGGGAAAAAAAGAGTTTTGTTCCTGTTTCATTTCCATGAGGCAAATGGTGGAGGGGACCTTCCATTTTTGTGCTGTGGTGCATATGATTCTTAGCATTTGTTTTGCTTTCCTTTATTCTTCAGTAGCTGTATGAGTAAATTTATTAGGCAGCAGCTTCCCAGGAAAAGCACAGTTTTAGCCAGACTGGCACATTACCATGTTTTCTATTTCTGTTTTGTTTCAATTGCAAATAAAACTGTGTATATATAAAATAAGATCCAGGAAAAATAATTTGAACAGAAATAGTATTCATGTTGTGTATTGAATAGAGCGTCAAGGAGATTTTGTGAAAGCATCAGGAGAACTTTATGGGCACGAGGAATACATGTAGCTGGACGATGGGAAGCGATTGGGATCATCCTGTTTGTTCCCTATGGATTCATTTGGGGGTACCTTGGTAGGGGGCATTGGAGGGCTGACAATGCAAAATCAGGTTTACAGAAAGGAGCTGGGGCACTTGGTGCTTTTCTCAGTGGATCCTAATTTGATCTCCGTGGTTACTGTTCCCAGGTGAGACGGGAGAACAGGTGGAAACTGAGCTGCTCACTGAGATAGTAAGTGGAGGGCCTGAAACAAAAGAAGAAATAGGAGCAGCTGTGGATAGCGCAGCATCGACAGAGATAGGTACGTTGACAGAGGAGGGAAGAACTGCATGGGTTATTGTTTAGGAGACAGAAAAGACTGTGCTGTCCTTAATGAGCACATCTTGTCAACCTCCTGCTGGTGTACAGCTGCTTTCTGCATTTTAACATGAGAAAGAGAGTCATAAATATTTTTGTTTACATTAAGAGATATTTTTGGAAGCAATCTGTTGAAAGTCATGCTTTTTACATGGTTTGTCTTTATATAATACATGAGTCTTACTGGTGATAAATTATCCCTGTTTGGGGGAGATGCTAGACTGTAACACGCAGTCTTGGAAAATAAAAAACCTATGTTAAAAACATGACTCTGCTGGTTATTATTTGCAGGGGCTTGTTGTTATGAGCTAATGCCTTAATACTGCTTTGTGATTTCCATTCCATGCCAGTCAGTCATCTTAGATCCCTGTAGACACACACACACACACACATTTTAGATCATTTTCCTTATCAGCTGAAATCAGCAGTATAGTGCTGGGTTGAAAGCACATTGCGCAGCAAATGCTGTCACATGGTAGGAAGGAAAAATCACTGGCCAAATAAAGTGCTTTTGCAAAATCATCACACCAGTGAAGAGAATTCAAGGGGATAGGATTGTCCCTCTAGCAGACTTGGAAATTATGCTCACAATTCTGTCATCACAGTCTTTCTGCAAAAGTTATTTCTTCTTCCTCCACATTCACTGAGAATCCTACATCATTTATTTTGAGTCCATCACATGAAGTATTTGTATGCTGCAGGAGATAGGGGTTTGCCACAGAAGATAGGGGTTACCCTGTGGTATTGCTGGAATGTGGAAAAGTATGGATGAGCAGGCGATGCTGACACCTCCTCCCTTCCCCCAGTGAAGTTACTGCAATGACTGAAACTGCTTTTCCCCGCTCCCCTCCCTCCTAACCACTGGCCTAGATAACCGTGCTCAAAATCTCTCTGGGCTGGTATTTCTGTAATTCAGAAGAGGAGAGCTACATCAGGAAGGGTGGGAGGTAGCTTACACAAGCACTTGTCATGACTTCCAGATGAACCTCTTGCACCTGGGATGAGAGGCCTTTTGGTTCCTTCCCAGTGCTATTGTATGCTCTGGTCTTTGAGCTGACAGCAGCGAGCCAGCATGTTTCACCTGTGCTACAGGATTAAGGAAAATGGTTTGCAGCATGAACAGTGCAGCCTGGAAGAGCAGTAGGGTGCGGGTCAAACAGTTTGATCAAGGCATATGTACCTTCATGACCTTGTGATTACTCAGGCAGAATGAGAGAAGTAGTGATCCAAAAAAAAAAAAAAAAAGCAAAAAAAAAAAGCACTCACCTCCCTTTAATTCATTCATTTAACAATGATCACCTTTATATTGTTACTTTTTAAGCTAGCCTGTGAAGCCAAGGTATTGTTGGCTGTTGGCAACTCTTCTCCTGCAAGATCTGTAAATTTATGCATATAGCTTTGCCTATGAAGTCTGAGAAAGTTTATTCACTCAACTTGTTTTTAATGTGTTGCCCCTTTGCTTTTGCAAAGAATTAGCTGCTGTGAGTTCAGCAAAGCACTTAACTTGTTTCTGGGAAACCTCAAAGAAGAGCATCCTGTTCTGAAGAGTAAGAGGTTTCATCATGTGATGATGACAGCTTTATTGAAATACTTACTTTCTGCATTTACCTGCCTTGACAATATCCTCCCCAACAGTTTTGTAAGGAAGCAGAAAGAGCAGCCCTGCTTCTATGTCTGTAATGCGTTTCAGATGATAGGAGTGTACCGATGTAGACGGCTCAGAGAACAGCTGTGGGCAAGAAGAGCAAACAATGTTAAGAATGGAGCAGTGACCGTTTAAATCAGGGATGTTGTTGTGTAAGGCAGCAATTCTTCCATCTTGAAAGGATATTGAAGAACCAAAACAAGATTCTGGGCAGGGAAGCAAGATCGCTAAAGGGAATGGAAAAATTCTTACTTTGAGACATCAAAAACATTCAGAGCCTCACCTCCGAGAGGGTACGACTAAGAAGATATGAGCTGATGCTAGTGCAAGATAAATACCGCTTTAAAGGTAGCCAAGGTCGGCTCTGAACAGGGAGTGCTGCAGTGACATACTGGGTGTGTTGAATTCAAAGCTAGCAAAGGGAATTTTTTTTCACACTATATTACCAATGTTCATGCACGTTAACTGTCAGACACATCACAGAGTCACTACAGTTGGATGTCTCTCACCTGTCACCTGCATTCCCATGCAAAATTCCCTCCTTGCCTGTGTTCCCTACCCAGCCTTGTGAAATACCACCACATGGGACTTCGCTACAAGGAAGTCCCACATTCTCGTGTTCCCAACCTATCTTTGCAGGGTCTTCTGCCTAAGAGAGAAGTACTTTGGGGTGGGATGCTCTGACACTATGGTTTCTGCCAGTCATCCCCTTGGGCACCATCTTCTACCTACCAAGGAAGCCAGCAAGACACATACCTTCTCAGCTGCTGATGGCCAGCACATGTAGTTTCGGGGGCTGCATATGAACGGGATAGGGAAAGAGGAAGCAGAGCCAGTGGCTGCTTGTGGTTGTTCCAGGTCCACACAGAACATTCTTAAAGATCGGGAGAAAAGCAGATACCCCCTTCATCCTGTGATGCTTCCAGGGAACTTTCACTTAGAATTCCTGTAAGGTGTGGTGACTATCAAGTTGTACCCTCAATTAATTGTTACATTATTTTTTTTCCATGTGTTTCAGAGACAGCTAATAACAAGGAATAGAAGTTATATCTCTACGAACACCCTCTTCGCCGGCCTTCTCTTCTGTCCACATGAATATTTTTAAATTTTATTGGACTGGGAAAATAGAAATGCTTTTATGGATTGAGCCACAAGCTACAGACATGAATGGGAGGCACCAGGAAAAGTTTTATACATATTTTTTGAAGTCAAGCTGCCAAGGCTTCAAGTGTTTGAAATACATGAACTTTCACCTCCCTGCCAGAGTGCCTTCTGTACACGGCTAGCACAGTGGGATAGCTTTCCAGCGGCTGTATAACCATTCAGTTTTCAATTAGGACTTTTCCCAGGTTCAGATAACTAACTCAAACCTTTGAAATCTCCAACCAGCATTACACAGGATAAAAATACAGTGTAGCTGGTTTTTTTTCTTTCTTTTTCTTTTTTTTAATGGTAGTATGCAGGTAATTTCTCTGAGTGCCTGGACCACCAGTGTATGGACCTATTGAAGTGTATAGCACGTAGAGGACTGGAAGATGGAAGTGCCCGTTTACCGAGCTGTAACTAACTGCAGAGGTTAGTTTTCCAGAAAATGTAAGATATACAGGGTGCAGTGTCCAGGACCCAAGTGGGTGTCTGCTGCTCACTCTCCATTTTTAAACATAAGTGTATTTAAAGGCTAGGAGTTCAATATATATGATGACTTCTGCAAAAACAGGGAGAAGAGGGCATTTTAAAATGTAAGTAGGATGTTTTAGTCTTATAAATTCTAGCACACAAAATATAAAGAGAACTTCACAGCTGTTAACAACGACAGTGATTAATAACCTGTCTTTAGCTGTGCAGCTTCTCATACGCATTTGTGTCTTCTAAACTAGATCTCTAACCAGAGACACATATAAGCCTGTTCCCAAAGGAGAGGTCATCTATTATATTTCCCTGGAGTGCTGTCCTCCAGGAGAAGTATGCCGTCAGGGACTGTCTGGGTTATTTTCCAAAATGCTGAATAATCATTTTGGAGGTGAAGCAGAATAGGAAAGCTTTCCAACATTTCGTGTGAGAACGGGCCCTGAATATAATTGGTGTGATGATCAGACAGAGAGTAGAAATTTGTTCTGATGGTAAATGTTGCAAAGGGACTGTATATTATATATTACTGGGGACCGTGTTTACAGGATTCTCTGGCATAAGCAGAACATGGAGAAAAGGTCAGTTATCTAAAAAGGGCAAGCATGTGTTGCTGTTTTATTAGCTTTATTGTACAAAAGGACTCAATTTTTACTGTCATTAGCAAATCATACAAATCCCCTCTAAGAGCTAGATTTTGTGCCGCATGTGCACATCTGACTCCAGCTGAATTTTGTTTGTATTAAATAATCTAGTTGATATCCTTGGCCTATCAGCCTTTTGTATAAGCTGATATTCCTTGGCTGTATTGCTAAACTGAAGGTTTTCTGCTTTTACAAACTTGTCAGCTTCATTTCACGTCAATTTTTTTTAGACAACACCATAAACTTTTAGAACCAAAATGCATACTTACTTTTTTTTTTTTTTTTTAGGGATTTTTAGCTAGGTGGATATTGCAGAGTTTGGATGTTGCAGAGTTTTTTATTTATTTTAACTTCTCTGTTGTAGAAGGCTAGTAAAAACAAGCAGCTGGTTCTATGAAAAAGCTATTGACATGAAAGTGGGAATTAAAAATTCAAACAGAAGTAGTCAAACTTTTTGTCCACCTACCCAAATTGTTGCATGACAAAAAGCCATGAGAGACATACCATGCACTTTGGAGAGCTGAGGAGTGGGGGAACGGTTACTGAGCAGGATGAGGACTCCCTGGGGCGATACAGGACTGGGCTGGGCTTACATCCATGGCCCAGGACACACCAAGAACTTCCACCTTCAGCTGCATGTCATGGCTGGTTTCCTCCTGCGAGCTGGGAATTTGGTTCTGTCACCAGCACCTGTGCCAGCACAGCCCTGCTCCCAAACACAGGAGATTAAATCAGCGGGAGAGCCATGCTGAGTACTTGCAAGTTGTGTGTTAGATCATGAGTTGAAGTTTGACTAGTTATATTAAATGTTTTAAAAGCATAAATAAACCAAGAGGAGTTTTGTGACAGAGGTCAGTAGCATTAGCAGCAACAGAGGAGGCTGCACTTGGAAATAAAATATGAAGATACAAGGGAATCAAGATAACCTGCTCACCTCAGTCACTCTTTTTACCGCTGTTTTTACAAGACAGATGACAATATACGTTCTTACCTCACCATTCAACTTTTTCAGGTCATTAAGCAATGCTAATGGTAACAAGAGCAATTTCAGCTAGTCAACGACTCAACAGTATCAGCTCTTCTCAGTTACCATCAGTCCTTACATATTCTGTAATTACAACAACAGATGAAAGGTATTTTTCCTTTTCTTTCTAAAAGATGAAATATGCTTGACGATGAGTTAAACATGGAATGTTAAAACCTAAGATCAAAACATGGCTGCTAGATGTACACTGAACTTCCTTACCTTCAGGAGCGCACTGGGGTCTAGTGTGTATGGTCTGTAAGCTACCAAAGCATGCACTATGGATAAAGAGCCAAAATACATGCAGTTATTTGCCTCTGCAAACCCGAGACATCACAGAGGTTGCCAAAGGCAGAAATTGGTCTGTGGATCAAAAATGTTTCTCATAATAGAAGCTGAGAGGAGGATATGCTCCAATGTCTGTGTTTACAAGATATGCCTCCAGAGATATGGCAATATACCTTAGCTTTTTTTTTTTTTTCAACCCATAATCAAAATACAAAACAATCTCCAAAAATATTTATCAAAAGCTAGACAATCTTCAGCCCTTAACTTCATCCAAGGTAGAAGTAATCATTTCATGCCGCAGGGAGCGCTGGGCAGGCCACTTGAAGGAACAAACTTAATTTCCAAGCCAACAAGAAAGTTCTGGTTGGAATTTTGCTTCAATTACCAAGAAACAGCCCTAGAAAAGGCTAAATTTGCACCCTGTCAGCTCTGTGCAGACACACATGCACACTGTGCTAGGATCCCAGAAGATAATCAGCAATCCAGCTGGCTAGTGTTGGCTCTTTCACTCGATAAGAAACTGCTTTCAGGTAAAAGCTGCAGCAGGAGCAAGGTGCTTGTAGCAGAAGATTAGGACAGTTTAAGTTTGGTTATGTGCTTTAACAGAGGACAAAGTTTCATTAAAACTAGGTACTGAACTTTGTTTTTGCACTGCTTAATGTGTAGATAATGTAATCATTTGAAGAAGAAAGAAAACTACTAAAAGAAACACCTGGTAGAACATGCAAATTTAAGTATTGCTTGACTTTCGTAGAAATAGAGGGCCTGTTTTGTTGTTGTGTTTTGGTTGGTTTGGTTTTTTTTTTTTATATATATTACATGTGATTGAAACAAATTTTAAATGGTGCGAATGGGATGCCACAAGCTGAATTACAACTTCATATTTTGCATGCTAGAAGCTCAGTCTAGCAGACGAAAAAAAGTGAAGTTTAACTTACCTCTAGTTAAACCAGGACTTACTGTTTGTATACTTGCTGAACTAAAACCTAAGAGATAGCCATGAGACTTGCTTTTTATATTGGAAAATTACAGGGCTTAGCCTTATTGCTTTAAAGAACAGAATCAAGTAATATAACTCTGCTTAAAAAAATAAAAGTTTTAAACATCTTTATGGAAGACTGATTGTTTACATTGAGAACTGGTGTGTTATAGCTGTAAACAAGAGAGTTTGTTTCAGTTATTCTAGTATTTTTGACGCTTGTATCTGGACAATACAATTTTGAGACTGTATCTGGACAATACATATTTAGATCTGAGCCATTCAAGAAACTGTGAAGCTGGTCTCCAGCTAAGAGCTAAAGAATCATAGAGCTAAAAGTGGATTTTAATTCCTGACTTTTTGCAGAATGGCACCTACTTACTGATAGAAACAGTTTAAATGGTAGTAATGTATGTCATCTTGTTAGCTGCATCCAGCATGCTTTTTTTTTCCCCCCAGGTGTTTCACTTATCTTTCAGTCTCAGACTGTACCTTACTGTGGATGGCAACGGTGTATTCACACCCCTTTGTAGCAGTGAAGTCACCCGAGGGAGCTCTATAAAGAAGTTAACAGCAAACGGACAAGTTAGCGCACACAGAAAAAAAATACCAAACCGCCATCTAGTGTTAGGCGCAAAGCTGGCAAAGAGGCCGCACAGCACAAGTAAGGCAGGGGGAAATAATGCGGCGGTAGGAAGGGGTATAGTCACAGCGAATATACAAGGCTGAGCTTAGCTCATGCTCAACCCTATTGACATCTGCTGAGGGTGAACTTTAACTAAGTCTGCTACAAATAAGTGAAATATATTCCAACAAAGTAATTATACGTGAACAAAGCTGTAACTGAGAAACACGAAGAAACTAGGAACCTTCAAATGTAACTCCATTTAATTACATTATTCTTAATTAGTTGTAACTGACAAAGTGAAGCAACATTTGATCTGTGTTTCCTAGAAAGTTATATTCATGTTAGTACTAGCTCCTTCCTAAGAAGTCTGATTATGCTTTTTCTTCAGTGGGATTGCTTCTTGAGTCAGAGCTGTAGAGAATAAAAGACATTAATATTATAGCCAAGGAGAGAGAACAAAAGCAGAACCCAAAACTAACAAAGCTTATGTATAAGAAGTTTATATGCAGGAAAGTCAGGTGCTTTTCAAAGGCTGTTGCTTGGAAGTTCAGTCTGAAATACCAAAATAATTATCTTGCTTCTAATAAAAATATCATCTCCATTTTGTCAACAGAAAGCAAGATAATGCTGTAAAAAAATCCATACATCTCTACATACTTGCTGTGACAACTTCATTATGAATCTTCCTTTCTGTAAAGATATAATTTACAAGCTTAATAAAAAGCAGGAGAAATGGCCACTTCACATCACATCTAGAAGGGTAAAATCGGGCTGACTGTTCTCACAGCTTTCCAACTGCCCTTCTGGCGTATGCTGAAGTGATACCAGGAATGCATGAAAAATACAAAATATAGTTACTGTAATAGTGCAACTGAAAAGTAATGAGAGCTGGAAAGCATAGCTGACAAGCAGGAAGGTAAGAAACCACAAGCGGGACACTTAGAGTTTATCTAAGGATGGAGATGATTCATACCACGTGGCTGCGGTATTGAATGCAGGGGGATTTTCAGACAAGGCAGTATCTGCACATGCCATGCAAAGGTGGACAGCAACAGTGTTGCCAGATTGGGTTTGTCTTGCATGCTTACCATATGAAAATCATTAACTGATTAGAAGTATGAGACATGAGCATCAGTAGGCATTATACACAGAAGACAAATGATACCCACAGGAGAACTTCAGTTTGGATTTCAGTTGTTGGACAGCTGAACCCACAGTACTGCGACTTGACCTGCGGCAAACCAGCGCTATACCCTCTTCTTGCTATACTGCTGCTTTTGTGGCTTACCAAAATTGAGTGAGTTTAGTCACACAGGATGGGATTAGAAATAGCTGCTGAAGCACCTCAGTCATGGCACCCTGGCATACAAACAGCAGCAGCCAGCCTCTGGATGAGCAGCCTACAGGATTCCGTCTCACGGTACCTTTGATAAACAAAGTACACGTTTCTGCCACTGAAACAGTACATTCTTCAAGCTGCTGCATTTAGCTGTTTTTACTCCCTACACAAAGAAAGTGAAGATACAGTGACAATAGCATCCCATATTTAACTGGATGGCCATCTTCACAGAACAGAGCAAGACGCTGAGGTGAACAGACTACAACAGAGAAGAATTTCTGCTCCTTTCCCCCGAATAAACTAATAGTGTGCTTAATCATATGGCTGTGGAGAAGACAGGGAATCAACTCCAACATGAGATAGCAGACTTTCAAACCAGATCCTTAAAACCACAATATCCATTTCAACTTGGTTAGAAGACAAATGCAGAGGGATGGAATAATTTACTAGCATCACCAGTCTGTCTGACTTCTCAATATTGCTTAATCACCCCATCAAGTGGATGCTTCTGTCCTTAATAGTAGAGAGAAAAATGTCAAGAACTATAATGTCATGGTAGCTGAAAGCTTCCTATCTTGGAAGATTATTTTTATCCTTAGCTATTAGGAGATAGATAACAAACCTATTCTTACGGTTTGAATTATTTCTATTGAATAAACAAGATGCGGACTTTTTTGTAATGGAGTATAGAAGCATAATCAGGAAAAGTTTGTTCCCAGAACAGACAAGCACAGTTTTAGAGATGCAATCATAATTTATTCTTATTAAATGGGATATATATATTTTTTAAAATCAAAAAAGTCAAAGTTGAATTGCTATGAAAAAGGTTACAGGTTACTCATTTACAGCTGATTAATAAAGTTAGCACTTTACTTCAGAACAGCATAATTTTCTTCTTTCTGAAATTAGTATTAACTTTCTTAAGCAATTGCTTCCATATGAAAAAAATGTGAGTCCCAACAGGAATCTATTCTGTAAAGTTTAACATAGTTCAGAAACAAATACAACAAAATTCCCCAAAACACCAAAGCGAAGATGCACACTATGCAATTCAAGTGTTCTGTCTTCCCATTTCTTTCATTTTTTCTCATATAAAATTTTTATGAAAAGCTTACTATTACAAATCATTAGTTTTCCATGTCCAGATCACCCACAGTATAGCTGTCATACATTCACCCAAGTGTGTACTTTAATACCTGAATATCCAGTCACCAGCGCAAACTAAGGGCCCTGTCCTGTAATCGGGCTCAGCTGATTTTAGCAGGAGGTTTCAGGGTCTTCCAGCAGAGAATTCACTGTAAGCTCATATTTTAGAGAATCCAAGGCCACAATCCAGAAGCAAGCACCTTTCCTCAGTAAATTTACTGATTGCAACTGTACCTAACTGCTGATAGTCAATTGTAGGAACAAACAGATGTCAGGGAGAAGTATTACATCTAAAATGGCTGTCATAGGATAGTCAGTCTCTATTTATAGTCAGGCTGAAGCATCTTGGAGGGGTCCCTGAATGGCAATAGCTTCAATCTCAACTCGGGCACCCTGTGAGAAAACAATGAGGAAACATATTAGGAGTTTAATATCTCTTTTTCACAAAGCAACTGAATGTATAATACAATCTTGTATGAACAGAGTGACATTTGAGGGAGATTATACTTCTGATAACATTGCTAAATTAGTGCTACAACTAAGTAATAGTGAAAATTAATTTTACTGAAGTATCATAGCCCCTGATTTCTAGCGTTGTAGCCATCTTTCACCATCAAGAAATCTCTCTCTCATATTGAGATATCTTATAATGTGTGGGAATAAGACTTGTATACTTAGAAAAAACTAAATACTTCAGAGTCTTCTTTCAAATAGTTGCAATTGAAACTATTTCATAATAAGAAAAGCTGTCAGAATGCTTCAGAAGTAAGGAATTTCAGAAAACTTTTTGTAGGCAGAAAAGTGACACTTACTTTCGGCAAAGCAGCAACCTGATAGGCTGCTCTGGCTGGGAAGTTTGTCTTGAAAACTGTAATTTAAGCAGAAACATCCACCAATCACTTAACTTTGCTTGATAAAACACAGTTCAAAGTAATCTGTATAAAATGTAGTCATTGGAACAGTTTCAGGTTCAAGGCTACAGGACAAATAGTCTTCGGTGCCAGCTATCATTTCCCCATTGCTGGTTTAGGGTTTTTTTTGTCACTGACTGCTCCAACATCTCAGCAAGCTACCATTCATCATCAAGAAGCCAGCTACAGCCGTGGTTCTAATGGCCAGTGATAACCTGCAGTCTGCTGACACCGCATGGCCTCAACACCAACTTGGCCGAAAAAGAAAGATTAAATCAGAATGGTAATCATCCAGTTGCAAACACCAGGGAATGGGAGAGTGCTCTTTCACACAAAGAGCAAGAGGGAGAAACAGGCCCCTGCCAAGTCATGAGAAAAGATGCCAGATCTGCTTAAAGTCAACAGGGGGCCAACACTACTTGTATCAAAGGCAGGCATAGGAAAAATAGTCCCTTGACCTATTCCTCCATTCCCAGTTAGGCCTGGTGCTCAAGGATATTAAAACAATGGGTCAGGGGACATGGGCCAGGACAGCAAAATAAAGGCGGGGGGGAGAAGGGTAAAGGTGTAAGAGCTGAATTCATAGACTCGTAGAATAGTTCAAGTTGGAAGGGACCTTTAAAGATTATCTAGTCCAACCCAGCCCCCTGCCATGGGCAAGAACATCTTTCACTAGATCAGGCTGCTTAGAGCCCCATCCAACCTGACTTTGAACACTTCCAAGGAATTTGTGTAATTAAATTGAAGTTTTACCAGTGAGAGTTAACACTAAGCTCAGAAATGGTAACTTTCAGTGTCCTGCACTGACAAGGCAGGATAATAGTTCACAAAGAACAGCAACTGCTGTCTTGAACTACAAGCAGGAGGCAACAAGTAACTTAAGTATCCAGCTGGTCTGTTTTTACCCTGCTTAAACACACACTTTGACATGCACAAAAGTGTGTTGATAGCTCATCAATAACACTTCATTCAAAACCAGATGTTGCTATCTAATTAAAAACCAAAGCCATGTAAATAAGGAACTTATGTGCATACTCTCCCAAATGCTTCTGCAGAATATGGCTTACTGGAATGACCTATTTCAGTCTACATCCAGTTTTGCTGACCAAGCATTTTTTTGTTTGTTTTTTCCTTAAGTGGAGCAGTGTGGCTCATCTTTATATAAAAAGTGTATGATATTGTATAAAAAGATCCAAAAAGACTTTAAAGAAATGGAGATACAAAATCTGAAAATAAGCATTTGAAGGCTGCCTACAGTGGAACTACATAGGGATAATAGCATCTGTCAAGGTAAAGAGGCATGGAAGATCAACCTGCAGGGATGGCAGGAGGTGATCTTCACATGACAGTGAGTTAGTGGAATGGTAGGACACAAATCCACTGGAAAGTAGGCTGTGCTTGATCTGATGCTTGCAAATTAGGGTGTTTGGGGTTTTTTTACTATTAAATTTCAACTGGAATCTCGAAGATTCTGGAACTACACAATCTGAGTCATTAAAACACTTTGCCTAATATGAATATAATTTGTTCCACAAGCCATACTAGTAAAACAGAAACAAAAAAGACCTACTTACATTGTCTGTAAATATCATTAATATCATTGAAATCCTTCATGTCTGCCATCAAAACCGTAGTCTTCACAACTAGAAATTACACAACTGCAGTTATTTTAGACCTCTGACTTGTATACAGAAATTGAAATCTTCAGTGCATTTCTTGCTTTTATTTCATAAATTTCTCTCAAGTATTCTAAATATTTTGAAAAGTTTTGCAAACAGATGTTGACTATTAGAGTTACCACCTAAAAAAATCCGAACAGCTACTATTTAATAAAACTTTAAGGAATTAGACATTCCTAACCAGCTCTGAAAATACCCATTTTAAATTTCATTCTAAGCCCAGTTCTTCCAAGAGGCATAGAACTGATAAGCAGGTCAATTAAAAAAGCTGTTGTAAGCCAACTGTTGGCAATAAACTATATTATATAATATCTGCTGCCAGAAGAGTCCATAACAGGTCTGAAAATACAGTCTATACTAAATTTTTTACCCATGACAGCCCAAGCCAGCATTATTCCTGATTTGGCTCCACTGTTAAGAGTCCTTCCCCCAAAAAAAGTATTGAAAGCTCCTAGAATATTAGCACCATAGATACAAACCTGCTTGTACCTGGAGCAAAGCCTAGGATGCTTAAAATGCCTGCACTCAGTTGCAGCTCTGTCTATATCTGAGCTTCCCCAGTTAGAGTTAAAATATTAGCACTGTGGGCAGAAACTTCTGGTGAAAAGCAGTGTTCCATTGATACCCACCAAAAAGACTTGCATTCTGACTTATTCTTGTATTTTGTAACCCAGACTCATGATTCCTTTTGTTTCTTCCAGCTATTGATAACAACTGAATGTTTAGCAAACAGCCTTTTTGTTTTTTAAGCCCACTGCATTTTTTTTTTAATCCAGGTAAAACCAACCATTTGTTTGCCACCATCACAGCAGCACTTACCATTGCCATAATCACAGCCTGCAGCTCTCAGGATTTCTCCCATGTTTTTTAGAGCCTAATGAAAAACAAGGCAAAAATCTTCTAACTATCAGCTTGGTTGTATTTAGGTAAGTATGTAAATATATAGTTTTAATTTGGCTACATCCACGTTATACTGTAAGTTCACCCAGCAAATCATCAACAGTCCTCAGTGAGTAAGAAAAACCAGAAATTAATAAAAGGGAACTTCTAATAAACACAAATATTAAAGCATCCATTCATTAGATGTAAATGCATGATGCAGCTCCATCTCACCCTATTATGTCACACCACCTCTTTGCTACTAAGGGAACAAAATCTTTCCCTGACTCAAGCCAGGGTTATTACTGAGGTCTTAACTTTTCTTATAAACATTGATTCTTTCATACATGAAATACAGATTCCTCCCCTGCCCTCCAAGTTCTTTAGGTGGAAAATTACAGGGTTAGAATGGAAGGACTTCCTCCTGCTTTTCCCTTATTTTAGAGGGTGTGAAATGTGATCTCTAGGTGTCTTCAGTTTCTCATGAGTCCGTGTTTAACTACACACCTGCTAACTCCCTTACAAGTTTATTGCTAGAAGACTTCTTACCTGCTTAGCTTCTTCCTTTGCCCCTCCAGAGACAAGCTGCCCAGTGGAAGGTTCTATACCAATCTGTCCTGCAATGTACATTGTTCGGTCTACTAGGACTGCTTGGCTGAAAACAAGTGACATTTTAGGTTTAATGTTTCCCCATCAAAACATTTAACTATCTGAAGGCACATTTCACATATTCTTCAGTAGTTTATAACATCTCAGAAAGACAGAGGACTGAGGTTATCCATGCACAAGTCTGTACGCACAACCACACATTCAATCTGTGTATGCTTTTGGGAGAGCTGGGACCACCTATGGAAGTGCATAGCTCTGGTTTTGAGGAAATAAACCCTGATTCTTGCAAAGGCACAGGGTATGAGCACAGCAGCACAACACTAAACTGAGCTACACAGCTTCCACACTGCATATAGCAGAGGGGAGGCAGAGTAAATAAACACAATTTTCCACAATTTTTGGACCTGCCCAGATATATATCCCACCCTAGCTTGGCAGGTAGACAATACCTTTCACCTACATCTCAGCTGCAGAACGGGGCGGGGGGAAGTGGAGAAAGAAAAATCAAAAGAATGCTGATTAGAAAATTTAACATTTTTCTTCTCAAACAAGCACCATGATACTGAGTTACAGCTGTAAGGTGAAGCCCTGCACACTAATTCTCTGGCAGTATTCCTCCAGAGTCATGAATTTGGCCAGTCAGCACAACTTCTAGATCACTCCATTCCCAGAACAATCACTTTCCTCTCACCAAATAATCTGAGTGACCTGTTGGGTGGGTTAATTCAGAAGATTGAAGATTTCAAGCTATTTGCAAAACATTTTTAAATAAATGTCAGGTGTGTTTTTGCTGAAGTAGAGTTGGCAATTATTAATGTCTTTAATTACCACGAAGAGATTAAAAGATTAAAACAAAGATTTAAACTACCTAGCAAACATTACACAAGGGACATAGTTTACTTCTCTTCAGCTGGTAATTAAAAATATTTCACAGAGAAATTAGGAAAAGACTCTTTTGAAAGTGTTAGTGGTGTGTCAACACTGGCTTTTTTAACTCTTCCCACTGTACAAGAAAACACATAGTTTTGACAATTCAGCAGTGTCTCAAGTTACACAAAGTAGGGTTAGGCACCTCCCTGAAGCATCTAAATTAAGAGGTTAGCTTCCCTTTAATGCCAGTGGGGAAAGAAAGGGGACTCTTCCAGAGAATATTTTTATTATATCTTCTCTCTTAATTGGATTGACTCAGTTGGATTGTCTCAATCTGTTGACTTCACATTGGACCAACCTAATTTAGGGACTCAGTAAAAAGATTACAGTTAGGCAATCTGAAGAGTGCCGTCACTCCCATCTTTTCTTTTAGCCCTGTCCTAAATTCTCCTGTAATTTCACAAGGGGAAAAAATAGCCAGTAACTAAATTGCTATGGTAAAATATTGTGGTGATTATTTTCTCTGTTATCAACTAATGAAACCGGAGTACATCACAAAACTACACCATTTAAAGAAGAGAAACTAGTGAGTCATAGAATGGTTTGGGTTGGAAGGGTCCTTTAAGATCACCTAGTTCCACACACACCCCGCCATGGGCAGGGACACCTTCCACCAGACCAGGCTGCTCAAAGCCCCATCCAGCCTGGCCTGGAGCACTGCCAGGGATGGGGCATCCACAGCTGCTCTGGGCAACCTGTGCCAGTGCCTCACCACCCTCACCATACAGGATTTCTTCCCAATATCTAATCTAAATCTACCCTCTTTTAGTTTAAAGCCATTACCCCTTCTCCTGTCACTACATGCCCCTGTAAAAAAACCCTCCCCAGCTTTCCTTAGGCCCCTTCAGGTACTGGAAGGCCACTATAAGGTCTCCCCAGAGCCTTCTCTTCTCCAGGCTGAACAACCCCAACTCTCTCAGCCTGTCCTCACAGGAAATGTTTGAATGAATGAAGTAGTTTTCTAGCTGATGCAGTCTTGTTGATAGAAAATACATGTATGAACCAAACACATATGCTTCCCTCATTTTATTTTCTTTCCTACCATGTCTTGCTTTGTTTGAGGCACAGGCCCTCAGACCACAAACTTCTGTTTCTGTTTGAAGCACAGAAAACCATGCAACAAGAAGGCATGAGCTCTCTAAAAAAGTCTCGTATTGCTTATTATAAAGCAAATGACACAACAAATCATTTATCCCAACAAAGGCTTTGGAGCATCCTAAATAGTCAATAATTAGGAAAAAACACCAACAAGCTGAAGCCTTCTCGCACCAATGCCAGATCAACATCTGTAGCAGTCTTATTGGGTCCCTTTCTTTGCCCCTCAAGTTCCTTCTCTTGACAAGCTTACTGGTGGAATCTTCCATTCACTGAGACTATTAACAATTTACCAACTAAAGGGTATAATTTTACAGGAGTCAAATGCATGAGCGAAGCTCAGAGAAACTTCAACTACACAACACCCAATCATACTTCAACTGCAAATGTATCCTATAACTAGAGTCAATTGTAGCTACTCATTAATCTCTGATTCAGCAGAAATCTGGTGTGCCTAGAGTCATTCAGGTTTCAGTATACTCAAGTGCATAACTGGACAGACATTACGACATTAGAAGAATGTTATCCATCAGAGAGATGGTGTTAAGAAGCATGCTCTTTAAAGACATGTACTGCAAAGATAATCTGATCTTTTTTACATAGATGATTGTTGACACAACAGTATCTTGGCTCCATTAACATTAATGAGATATACATATACACATACACACTCACACATATCTTTTTATATATACCTACCTATCTCAAGGTATAGGAAACTGGATGCAGTAAAGGAAATACAAAAATACAGTAAAAATAGGTCACCAAAAAAGTATACTGAAGGGTTGTAGCAGAACCAGGAAGGCAGCCCATACATCCCAATTCCTCATTCTCTATTAAGCCCACATTCCTTTGTTACTATGTTCAGACTCCACAGCAGAGATGTAGCAGTTCTTGTGCAACTTCTGCTCACTGGACTTTGACAAGTTTACTGAAACCAATAAACTAAGTTATTGATCAACGTACTGAAGTTAGACCCATCATACAATTAAAAGGCTGCTTAACAAGCAGTATTTCATTAAGAACTACTAAGCACAAAATGTTGGAGTGCAGTTAATCCCCAACAGAAGTAGAGAGCTATGTTGAAGGCTAAGCCAGTGGTTTGTGTGTGCACAGCTAAAGCATCACCTTCCCGTATCCTAGATGTTCTCCTCACTACAAGCCACGCCAGGCCCCTGGCTGGCCCCAGCAGCAGTTTTGTTTACAGAAGTTAACCTTCATGTCAGGGCTCTGCTTCGACACTTTGTATTTCTCCATCTTTGTAATTCCCGTAAAGGGCACACAGTTTGAAGAGCAGAAAGCTCAGTTACAAAGTAACAGAGACAAACCCATACCTGGAAGGCACTAAGATGCTACAGGGGAAAAAGTTTAGACCAAAGGAATCTGTGCTTGTATTGGGAAAACAAAGCCCAAATGCAGAATTAAAAATTCTTAGAAAATGCCTTGGTAAAAATCCCTCAGTACCTTAGCTATAAGGGTCTACTATAGTTATTGAGTATTTTTTCACACCCAAATAGCAAAGCGAAACCTTTCTCCAATTAAAAATGGGAGCACTTCTTTTTAAAATTACATTCAGAGCCATTGCAACAACTTACTTGTGAAAACAGTGAGCAACATATTACATGTTTTACAGCAGTTACGTTTTTAGACTGAAAAGCACCTATAACCTGCTGGAAGTCACATTCAGAATAAGAGATTTGCAATTCCCGGGCAATGAATACTCCAGCAGCCAAAGCGCATCCTGGTTTGGGCTCCACCTTCACTTCCCATCACCTCCAGAGTCAACATTCACATTTTAAACCCCTGCTTACCACTGATTTCAGAATTATTTTCCCAAACTGGCTTTTTGAGAGACATTTTAAAACTGCGCCTAAAACGCCGCCAGCCTTGCAGACCCGTCCGTGCTGTAGGACCCCAGGTGTCCCTGGGGGGTTACCGGAGGAGAGTCCGGTGCCTGATGGAGGAGCCCACCCCCACCACAGCCCTCAGGGCTGCCTGGCAGACCCCCGCCCCAGGCCCCTGCCGACGGGCAAAACCTGCTCCCGCTAGCTCCTGCTCCTTCCCAGAGACCTCCGTCTCGCTAAGGCATACCTGTAGGGACCCAACGCAGGGGGAGCCTTAGCAGTGCTGATTATTTTCTTCACGAGCGAGGCCATAACTGCCGACAGCCCCCTCCTGCCCTCTCCTCAGCGAGCCGCCCGCCTGCCCCTGCCCGCCTGCTCCGCCCCGCCCACTGGTGCCGCAGCGCCCCGCAGGGGGTTCTGGGAAATGTAGTCCCTCGGGGGCGGCGGGGTGGGCGTGTGCGGCGCTGCGCCGTGCGCATGCGCGCTGCGGGGTTTCGGGCGGCCGCGTGTAGCCGGTGGGGGCCGCGCCGCGGGTGGCTGCGGGGCCGGGGTCCGCTCCCGTTCCCGCTTTGGCCGCGGCTGCACCGCCAGCCTTTCCCCGGCTCTCCTCCGCTGCGGAGAGGCTTGGCAGCCCTCGCCGGGCGCGCTCAGGCCCGCCTAGGGACGGGTTGCTGTGAGCCTCCTCTCCCCGCGCCCCCCGGGCCCTGCCGGAGATGTCTGGGGCGCGGGAGAAGAAGCGGGCCAAGAAGATGAGGAATCAGCCGGCCAGCGTCACCCTTCCCGCAGAGCCGGGGCCCTTCCCCGGCGGCGGCGGGGGCAGAGCCTGCCCACCTCCAGGTACGGCTGGGGAGGGGGTTCCCCCTACCCAGGGACGGGGTGGGTGACAGCCGAGAGGGTGCACCCCCCCGGGGCTGGGTCCCCCCCCCCCCTCCCCGGGGCTGGGTCGTGTCCCCCCCCCCCCCCCGGGGCTGGGTCCCCGTCCCGTCCCCCCCCCGGGACTGGGTCCCCCCCCCCGTCCCCCCCGTCCCCCCCCCGGGCTGGGTGCCATCCCCCCTTCCCCTCGGGGTGGGTGTCCCTGTCTCCTCAGCCCCGGGGCCTCGTCCCCAGCCGTTGGGTGCTTTAGCCCTGGTTCTGCCCTGCATCTCGTCAGCGTGCGCTTCTCTGCAATCACCCCTTTGATTACACGACAAATCCCTACCCACCCGCTGGGGTTTCTAGTCTTAAAATTAATTTAGGCGTTTTACCACATCCAGTGATCTCTCTTCTCTTTCGGTCAGACCTAGGAGCCCCAGGAGGAGCTGGTTTAGCCTGCTGGCCCTATGATAAATGTGCTGGTTTTCCATCCGATCAGCATGCCCAGCCAATTTGCCTTCTGGGGCTTGTGGCTTCTGTATCTATAGGAGAGTATTGGCAGGAGGCAGCAAGGCGTTCCCCTAAAATGGCAGTGTTGCTAGGTCATTGCTGGAGCATTTTGTACGCAGGTGACCTTTAAGACTGAAAGAATCCGTCAACCTGTATGCCAGATGCTTTTTTCATTGACCTGCATCTTGTGTGCTACAGGCGGACTTTGATTTCACACCCTCCAGCCTCTCCCCAGTTTCATTTTTTTATTTTGTTACCTATGTTATTTCTGGGGGGAAAATAAAAGCATACATAAGAGCAGGGCCTGTTACTGTGAGGCCTTCAGAAGCTGACAAATTGCATCTTTGTGGTTGAACAAAAAAATGCTTAAGTGTCACTGTGTGTTTAGGTGATTGAAGAGTTCCTAGGCAGACAGAATGACGTAGCAAATTATAGACAGCCCTGTCTGAAGATTTTGGAATATCATTACCAGAGTACTTCCAGATTAAACACATTTTTTCTACCTTTATTTGTAACAAGGAACTTCTAAGATTACATGGTTATGCTTTTCTGTCCTGTTAAATAGCATGCATTTTCATCCATATAACATTCTTTTGTAGTGTTAGTTGGTATCTCGGTTTTATAGGGCTGTTTCATAGGAAAGAAAAAAAGTATAAATAGGAGTTAGAAAACAATGGATTTACATAGTACCTGAAATAATTTAATTTTTCTTTAGGTATTAAGTCAGTCACTGTCTTTTGAAACTCTTCCATCTTCTGATTAAAATGTTTAGCTCCTCCATTCTTAGGCAAACTTGATAGTGAAAGAGTGTGTTTGTGGTATGAGTTAATTGCTGTCCAGTTACCCTTGCACAATTGAGTTGGGCTGTAGGTCTACAGATTTGCTTACTGAGGCAGCATCCATCCCTCTCTCCCAGCTATTTCCTTCTCACCTTTACCTCGCTGTCTGGACAGCGCTTCTCTCAGCCATGTGGAGAACCCAGATCAGAGAGTTATTCCATGTAAAAACTATTTTTTCATCTGAATTAGTGCAGTTCTGCATGATGTGTGGTTGCGTCAAGGCTGCAACAGCATTGCTGCTGAACATAAAACTTAAGCTTTATGCTTATTTGAAATGGAAAAAGGAAGTTCTTTGCCGTTTTAAATTCACATCAATTGATGCTGCAGGAGGTAGATCTGCTCCTGGCTGTTCCTCATGCCAATGGTAGCATTTTTGGGACAATGGGGTAGGCTTGTTTAAGAAGCTCATCAACCTGAAAACTGATTTTTTTTAAATCTGTTGCCCCACTTCTCTGGACACACAGGTTGATTTTCACTAGAGAAGCTCCCTGAACTGTATGGCCTCATGTTCCCTCAAGCACTCATGATGATGCAGGTGGAGTGGTGGGAGTGGCTGGCTGGGCCCTTTCTAGTCCGGTTGTCCAGCAGGAGCTGCCTGAGAACTGTATCTGAAGTTGTACTAGAAACCCTAAGGAAGACTGAACTGAATAGGTTGAATATAAACAGATCTTTAAGTATGGAGTTGTAGGCCCTCTTAAACTTGAAGTATTGTTAGGTGCTTATCACTCTTGAAAAGTATTCCTATACCTTAGGAAGCTTACTGTAGACTTTATTTAATTTCAATATTGATTTAAATGCTTGTACCAGAAAAGTAACTTACTGCACCAACATACATGTATCATGCTTACCTTATTTATTGCTGTAACAGAAATACATGTAAGTGAGACAAGAACACATTTGCTTAGGGGGAAAAAATCAAGGGGCAAGAGGGAAAAATACAAACTTTTCTTGTTTAGTGCTAAAATTCTGACTAGACAGTAGTAAAAATCACTACTGATATTGCATAGACTTTATTTATTTATTTATTTATTGCATAGACAAAGATTTTAGTCAGATCTTTCCTGTTGGATCTGATGGAGTATTGAAGACAAAGTCTGGATTGGATACCATTTTCAGAATGTACAAAAGTTATTTAGTCTACTGTAGGCTTGCTGCAGGACAGTGCAAAAATTTTATTTCTTCATATAAAAAAGAACTTAATTCTTCTGATTACTTTTGCAGGCCTATATATAGGTATATATATATAAAAGAGGAGGAATGTGCAATGCAATCTTACGAGGAAAAACTGTGGTTAGTTATCAGTTACTCAGACTGCTTTGCATTTCTATTAACTCTTTTTATCTCTAAACCCTGCAGGAGATGTTTGTTCAGAGCAGCAGTATCATCAGCAGAAATTTTTGAATCAGTCATCTGGGCCTTCTTACAGGAAAGACCAATATTTTGCAAAAGGACAAAACAGAGGAGAGAGAGGCAGAGGAAGAGGGGGATGGCAAGGAGGACGTCAGAGTATTTCTGAGGAAATGCCAAAATACATAACAGGTTAGTATATAAGAAAAAGGTCATGATTTTTATGTCCTGGGCAACTTGCAGGTGATTGTTTGCTGTCTGTCTTTGTTTTTGTTCAGGAGCAAAAATTAGAACTGATGCTATGTTCTTCTGTTTTTCGTCATTTTCTCCAAAATTTAGTAGTAGTTGTATACTGGAATGAATGACCAGCTGTTGTTTAATGAGTCCTTTCAGACCTCTGGGTTGAAAAGTTGTATTTAATTGTAATGAGGAATGTGCATTTTGGTTTCTCTTTGCCAGCAAAATGAGAACTGACAGCCATCTGCTTTTAATACAGCTAGTGAAACTGTTTTTCCCCGTGATGTGAGCTAAAGACAACTTTTCATCTAACAGAACATTTATTTAGGAGAGCAGATTAGCTTTCCAAAGTGTGGTGTTACTGTGATAGTAGATACGCTTCCATAAGCAGAAAACAAGATCAACCTCTGGATTTTATTTGATCATTTTAAAACAGTCTGTAATATGATTACTGCTTCCCTTTTTTTCCATGCAGATTTTTTTTCAGCTCTCTGAATACCATCTGAAAAGATCGCTGCTTAATTTCATCAAGAAGTACTTAATGCTAATAGTTTTTTTTGCATTAATTTTGCATTATTTGCGTAAATTGTTGGTTATATCATGGCTTTTGAATTCATTCATGTATAAGTATTTGCTTCACCATATCTGTAAGCTTCAGAATATCTAAATAATTGAATTTTCTTTAATAATAGTATACAGTATTTGCTTTTATCTCAAAAACTTATGAGACCAATGTACTAGGAATACTCTACTGGAATTCAGTAATTTACGTGCAGTGTTCCCCTTTGATTTTTGCCGTTTATCATGCTCTAATGCAGTTCTTTTCATTCCAGTTTCTACCTTTGCTCAAGCTCGTGCTGCTGAGATCAATGCCATGTTGAAAGCAGTTGCACAGAAGTCTTCAAACTCTCTAGTTTTCCAGACTCTACCTAGGCACATGCGAAGGCGAGCTATGAGTCACAATATTAAACGCCTACCCAGACGGCTCCAAGAGATTGCCAGGAAAGAGGTATAAGTGCGTTTTATAGTATTTGATAAACTATATAGTGAGCATAGCTAAGGCATAGTGTTCAGCTGTACATTTATTAATGTTCAGACCTGAGTTTATCTGCAAAACTTCCCTAAAGGTTCTCAAACTTTGACTGACATTTGGATTCAAAATGCAGGAACACCTCAGTTTTAGATGGTAGCTCAAGTAGATGTCACTAACACTTGGATTTGTGATTATTGGATGTCTTAAGAAGTTATTAGAGTAGTGATGATAAAAGGGTCCACTGCAGGAGGGGTTTATTGTCAGCTCTTCCTTGGTGAGCTTACAAAGGACACCCTAAGAATTTTTTTATGTTTTATAGTCCCTGTTTATTTCTACCACTTCTCTTCACAAAAAGACGAATCAAACGTTGAGACTGTTGATCCTTCCTCTCTAGCCATGCACTCACCCATAATAATTCAGACCTTAACTAGGTATTTATCAAGAATTTGGTCAAGACATCACCACAGTCCTTTCTTGTTCGCTTTCTACATGTTGTAGAACCCTTAGAGTCCTACCCGACAGTCTGAGAGTCCATACTGCTTCTGTACCAGCTCAAATCTCGTGGTGTTCCTAATGTCATATTCATTTGATCATGTGGATATATTGAAGTTGGGCAAAACCTTCACACAGGAAGCAGCAGATCTTACTGTTCACTAGTAGGTTTCTGAATGTGTGGGGATTTTGGTTTACCTATGGGTTCCAGTAAAACCTTGATGCACTTGTGTGGATGGGGCTTGTGTATAAAGTTCCAGAATGTTAGTTAGCCTCAAGAATTATGGAGAACTAACATCAGAATACAGTATAACTTAATGCTAGTGCTTCCTGTATGCTTATATATGTCAGCATTTTTCTTCTACAGAAGTTTGTCCTTTTGAGGTTTACTTCGATATCCTCTCTTTTAAAAACAGGCAGAGAAAGCTGTACATCAGAAAAAAGAACAGTCAAAGACTAAATGCCGCAAAGCTAGAAGGCGCCACATAAATTTGGTAGCAGAGTTTAATCGCAGGCAAAGAAAGAATATTTGGCTGGAGACCCATATTTGGCATGCAAAGAGATTTCATATGGCAAAGAAATGGGGATACTGTTTGGGAAATAGCCCTACGGAGAAGAGCTACAGGGCTTGTTACCGCGCCATGGCAAAACACTGCCTTCTTCAGGTACCAGTCTATTTTCTTTGTTATTTTTACATCAGTTTCCTTTGTTATTTTGCCAAGGTGCAGTAATCAACTATTCAGTTATAAGGAATATTTCCGTCTCTTTGAAGTACTTTTGTGTCAGCTGTTAGTAACTGCTAAGTACGAAAGGAGTGATTTCATAATTGTGATGAAGGGTGGTGAGTATCAGAGGGAAGGAGATGAACCATTAAAAGAGTTTTATGGTAACTATGACTGAAATACACAACAGTTTCAGTCTTCTCAAGAGCTAAGAGGTGAAGAGAATGCCTGCATCGTCTTCATGAGCAGGATGCTAGTGAAGACAGGGGCTTTGTTCCATGTCCTTCTTGGTCTGTTGGTTTGAGAGGCAGGTTGGCTGTCAAATGAGAGGAATGCCTGACAGCTCTTCTATAACTAGAGATTTTAAGTTAAAAAAGAAAACTCATTTCTCTTTGAGATGAATTTTAGTGAATAAAAAATGAGTATTTTGGGGTAAATTGTGAAGCTCTGTCTGGTCCTTCCTTGCCAGGGTCACTTTCAAGAGTTATTCTCATTTTACCGCTATCCTGTTGTTTCAGGACCTATCATATTATTGTTGCCTGGAGTTGACTGGTAAAGAGAATGAGCTTCTGAAGCCTCTTGCTCGAATATGTAGCATTGAGACAGGTAAGATTTATGTAGTTCAAAATTAAGTTAAGATACTGAATAGACTAAAGGATGACCCATCTTTTTCCTTTTTTTAATACCCAGCCAATCTCAATAGTAGTAACAGTTGATACTGGGCTGTGGTTTTTCGTTGAAAAACATAACTAAAATGTCTCATACTAGGACCAGACATTCTGATTTTCAGTTGCTTGTTAATAAACTAATTGTGATACAGGATTAGCAGAATTAATTTTTTTTTTTCTTTTAAGCAGGAGATTTTTTTGTTTTTCAATAAGTATCTTCTTCTTTAGGATTAACATTTGAAGAGGCTAGTTGTCTATCTGGAAGATTTGAGGGTTCCCTGAATCTTTACCAAGCAGATCGTTATCCTGAGGGTATGCTTGGTCCTGTTACATTCATTTGGAAACCCAGGGATGGGTCTGAAAACAGGCAGTTGTGGATCTGGGTACATCCAGCTCTCAAACAGGTATTTTTTTCTGTATAGTTTAACTCTGATTTCTTTAAAAACGTACAATACATAATACTGAAGATACCTTCTGAAAAGTGTGGAAGAGCTGGGTATGATATATGGCTTTAGGAACTGGAAGTTGGAAGACTGTTTCCACTCTAACAATATTTATATTCTACAGCTTGTTTTTATAAAGCTTGTACAGAAGGTGCATGCCTCTGAGATTTTTTTAGTGTTTGAGCTTGTTAAATGTTTTCTAGTGTCACTTGCTTAAGGATACATTTGTAATATGTTGTTGCTTGATTCGCATCCTTCCTACTGGCACACCCAACAGGTTAAGTTTAGTCTCATCACAGATAATCCTGATCTGGTACTTAGCTATGAACTTTAAAAATATAAAAATAAAAAAAAAAAAGTAAAATTTTGGGTAGTAGCAATTTTTCTTACATTAATTTGAGCGAGAATAAATTCTTAGCAACATTCAGTATTACTTTCAGCTCTTGCTAGCCAGCCCTGGACTCCAGCAGAATGAAGTTTATTCCCTTAAATTCATATAGGAAAATAAAATAGTAGAGTGTAATTCTTAAAACTGTATTTAAGCTTTGCAATGCACTGCTTATTATCGTAATCCAAACTTTTCATGTTTCTTAAGGACATATTGAGAGAGTTAAAAACAATATTTCAGTGTTCAGAACTTGAGGAAATCTATATTCCTGAGCCTGTTACAACATCAATTCAAGAGCAAAAACAAACGGATATTGTTCCAAGCCTTGGCAAGAAAAGGAAGATGGAAGATAAAGAAGGAGAAAAAGCTGTGCCAGTGAAAAAAATAATTGGTGATGGCACTAGAGATGCATTCCAGTCCTACTCTTGGATCTCACAGACTACTGGCATTGTGATCAGGTTTGTTTATAGCAGAGTCAGAAACCATGACCCTTAACCACTTAATATAGCTGAATTCTCGCTTAGCAGTACTGGGGAAAAATATTGTATGTTGTATGATTGCAAATTCACCTGAAATTTTCTTCTGTTTCAGTGACAGAACCATGGAGATTCTCAGATATCGGCTGATTGGCCCATTATCACACTCTGTCCTTACAGAGACCTTGAAAGCTGCTTCTCTCCAAACAGTAAGGAAATTGGCAGTTTGGATATTACTGTAATTTTGATAAGGTTTCTAGAATGTGCAAGCTTTTTGTTGCTAGAAGGAGTTATAAACTATCTGGCCTTCCTTATTATAAAGTCTAACCTATGTATTTCTACTCTGTTAGCTTCTCTATATTGAACCTCTTGACTAATGCTAATCTCAGGAAGAACCCCTATCTGGATTTTAAGCCAGGATAGGAAGAAAATAGAAACAATGGTGCTGTTGAGTAGGGCTGTGTAGTTTGTGCTGTAGTGACGTATTCTGCTGAGAGGTCCAGAATAATTTATATTCTCTTTGACAAACCATAGGTCATATCTCTAAGCAAAGGGCTAGAGCACCTAGAGCTAAAGGATGAGACATGTAAGGTATAGAAAACTTCTGCGTTTTCAGTCAAATGTGCAGTTTCTCCAGGATTTAGTATTTTGTCCATCTCTTGACAGGTAGCATCACTGTGATTTTAAGGGTTGTTTTTTTTGTTACTTGCACCAAAGATGACGAGGCCATGAAATCTCTGGCTTTTTGTAGGAAATAATTAATGACAGAATTAGGAAGCATTGTGGATTGCTTTGTTAATTTTTGGAACACAGGTTAAACTGAACAGCTTATTGGGGATTACTGTAAAGTGGAGTATAGGAATAGACCGCATCAGGAAAAAAATTTTGGTTTGAAACTTGAAGAGGAAGAAAGCAAACATAGTGGTTAAGGCAAAATAAGAGTGAATTCATACTGGTAGCAAATACTGAATAACCACTTGAGTTTAATTAGTTGTGTTGTTTTCCAGGAGATGGCAGATTCAGAGACAGGACTGAATAACTGGTGGGTAGAAAACTGCAAGGACTCTGAAAAAGTATCGCTTCATCAATGTCAAAGTGCTATCTTTGAGCTATTAGAAGGTATTTGGGCATATGGGTGCTATGGGAGGAAAGGGAAACTCTTAAACTCTAGTAGTCAAAACTGGCATACTAATAAGTTGACTTCAGTTTGGAAATGCTTATTTTTTTCTTGATCAAGAGAGTGATGCCGTTGAGCATGTGCTTAGGTAATTACTGTGGCACATCAAAGACTCAGGAGGTGTTACATTAAGTTTTTTAAAGGGAATTTTAATCCTCTGTATAGTCCAAACTCTCAATGTATAAACTGAATCTTGTTTCTTATCTTCATGAACTTAGATTTGAGATTGCTGGAGGGATACAGTCTGAGATACACTCACACTCTCTCCCCCCGTACACACCAAATTAAGGCAATAAGTTGTACCATACCTCCACAGATAAAATGGTAGGCTCCTACCCAAAGTAAAAGTGTTACACCTTGCTTTATATTTTTGTTTCTGATAAATAGTTGTTTATTTGGCTGAGTTGTAAAATACCCTAAAGTTAACAACATCTTCTCACTTTCTAGCGCTGAAGCGGGTAAGGAGCTGGCTTTGGTAGATCTCACACTATACTTGAGCTATCCAATGTGAGGCAGTTAAGTAGAGATGAGGTAAAACTTCAAAAACGTTTTTCAATTTCATTTCTTTAGAAGACAACTGTAAGACAAAGGTTGGTTGTTCTTTAAGAGATGGCTCTTTAAGATATTTACCAAATGCAAAGAATTAATTGAGTATGTAAGTTGTGAGAGTGATCTCCCTTCTATGCTAAGCACAAATGTAATTGCAAACTAAGTCTTACACTGCTATTGTTGTCTTTTGTTATTGGACACTTAACAAGCATTGGTGAGTTTTCAAAGCACATTAATTTGAGTACTCTGGATTGCTTCTCTGGCTTATAGTGGTATCACATCCTGCAGGCAAAAATGCACAAAATGGTGCAGAAAAGATCACAACTTAATTGGTAGTTTCATGGCAATGTTCATCTGTGTATTTTTAAAGGGATAAGTTCACCATCAGAAATGCCACCAGGTACAATACTGGGCCTCACTGTTGGAGATCCTCGAGTCAATTTGCCAAAAAAGAAGACAAAAGCTGTGCCAGACTTTGAAAAATATCAAGGTAAAATGCCTTGCTTATATTATGCTTCTCCTGGAACTGCCAAAGGCAAGAGATGCAGTTGCTCTCAACACTTTTTTTTTTTTTTTTCCATTTACTGTCATCTCCTGATTGTGTCTTGCTGTTTTCCTCTACAGTTTGCTTTCAGAATGTTTCCTTCCCCTTTCCACAGCCCCTGGCAGAACAGAAACAGCTTAAAAGTTGCATAGGTTTTAGAACTGCAATTTTGAGGGAGGGACATGCACCAAAGCTGGTCTTGTGCTCAGTGGAAGCCTCTGTCTGACCATACAGATGATCCAGGTTCGAATCCTGGCAAGGCCAACCAGGTGCTAAAAGCTACTTCGTAAGTTTCTGTTTGGTGTTCAGGCTTCCTGATGCTGTTCCTGGTTTATAGCCATACAAGGATGAAAGTTGCGGTTCCACTGGAAAAAAATACCATCTCAAGATTAGCGTTTCAGGTGGCCAAGATGCTGGTTATGTTAAGAATGAAAAATGCATGACTTCTGAAACTTTCATTTCAGTGCTGACTTAGACAACGTTTCAGTGCAAAATTCAAAATCAGTTGGATGTGAATGTCCTTGAAAAATATGCAAGAGTATATGCAGTATATATGCAGTAGGGTTTGGAAGCGCCTACACAGCACTGTACGCAGTTAGGTTGACTGGACACAGACTGCTTCACCTAATACGAGAAACATAATAGCCAGTTAGCAAACAGTAGCAAATAGGACAAGTTGAAGGTTCCAGACACTTGAAAATACTTCATTTCCTTGATAGTGTGTTTGCAAGACACTAGAATAATCTAGTCTTACCTTTTTGCTTAAGTCATGTTGAACACCTATTTCAGTTACTGTCTTTCAGCTCTGCACAACTCTGTGTTACTTGGATTTTCTTACGTTCTCCTATCTACCCTCTGTATCTAGACAGCCTTTCTCTCCTGTAAATTAGTTCTGCTCAGCTAACTTTATCATCATTAATGTTCCTGTTGGAAGTGCTGCAGCATACATGACCTCTACTTTGGTTCCTTTCTGCTGAGAAGTAAGGTGAGCTATGTAGCACTTGTTTACAGATACGGGTTTGAGTTGGTAGAGGACTTAGCAACTACAAGAAGTAATTCAGCTCCCTTCATTCTGCTTGTCATGTCTGTGAAGATGTGTTCAAGAAAACAAGATCAGTGGAAGGCATCGAGGCATTGAAATGTCTCATAGTAGTTTCTCTCCCACTGCCAGAGCTGGTTATCCCTCAGGAAAGAGGGCCATGGTGAAGAGGTAATGATGTAAGAGAGGAAGTCAAGGGGAAGAAAATACCTATGCCTGTGTTCCTTTTGCTGGCTAGAAATGGCCTTTTGAGGTCTTTCTGCTTGGTGTTACCCTTCACTTGCAAAAATCTAAACCACAAACTTTCAGAACAGCTGGTGTTGCTTTCTGGTTCGTTTCTGAGCGTTGGATTATTTTTTTTTTTGTTTTCATCATGAAATTAAAACTCTGTGTGTCCTCTCTGACTTTTATTCAGGAGAGAGAGAAGGTTCTTGCTCAGCTAGCAAGAAAAGGTAAACTGTGATACCTTCTAATTTAGGTTCTGCTAAAGAACTTGATGTTACAACAGTACTAAACAAGTTGAGTAGGCAGAAAGACGAAAGAAGACAGAGAATACATCTGTCTTCTAGTAGAAAATCAAAAGGACATCATGGTAAGGGAGTAGAAGCAGTTAAAGAGAGAACAGGAGGGACTAATGGTTCAGCAGGGCTGCTGTTTTCTACTTTGCCCACTTGAGTGACTTCCTAATGCTGTGTAGGAAGAGTTACAGGATCATTCACAATCTCCTGCATACTCATTACAAGTGCAGTGGGGGAATCCTGTGACTTGGTAGCTCATCTCTCCAACCTGAGGAACTCAAGGCTGAGGTCTGACACATTCCTGTCTCCATTGTTGAGTATTCTTAGGTGTTAGTTGGAAAGGGAGGTGTCATGGTTTAACTCTGGCTGGCGACTAAGCACCATGCAGCTGCTTGCTCACTCCCCCCATGGTGGGGTGGGAGAGAGGATTGGAAGAGTAAAAGTGAGAAAATGGGTGGGTTGAGATAAAGACAGTTTAATAGGTAAAGCAAAAGCCGCACACGCAAGCAAAGCAAAACAAGGAATGCATTCACCACTTGCCATGGGCAGGCAGGTGTTCAGCCATCCCCAGGAGAGCAGGGCTCTATCACGCATAACAGTTACTCGGGCAGACAAACGCCATCACTCTGAACGTCCCCTACTTCCTTCTTCCCCTAGCTTATATATACTCAGCATGACATATGGTATGGAATATCCCTTTGACTAGTTTAGTCAGCTGTCCTGGTTCTGTCCTCCTAATTTCTTGTGCCATTCCAGCCTTCTCACTGGCTGGGCCTCAGAAACTGAAAAGTCCTTGACTTAATATAAACATCGCCCAGCAACAACCAAAACCATCAGTGTGCCATCAGCATTGTATTCCCACCAAATCCCAAACACAGCACGGCACCAGCTACTGAGAAGAAAATTAACTCTGTCCCAGCTGAAACCAGGACAGGAGGCTATTGTTACTCTCCAAAGACTGTTGTTCTTAACCTGATTTTATAGTTGACTGTGACAGCTACTGCCTGTGCTGTATCTCTGCCTTAATAGGCCACCTTGCTCAAGTAGTTAAAAGCAGAGAAGTTACTTTTTTTTTAAATACTTCTAGAAATTCAACCCATGTTAGATTATTAAGCTCAGATGCTTTTATAATTTTCTAGTTGGGGAAAACATTCAAGTGCATTTAATTATCAGTGGTTTTGAAAGAAAAAGTAAAATTCCATATGTGTAAATAAAAGGAAGCCTAGACACAACGAGTTATTGTGCAGAATGCATTTTATGTCTAATCTGTTCTCTTTATGCAAGCATTATACTTTCTTTCCACTATTTGCTGTTTCAGGACCCATTATAAGGTCTTCCTGTATTCTGTCAGCTTAGTTTGTAATCTTGGAGTGTGGGGTCTTGTTGCATATTTTACTGCCTCTATACACCACTTCGATTTATTGCTTTTTCCTATAAGCCTCCTTGATTGCCTGGAAGGCTTGCAGGAGTTAAAAAAAATCAGTTAAATATCTGAAGAACATTTTGAAGGCTGCTCAGTGCAAAAGAATCACCTCTGAAGAAGTCTGTAAGCCACAAGTGGCTAGGAACTGGCAGAGTGAGGAAACGCAATGCTACATGCTGATTCTAGCGTTGTATGCTTCCCCTGGAGCTGTTATTGGCCACATTTGAAGACAGATTACTGACATAGCCAACAAGAATCTGATCAGAAGCAACGTGTTCCCAAAGATTAATCTGGTTTGATTTAGTATTTTAGCCAGCATTTTTCCAATCAGTTCTGTCCTCTCATTTTACTGGTTCGTTTGTCAAGGGTAACCCAGGAATGGAGACTGTCCTTCGGTTTTGTGAAGGGCCATTTGTTTAACCAAAAAAGGAAGGAATTTAATCATGGCATATAGTATACATCACTACAGCAATAGTATTACCAAGATTTCCACAGTAACACCCACCCAATAAGAACACTTCTCTAAGATCTGTAATTCCATTTGTGTGGTATTAATTTGCCCCTTCTGTAAGAATAAATCTTTTTACAAGCCATAGAACTACAAAAACTTTCTGAGCCTTGGTTTTGATATAACATTACTCAGATGTCGTCATACGGTGAGATGATCTTTATTTAAGAAATGTTAGTAATCATTCATTTGCCTTAATGACGTGTTGACTGAGCAATAAAAAGGAACTTTTGCTGTTTTCCCACACTTTTTCTACCTTTTTGCTTCCTAGACATTCAAATACTACTAGGATTAGTATTAGTAAGATTGAAATGGCACTGTGTATGTTAGTAGATTCTATATGTGCTTTAGCCTCTCTTGTTCTTTAATGTTGTATGAAAGCTAACTGATTTTTTTAGGAAATCTTTACTAACTTAAAGATGCATGTTTGTCAAATGAGTGAATAGTTTAGGTAAGTTACAGCCACGTCTTTGCTTGTGGATTGTCATACATGCAATGTGTGAAATGGTACGCATCTGTCCTTATCCCTTCTTTTTTTCCAAATGCTGTTCTAAGATATGCCTGTGTAGTTTTTTTCCCTGTAACATACTAACAAATGAAATGTAATATCAGCCTCTTCCAGTTACTCTCACTCTGAATGCATATATGCATGTGTACAAGCCATGTGTTACAGACATGTGCTGATGGGATTTAATCAAAGAACTGTCCTCATTTCTTCAGGCTGGGGGATAGAAAGTTTGTGAATAAATTACTTTTCACTGCCTTCTCAGCAGGTTTATGCCTTCTGGAAGTAAAGACTCCCAAGAAGCAGTCAGTGCTTGCATGACTGCAAATTAGTTCTATTCTTTCCTCCATTTTAAAGTACACTTTCAACATTTTGATGTGCTTTTCCTGTCTTCTATGGGAGAATGCAAATTCCACTGCTTTAAAAACTACTCAACATGGAATATGGTGGAGCTTTTAAACAATCAGTGTATGAGAAACATAGAAGGAGAATGTGTCATGAAAGATAAGTGAGCTCAAGTTCCTTCTGCAGACACGCAGCCTGAATCCTTGCCTGTGAACACACCTCTTGCATCAGTTGTCCTGGTACCACGCGCCACTACACACATACGGGTCTGAACGAGCAGTGCTTACATTTCTAGTTTTTCTGCTATGCCCTCACAGAGGGAGGGAAAAATTTCAAATAGAAGAACTATTAGCTCTTAGGCCTGTCTTCTAAGACTGTTAAGATAATCAGCTACACAAATCAGAACAGCTTGAAATGGAACAAAACTTTCCTCTAGCTGCTTGTATTATCTAAGCACCAGCCATTAACACCAGTAGAAATAGGTAATGTGCTGATTGTCCCTGAGCTTTGTGTGCTTAGTAATCCAACTCCCTATTTCCTATACTACCTCTAACATCTGCTATCATCAGCAACTTATTCATCAGTAGGGTTATTTCCCCAGCAATCTTGGTGGGCTGAAGAAAACAGAAGAGAGGTAAGAAATAAGAGAACTGGTATGAAGATATGGGATTATGAGTTGAGTTATAGTGTGCTTAGTAGAGAAATTTAATTCTCCAAGTTCAGTGAGGATCAAGGAGAAAGAACATGCCAAGTGAGAGAAGTATATTTTAGGGTAGTGAGGGGGATATTGGATGTACTGTGGTGATGGAAAGAGGCTGACTTAAAAGGGCATTCTAAAGTGGAGGAAAAAAAAATATTAATGCCATTATAGAATATAGAAATTGTAAAAAAACTCCAAGAATATGACAAGGACAATCTGAACTGTGGTAATAGAAAGAAGTGGTAAAAAAACAATCAGAGAAAGTTACAGTGAATAATTTACCATTGAAGGAATTAGAACATTTAAGTACTTTAACATAAAGGGATTCTGGTGTTCACAAATGCTTTCTGTACAGAAGATGGAAAAGTCACTTTCCTTAACCTTATGTTTGCTTGTAAATATGTGCCCTTCTGCCTTGGTTATCTGTAAGAGTCAGGAAGGAATTCACCACCACCACTACATGGTTTTGTTGCTGTCTTTTTTTCCTCCTGCTTTTGAGGCATTGATACTTGCTGTATCTCCAGATAGAATGTGCTTTGCCTCTAGGAGTGTTGAGCTCTTAGTTTCTTGCTTGGGTTCCTGTCCTAAATCTTTGGTCTGAGAAGGAATTCTTCTAGCTGAATTGGCAGGGAATTGGCAAGGATTTCCTTTTTAGTTATATTGTTCTTGATTTAAAGGAATGCCACCCTAATCTGGTAATTTCTTTATAGTTTTTATGCCACCCTAATCTGGTAATTTCTTTATAGTTTTTCTCCCTCTCATGTAAATGTAACTCATCAGCAAGAATGTATAGCAAGTATCAGCTTAATAGCACTGTCAAACTGTCGGGAGTGCTGCTGTATTTAAGATTTCTTTTGAAGTATTTTGCAACTCTTAGTAATGGGGACATATTGAAGATTATAGCTTTTAAATGAATAATTATTGCAATTATATTCAGCAGTACCTATTGTATTGTTAGTACTACTGAATAATTCCTATCTTCTGTGCTTAAAGTCTTTGTCAACGTTAACTGGAAAAATCAGCTGAATCTTCTTTTGATAGATGAAGTGATTTAAAAAACAAAACCCAACACATTATGTTCCTTTAATATGTAAGACTTATAGATCACAGAATTAACAGCAGTCCCTGTAAGTTTTAATCGCAGAACTATTAATCAGTTCACTGTATTGTTTATTAGTAAGAATTATTTCACTTAAAATATGGATCGGCATGCATTACATACTGTACACAGAAGGCTTTTAATCGATAGATCACCAAAGGCAGGTATACATTTTCTCTGCTTTGGTTAGATTGCAAACTGAAGATGAGAGAGATTTATTTCATACTTCAACAATCAGTGTTAAAGTGTTACTTATCTTCAGTAATGCACGCAACTGTTGGTTTGTGTAGACATAAGCAAAGAATAGTCCCTTCCTTGAAGCACAGAGCCTGGAAAGATCTAGAGTGGGAAGCTAGTGCTAAATGAGTAGTTGCATGCTAGTCATATCCATAAAAATATTTCCTGTATGTACATTTCATAAAGGTCATCCTTGCTTCTCTTACAAGTTTACTTACAAAGCCTGAAATATATCAGTCTAATGCTGCTCTTTCTGATTTTTACCAAACCTGTTGAGCTGTGTGCTCTGCCTGAAAGGTCAAATGCCAGAATATTAAAGGTGGCTTGCTAAAGATGTAATTTACATTGCCAAACGTGATGTTATTTGTAATAAGAAATGTCTGTAAGAGAACACCATGTCAATGCTTCTAACACTAAGTCTTTCATATTTTGTATTTGGAAAACGTGATAGCAAAATACTCCAGAAGCAGTGATGCTTGTTAAGCTTTTAATAGTCTGTTTCCTTAGTTGTCTGCTTATTGTACTTACGGTAATGGAGTGGGTTTGGTAATTTGATTCTGAAGACACAAAAAATATTTGAATTTTGTTTGAAGGTTCTCTTCTTTTGTAGATAATGATAAAGTTAGGCAGCTGTACCTGGAGGGTGTACCTGTAGACTGTGCTCACAGCTTTATCTGGGACCAGGACATCTGTAAGAACGTCACTGAAAATAAAATCTCAGAGCAGGTAACTAAGAAGGTAGATTGCCATGAAGGAAATGGCTAATGGTCCATAGAGTCCATAGAACAGGACTCTTGAAACTTGTATAAATCCAAAAGCAGTAGTTTCCTAATGTCATAGTATCCAGCTGCTGAGTTGTTATTCTGTAGCCTTTGTGTAATGTTCTTGCACAACTATTCTTCATGATTCAATTAAAAGAAAACTTTTTTGGATTGTCTACGGGACTAAATAGCTGTATGTTTATTTGTCAGAAGGGTTTGGAGTTGGATTTCCTACATCCCCTTGACTCGTGCAGCAGGTAAAAGGGATGAAGTGGCACAGAGAGGCTGTGGCCATTCACTCCTCAGTCATAGCCAGGATAATTCTGACAAAAGAATCACAGAAGTTGGAAGGGAATAAATCCCTCTGATTCTGAACTGCAGCACACTCTGTTGTGGGTGTTCTGAGCAATAACCTGTAATTTGTAGGGAGCTTTAAATGTGCTGTTACAGGTTTGAAATCTCCTATCTTGACATTTCTGTTGACAATGGAGGAGCAACCCATAAAATGCATGGGTAAAAAGATGATTTAGTTGCAAGAGATGATAAACTTTCAGCACTATTGTAATAAAAAAGAGAAAATATTTTTATAGCAGAAACTTCTCTCTAATTATTCTTTATGAAAATTAGTTTTGTGCTCTTTCAAACAGGCTGATGTAGTGTAAAAAAGGCAGAGTATGTATAAAGTAGTACGCTAGTGCAGTTTTTGTCTATGACAGTGTTCTTCGTGCTGTCATGAAAGGTAATGTTTACCTTATGAAACACCTGATGCAGAAGGGATGTGTAAAGAGGCAGTCTGGTGGTCTATTTTTTTATAAATGTATTCTTAATGCGGTACAATGAGATAAAACAAGTGGTGATTGACAAAGCCTTGGAGCCAGCATGCTTTATATGAAACTGTTTTGTGACCAAATGTTCTTCTCATCTCCCTGGATGTAGTTCAGATTTTCTCCATGTATTGACAGACTGTCTGAAAGCACCTGTTCGGTCTAGTCTTTGTGCACAAATCTCTAAATATCAAGTTGCGATACTTGTTTTTCCTCCTTCATCTGTGCTGTATATTTTTGCTCTGAATTTCAGTACCTGCTCTCCGTCAAGGTCTGTGCAAGTAAGAAGGGGAGAAAAAGGGTGCTTAATACCCTTTTTTTTTTAAAAAAAAAACAAACAAACAACAAACCAACACATTTTTCATGTCTTGATGAAGGTCATTTCAAACATGTAGCATGTTACTAGTATATTTTTCCTACTTATAAGCTTACCTCTTCTCTGTATCTTGGAATAGTATCTGGAAGAGGGAGAAATGATTACTAACTTATGGGAAATGTCTCCTCCTTCTCAGGATTTAAACCATATGAGAGCTCAATTACTGGTACCTGGATCACACCTTGATTTGGGTCCTTCTGAATCTAAGATTCCTATACTGTTGGTGCAGCAGCCAGGGAAAATGGCTGGAGAAGATCGACCAGGATGGGGGAGTGGCTGGGATATCTATCTCCCAAAGGGCTGGGGCATGGCTTTCTGGATTCCTTTTGTAAGTTTTTTTTCATTGCACATTGCAAATAAATATGACAAATCATATAATTTGGTTCAAAATAATAGCTCTTAGAGAGTGTACTTCACATTGTGTAACCAATGCGCAATTATAAGATCAAAATCTCACTTTAGAAGAGGGTGTATGAACTGGTTGATGACAGAGGCTCGGTCTTAAAATCTTAAAAATAGATAATAGCTTTCCCTGTCTTCTGTTGGGTGTAACTGTGCCCACAGGGCAGTCTAAAGCATGAAATCAGAGTGGGGAGTAAGGAGAGAAAACTGATGCTATAGCTCTTTGGTTTTGTGTTTCTACAGGCACATGCCTCTAAAGAGAAACCATTTGGTGCCTGCTGGTAATCCATTTCAAGCTTGGCTATCTCCACCACTCTGTCAACAAATTGATAGCTTCTGGTTTGGGAGAAAGCTTGAAACACAAAGTTTGAGTTAGGCTTGAACGTTCCTCCGGTGCTGTTTGGAGCATCTGGCTGTGGATGTTTAGATGGCAGTTTTAATGTTTTTTTGCAGTTTAAATTTATGCTTTTGAGTGTGCAGGGGGATTAATTGCAGTGATACCTAATATACAGTTAAAATAAATTGGGCAGTGACTTCCTTGAAGTAATACGGCATTCTTGGCAATGTACGAGAACAGAGCCTGTGAAATTCTTTTCAGTTCTGTTGATGGTTTTTCAGAATTAAATATAAGAGCATGACTAACATTTTTGTTGAAAGGAGCATCTAGAACTCTGAAAACCATACTTAAGGTAATTGTTATGAAAGCTAAAGTGACAGATTTCCATTTTCTAAGGCAGTAGCTTCTGGAGCATTAATGTTTTGTTTCAGTTAGGAACCCGGAATCAGTACAAACACTGCTTTTTTGGGTTTTGGTTTTTATAACAGATATATCGAGGTGTACGAGTTGGTGGCTTGCAAGAGGCTTTAAAGCATTCTGAATATCAAAGAATACCTCACACTCCAAATGATTTCCCAGACTGCCAGGCAGGAATGCAGTTTGCCAAAGAACTGGAAACCAGTCTTCTTGAAAAATTCAAACGGTAATGTTAACTTAAAAATTGATTACAAAAAAGAAAAAAAATGGGTACTGCTTAAAATACTCCCTTAATTACCTGTTGTGTTTCTTTAGACTTGGACTTTATTGAGATCTTTCACTAGTTTTTTAAATCCTAGTGTATAAAAAAGAAAAGAATCCTAGATATATTTAACAGAAAAGCTCTGCTAAATAAGGCATAGAAATTAACTAAAACCTATTCCCAGAGGTATGCTCAGTTATGAGGCTATAACAAGCGTATATGAAAATAAAATAAAGCTATTTCAAGCTCCCCTAGCAGTAAGTGAGGGAAGAAGTAGGAGAAGGCAGAGGCAGAATATCAAAGTGTGTCCTAAATGTTAAAGAATAAAGTGAACAAAGAGGTATATTTCAGTGTCCAGCTTTTAAATACCGGGTATTCTGAAGTTTGCCTTCATTTTCACTGCAATAAACACAGAACTCTTAACCATGAGCATGTAGTAGCTGGAAGTGTCCTCTGCACCAGCTGGTGTTGGTTCCCCTTCCTGCTAGGAGGGGCGCGTAGGAGAAGTTCAGAGGAAAAGGTGGTGGTGGCAGTCACAGTTGATAGAAATACCCAGCATGGCTGAAAGGATATGGTACTCGGGGAATAGAGCAGTGTTGTCTAGAAGAATAACTAAACTTCTTGTTTGATGACATTACAAAGGGAATGCACAGTTAACTTTCTGTTCTAAGTACTTGGTTTTGAAAACAGAAAACATTATTAGACCAGCAGGACAAAGCAGACCACCTTTTGAAATGCTAAGGACTGAATAAAGGCCCATGAAACAAATATTCTTACCTACTTGATTTATCGTTTAGACGTCCACCGGCAAAAAGGGTAAATTATGTCAAGCTGGGCACTCTGTCCCCTTTCTTCTGTCCTTGGGGGCAGCTGACAAAGAACTGGGAAGGAAGAATGAAAGCTTCAGGAGAACTTTTACATCCTTCTTCCCCACACCCTGAGCGCTGTGCAACTGAAGGGCATAGCTTTTGTGACCCCGAAGCAGAAGTACTCAAAGAAGCATCCCCTGAGACTGGTGAGGTAGAGACTATGGAAGTAACAAGCTCCGAAGGGGTGCTAAAGACAGAGGATGTTACAGGCACCCAAAACTTTGGTGAGAGAGATGAAACTATGACAAGTGACTTCATTGTTCTCAGGTATGTCAAAGCGATGCGTGCATGTGAGGTGTTACTTCTTTATTGGGAGTTACTGAATTGGGGAAGGCAAGAGCTCGGCCTTGATTATTAGGATGAGAGAACTATTTGATCCAAGTACAGTGAGGAGAATAAACAGATCAGATTTTGCTGTTGAGTGGAAGTGCTTCTACTGCGTTTTCCCAGCAAACTTTGTGACTAGATGAAGTAAATATCTTAAATGTAATGCATTTGAGTTCAGTGTGGTTTTGGAGTTGACATATACTTTGTTTGCTTCCAAGTGGATGGAGCTTTTAGAAGCTCATGTTTGTGATTTTAAAACTGTTGCTGTGTAAATCAGCTTGCATTCTCTTTTCTAATACAATATCACAGGTGGTTCTTGCACTGCTTAATAAGGTCTATAAAGAAAATAGAGAATCCTCTGCATTCCAGTGCAACACATGAGGGCAGCAACAGTGTTTGTTAAGTGCTTGAATGCAGTCTTTCATTTTTGTGTTGTTGTCAGAGGAAGAAAACATTGGCAGTTCTGGGCTGCATTAATGACACTGAAGGTTTTAGAGCATTTGTGATTCAACAAATTTGGGGGGTTTATAACAAGTAATACCTCCTTCTGAAGAAATAGCCTTGTACATGAATTGCACTCGCCTGTGTGCTTTTTGTGCTACAAGTGATACAAATACTGGCTTGGAAGGTTACAAAAACCCCTAGGGCTTTTTTTAACTGTGTTCTTGTAAATATGTGGGATGCTGGATTTCTGTTGTACTACTTGTTAATAACTATCCTTGATGTTTATTTGTAAAAATTTTTAATAGGAGCGAAAAACTACTAATGCAGTTATCAGCCTGGTGCTATCCCACTGCTGGAAAAGATCGGCGTGTCCGCCTTGTTTCTCGACTGGGACAGAAGGAAATGACTGAAGATGTCTTTATGCCAATCTTGATGAGCTATCCAAGGGCTCTCGTATGGGTCACCTTGTCTCTCTTGAGAAAGGGGAACCCTGAATTACATGCCATGATTTGCATCCCAACAGAAGATGACTTGCTGCATCTAAGCAAAGACAAACTCTTCTGTGGTCCTCAGGAACCCAAACATTGTGACATATTCAAGCACAAGGTACAGAAATTAAAAGAGGAGAAGAAGAAGAAAAAGGATAACAGGAAGGCTCTAGAAGGTGACCCTCTGAATGTTCCAGATAAAGAAACAACTGAGGAGCATGAAGACCTCATTCTTGGTCTTTGGTCAGGTGCTCTTCCAGATGTTACTTCCCACTGCTCCAGAACTCTCTTGGGATATGTCACTCGAGGGGATTTTTCCTTGGCTGCGGGCTGTGGAGAAGCACTGGGGTTTGTTAGTTTGACAGGGTTGATTTATATGTTACACAGGCAGCCAGCAGATAAAAAAGGACTTGTTTTGTTAAGAACTCCAGCATCTTTACAGTACAGGTTTGCAAGACTTAATATTGAGGTTTAAATATCATTGCAGCACAGTAGAACACCAAAAATACCAAAGAATGCCTGTTTTGTCTTCCGTGGCCTTTCTGATATGTCTCAAATTTGAGGTGGTTCTGAGCCCAAACAACATCTTGAGGATTATGAAATAATTAAAAAGCTTTGTAGCATTATTCATGAAAATAACTAATGCATAAACAGACCTAGTATTACTTTTGATGTCTGCATTGCTAAGGATCTCTAACAGTAACGCATCCATTACCAGGGTCTGCTGTATCTGTAAAGAAGTATATGGTCAATTTTTCACCTCAGAGCAGTGGATGCTGTAACAATACACAGAAATTTTTGTATTGTCCTTTCAGAAATCTTTTGGTCAGATGGATTGTAAACTTTCCAGTGCACTTTCACACATAGGTAACCGCATGTGATCTGGACCCGTGTATATGGCAATTGGCTTCTCACGATTCTTCGTGTCTGAATATGTGTGGCTGCAGTGGAACAGAGCTAAGTAGAGAAACTAGCACAGAAAGCAGAAGGGTATTTACTGTGGTGGAGCATCTCTGTGCTTAAATGAAATGCAAATAAAATATAGCCCAGCTACATAATCTTGAATTATAGCAACTGGAGCTCTTAAATTGGAAAGTATAGCAATCTCTCTCTGTAGTCTGAGAGAGAAAAATATTTTTGAAAGGTAATAATCCTTTCAGATGCAATTTGCTGCTGGTGGGTCAGCATACATTTTTTGTTAATAATAGGGGATATTTTGGTTTCTTAAAAATGAGATTATTTCTGTATGGAATGTGCTAGGATTGAAGGTTTCTTCATGTTGCAGTATGGTTTATGGATGTTGTTCAAACAGCCATAAAACTTGTAAAGTATGCTAGAGAGGTGAAGGGAGAAAAGTGTTTGATTTGACTGGGGCAGTGTGGGTTGCCTGGTCGGTTTTGGTGGTGTTTGGGTTTTTTTTTAATGGTAGCCTTAAGCTTCTAGCCATTCTTGAGTTAAGCAGCTTGAAAACGAATTTACAGTGATAAACAGTAGTTCAGTAGCAGTGTAATACAAATATATGCCAGTTGGTAAAATTACCCTGAAATTATCGTGTACAAATAAAATGTAATCTATTCTTGATTCAGGAGTCTACTGGCTAAGTTTGATTCTTTAAGACATTTAATATGGATTAGTTAATGGCTTTGTCTTCCGAAGTATCAGTCTGCAAATTAATTCCCTCATTCACAGTTTCGTTTGAAAATGTTTTAGGTTAATAGGTTCACATTGGTTGAAGTTGTTTGCTTGGAGGAAGGATTTAAAATATCTTACCCCCACAAATATTAAAGTTTAGGGCCATTGTGGGATTAAATATGGCACACATGCAGAAGGATGAATATCTCTGATCACAAGGGAAGTATTGGAAGTGGGGCTGTTTTGGGGGTTTTTTTTAAAGTCTTCAGAAGACCACTTTAAGAATTGTGTGCCAGTTCAGAGTTAGGCAGCACGTGGGACAGAAAGGTGCAGCCTCCAGCACAGCTTGGACCACAGCTCCATGAGAAATGATGCCAAATGGCTCCAGCATCGCTCACCTTCGGTGCACCTGATAAAGCAATCATCGTTCCAGAAACATCCCGAGAAGCATCCGCACAAAAGCCGGCAGATGGCCCCAGAGGAGAAGCTTGGTGCTGCGCAGGGCTGGGATTCACAGCTCCTCGCCCTGTGGCTGCGAGTGCTGCAGCCTGTAGGTATGTGTGAATAAGGAGCCCCTTAAACATTGCAGCCTGGCTGCTCTGATCAAGTTCTCTCGTGGTAATAATCCTGGATTTAATGAACCATTTGAATTGTGAGCCCAATTGAAATATTTCTAGGGTCAGAGTTTCCAGAGCTGTGCTTCATGGGAAGAAAAGAGGGGAGGTGATGTTTATATGGCTTTCCCCCCACCCTCGCCTCCCTTATTTAAATACATATTTTCTTGCCTCACTAGACCTGGCTTGTATGTGAGAAAGAAAGAGGAGAAGCCCTCCACCCAAGCTATCATTTTTTCTTTTCTGCCTGTAGATCTTTTGTTCACTGAATTTTTCCCATTTTTTTTTTTTTTTTTTAAAAAAAGAAAAACATCTGGAGTCTTTTTTCTTTTCCTCCTATTGGTAATTTCTGCCAGGTTTTCATTTTGACACTTCCTGTTACTTCTCTTTGATTTCCATTCTCTATTTCTGATTTATGATCCTTGTCTCTGGTGAGCCAATGAACAGAAACTGGAATCCAAGTGCATCCTGTTCTGTGTATCTTGTAATATTGTTACACAGTTGTTTTCCTTTAAGTCAATGATTTATGCCTTAAGACTTCACTCTCCTTGTAAAATGCACTGCAAGCCCGATAAGTTAAAAATGCTCAAAACTCTCAGCCAAAGTTTGTCAGAAAAATACTGTGACTTTATGTAGCTGCAAGGAAATTTTTATCTGTGGTTGGGATTTCCAGATTCGGAGTGTCTCAAGGGTGAGTTAGTCATAAAAACTGTGTCAACACCAGATAATCAAACTGTGGCTAATTAAACCTGTGTTATAGTGCATCAGCTGGACAGTATGTCTGTGTTCATCATGTTGAATCAGGTGTAGCTTGCAGCATACATCTGTTCTTGGGCTGTATCGTACTGCAGTTACTATCTCTTGCTTAACTACCCCTGAGCATCTGGATCAGCTCCTGTGGGCTCTGATACATGACCGTTTTTGGGAACCCAGGAAGCTCTTACCCAGTGAAAGAAGCTCTCACAAGCTCTCTGGCTCCCATGCTGTTCCCCACATAAGTTTCTCAAAATGGATGCCAGCCCCAACCCTTAGCTCTCATTTCTTGCTTGGCAAGAGCTTTTGGAAGCTGAAATGTAGCACAGAAGGCAATTCTGGCGTCATCTGTAGCACTGTGAAGAGCCCAAATGCTAACGCATTGCTCCTGTAGCTCTTCCTATGGCTCCCTCAGAGCAGCTGCATAAAGGTACTTGAGACTCACCTGGTGAAAGGTCTTCTCCCAGCCTGAACCATGACTTCCATGGTAATTGCCAGCTCCATTAAGACAGGCACAGTGACTAGCGGACCTACCATGCTGAGGGTCTCGTGGCTCTGAGATGCGCGTTGTTTACCATTGCAAGTCCAGAAAATGAAGTTGCAGAACAGGGTGGTGATTACCCTGAGGAATGAGGTGAGGTGGGACTGTGGCCAGATTGTTGTGTGTACGTTAAAGATGTTCAGGGCAATCAGTTTGTTCAGCAGTGTGTAAGTAATGGAAGAAGTTACCTAGCAGAAAGGCAGCTGGGGTTGTTGAAGCAAATCTGAGAAAACAGTTGGCAGGGTGACAGCCTGCTCGATGGAGGTGGAAGCCTTGGGGGATCATGGCACACACACAGACAGAGGGTTGTCAAATGCAGTATGACAGTTTTTCTTTCAGTGCTGTAAGTCTGGAAGAGCCAGATATGTCAAACCTGATCCGTTCACATACCCACGTGAGGTAGGTAGTAGGAACAGAGCTTCAGGGAATAAAATACCAATGGCAGGTTTCTGAAGTGCTAAGACCAAGAAAAGCAGAAAAACACTAGTATTGTTTTGTGTTCCAAACGTACAACGTGCAGAAAACTGCCACCCAAAGTCCCGTACTTCTAAGTGCTCTTCCCAGAGGTCAGCAACCTAAATAGCACCCATAGTTTGCGTGTCGTGCAAATTCAACTCAGTTGTACTGCAATTCTCTGTGAATACTGGTCTCAACAAATCCCTGCAAGAGCAAGTAAGCTTGTACTGAATAATGAGAACTCTGGGAAAACACCTAGGAGATGGGCTGAAAATATTTTGTGGCAGCTTTGAAAGTCAGAGCTTGCTTGGCCCTGGACAAAATAAAATCAATCAGTTCAAGGTAGTTTGCAAAGTAGGTGGGGTGACAAAAGAAGAGAACAGACAAAACACAGCTTTCAGTTACCGAATTGGTTCTCTTTAAAGAAACACAGTTTCTTCTGTAGTAGGAAAAATGCCTACACAGAATGATTTAAAAAAAACCCAAACTTTTTAGACACTCCAAAATATGCGTAATGTCTCAGCATCAGCTTGCTTGACACATTTTAGCTGTCTTTTCATCATAGGCTTACAGCAGTGCTGCTAATCTAACATTCTTGCATAGCTAAGCCTGATTCTTAAGAAACAGAAATCAAAAAGACATCCAGGACACAGCAAGAGTAAAGCGGAGAATGAAAAAGAAATCTGAAGGAAGAAATTTGGATCATGAAATCTGAGCCGCTATGTGAGGATTTGCTGTAATTTCTAGAAAGGATGGTGCAATTCAGTATTTCATTTCATCTCAAGATAAATAAATAGGATGAGAAGGGCTGTTTGTTTCTTAGCCCAGAAAATGTTTTCTTTTAAAGAAAATGCAGTGGTTGTGACAGATGGGAGAGCTCATGCATCTGTAAACCCGTGTGCCTGTCGGGGCTCACTTTTACACATCACTTCTCTTAATTTCTGGTTTTGTTCTTTTTTTTCACATTGGACAATATGAAAAAGGTTCTTTTTTTTTTGTCTTTTAGCAAAAGAATGAAATAAAACTTGGACAGGCAAAACTTGAGTTTAGAGCTTTATCACTCAAAAATGAGTTGAAATGCCATCTCAGAAATAAGCCACCTCCTCCTCCCCTCTTGAGACAGACGCCCCAGTTGTTTTAACTGTGGCTGTAGTGATGAACCCTATGTATTTACAATTGTAATTAATTATAAATACCACACATGTACTTCTGAAAAATCTTACCTGGTTGTACCAGGTGTCACCCAAGGCAGCTTCACCCACAGGCGAACCCAGTTGCTCTGAATGGGTTGGGTGAGAAAGAGGGACCACATGTGTCAGAGTCTGTTACTTTTCCTTAGCACACCAAAAAATCCAGAGTAGGTGCACAGAAGAACAAATTGGAAATCTGCAATTAAAAACACACTTTCCAGATTGGTAGTTGCTTAATACAGTGATTTTGATTTTTATGTTTTTAAGGTGCACATGGAAGTGGTTTTGATACAGGCCAGCAGGGATTAAAGGGTTAATGATAGATAATTTATTTTCCTGTAAGACAAAATGTCTTACAGGAATCAATTGCATCCAGGTTTTCTGAATATTTTTACAATGCAATAATTTTTGTAAATTAGCTGGCAAATATATCAAGGGGGTTCCAAATGAAATCACAAAAATGTATGAAATTGGCTAAGAACTGTAACCAGATTTTTTTTCAAAGAGAAACAGATGAAAATAAACATTAGTGCATCTATAAAATGGTAGTCTGGGGAAAGTCTTAAAAGACAATTAATTGTAGTTTCCATTAGTCCTTTTAAGACTTCCACTGAGCTACTGTATTTTGAGGTGGTAATGATTTTTAAGCAGTAGATTATTTTTTTTTTTTAAATTTAGCAGTAATTTCTATTAGTGTCTTTAAGAACTTACTTTTGTGCCTGTAGGTAGCACACAGTGGCACAACTTCTAAACTGGCAACCCCCAAACTACAGATTTCCGTAGCCCCTAAAGCATCCCCAAACCTGATGCTGGGACTGAGGAGGTTTCCAGGAGGGTACCCGGTCTGGTGGGTGCATCCTGCAGCTGCCAGCTGAGACAGGCTCTGGAGCCTGAGAAAACAGCCTCTGCGGAAACTGCTCCTGGAGCAACGTGACAGCACTCTCTGTCAAAAGCCGTGGAAGCCCACCCTTCCTGCGCTGATGGTGAAGCTCTGGAGTCCTTTGATGTTGTAGAAGGGAGCCCGAGTCTAACAAATAGCTCAGAGATCCCAATCCTGGCATTCTGGGTTCATTGGAGAAAAAAACCCAACCAAACCTCATACAAACCTATCCTTTTTAAGGTTAGTAGACATGCAGAAGGCTAGGGTTTTTACTCCTTTTCAAATTGTCCAACAAAACCAGAAATGTCCAGAAAATAGCAATTCCCTGCCTGAAGGCTTGTTTCTCACCTCGTATGCAATCAACCCCTTTTTGTTGTACTGCGCGCTGGTGTAAAGCCAGAGCTCACCAATGTTGCAAGATGTTCCTGTGCAAGTGCTTGCACATGGGTGAACACACATGAAACACATGGTAAGAGACTTCCTAATGAACGTGCATCTGAATCACTTCTTCCCTTGGAGCAAATAATTTTCTTTGATTGCCTGAGGAGCAGAGGAGGCTTAACACAGCTTTAAAATCAAAACCTTCAAAGCCAGAGGTGGTTTTAATCTCTCCTGTTAAAAGGACTATGGTTTGACGCTTGAGTTTTCTCTTTATTTATAAAGATAATTTGAATATTATTTTATATATTAACTTGTAAAAATGCCTTGATTTCTCCTTTCTTAGTGGAAGGTGCCCTTGCAGCCTGTTGATATTATGTTGTGGATGCGGTAAAATAAGATCACATCAGAAAAATGGAAGTCCTAGGAAAGGCTTCCCTGTAACGTAAAGCATAAATGCATACTGCAGCAAGGACACGTTTGGGGAAGACAGTCTGTCATTCACATTTCTATACAAGGCAGAAAGATGCATGAAGCACTGTTTTCTGACCTGCCTGCAGTGCCTCAGGCATCTATCACTTCCAGGGCTGGAAAGGTGAATCCAGTTCCCACCTGGAGATTTTTTCCAAGACCTGTACTTGTACAGGACAGCGAGGAAACTGATACACGTGCCACTACGACACAGACTTTTGGCTGTTTCTCTGGATGGGCACTAAGCCAGATTCTTGGAGTCTCTTGTGTAAATGGTAGCAGCCGTCCATTTGCTGGTTTGATTTTTTTCTATTTAATTTCTTACAATTTTAGAGCACTTTAGTTTTTGTAGTAGTAATGCTGTAGACTTGTGACTGTTTTCTATAGCATACACACTTTAATGTGTACGTTAAAACACATCAAAGGAAGAGTTAGGTATAGATTCCACAGCATTAGCATGTGTCTCGAGTAATAGATCTCTTTCAGCAGTTAAAATGCTTGGGTTTTAAGAGCTCGGTATTTCAAACCAGCAGCGTGCAGCTGGGCAGCACCCCGGAGGAGACCTCAGCCCTGGGGGGTTCGGGTCTGCAGCCCCCACTCTGGTTCTCATCAAATCCTTCCATGCGGTCCTCTGCTGACTTCCCCCCAAGAGTTCAGACACAGTGCCCTTGCAGTTTGGTGTGAAACAGTTTATTTTCAACAACTTTCTTGCTGAAGCATAGTAGAGACCACAGAAGAGAGAAAGGCTGTGTTAATGCTGTATCTGTGTTTTGAATTCCACTTTGGCCCTACTCTGATTAAATCATGGCCTTCATTTTGAAATACTGTGTATTTTTCATTCAGATTTCCTTCTGTAAAAGGCCGTCAAAAGCTGAAAGATTACTGTCCCACAGTACAAGGAGGGATGCTGTTAGTCTGGCCAAGCAGCTATCAAAAATATGCAGGAAATATAACATAAATTAATTTTTCTCCAAATGTTTTCTACAGACGAGATCCCAGGCTATTAGGTTAACTCCAGGGACTATAAAGACAATAACTTGAACTAGAAGTCCCAGGACAGTAGCCAGGTTTCATGTGGCCTTCAGGGATGGGAACAAAAAGCCCTACCAAAAATAATAACTTTCCTTTCACCATTGAAAACAGTGAGCCTCACGTGTCACTTAGATTTCTGGGTTTATGAAGAAGCAAGAGAGGTGACCTCTTCTATCTGCAAGGTTATTAAATTGATGACCATTAAAAACCGATTCTTACCCAGATCCATTCGTAAAATTAATTTGCATATTTTCAAGAGTATAAATTAGTCTATGGGGACCTGGACTTGGAGAAATATATACAGGCTGCAGTGCTGGTTTCCTCCTTTTCAGTCCTCAAAATGTTAAGACCGCTGAGCACTGAAAAATACGAAAAGCTTCAGCCAACCTCCTAACTGAAGTTGGAGTCTGCTTCTCAAACAGGAGCTAAACAGGATTTCTGACCTCACAGACAGGATACACTTCTGTCACATAACATAAAATTATAGAAAACCCTTAAAAGATTCCCCTTTGAACTTTGATTGCCATCATTAAAATTTCTTTCCTTTAGGTTATCACTTAGCTTCTTTCATAGACGGCAGTAGGCACCGTTCAATTAACCGGACATTTTTTCTGTATGTACCTTCAGGTTTTGTCATGGTAAAATTTTTTTGAGTGGAAAATACAAGGGGGAAGAATGAAAAGCAGGTATTTTCTCTGAGCCTTTAGACATCCAAGTATTTTTTCCCCCAAATATGAAGCAATATATCTTACAGAAAGTTCTATAGGAGTATGGTTTTCCAATAACTTAACATATTAATCTCAATTAAAAAATGAAAATATTTTAATAAGTTTTCTGTTTCCACTTTCAAGCCCTGAAATACCCTTGGATAAACTTGCAGGGCATTTCTCTTCCCTAAGTCTCTTTTGGGCACCTGCGTGCACTCTGAATTGATTCTTTTCCTCTAAAGAATAAACCCATCAATCTCCATTTCCTGCAACTTCAAATTCAAGCCGGATACTCAAGGAAGAAAAATAGTAACTGGCAGAGCTTGGAGAGGCAGCCAGGAGGCGCGAGGAGTGCCAGCTCATCCAGCAGAAAAACTCATGTGAAACAATTCCTGGTCCAAGGAAACCAGACCAAAACTCTCACTACAACATCCATCGTTGATAGAAACAAAAGCTGTCATGCTTCTGAGTGTGTTCCAACTTAATGAAGGGACAAGCAACCAAAAGGAAAAAAAAAAAAAAAAAAGAGAGGAACCCCCAACTGTGACAGCACATATGAACAACATCTCTTCACAAGGGAAATAAAGCACTGAATTAAAATTTATGGCTTCCCAGTAGCATTGCATACCCTGGGAACAGCAAATGTTTTGTTCCTTCCCAAAATGACAAGTGTTAAGATCATAAAATCAAACTCAACTGGAGTAGCAAATTGATTCTAGACTATCTGCTTCTTCCAGGCTGTGTCATGCCAAGTGGAGTTGGTGGTTGGTTGCCTAGGGTAGCAAAATATTAGGAATAACACAGTATTTAGTGACTGTTCCTTACGAGCGTGCCTCTGAGAGGGGAGGTGTGTTCGTGTGTTACTGTGCTTAGCGCAGCAGAAACCCTAGAACTGAGTCAGTCCTGAGCGTTGCCTCTCCAGCCAACTTTCCAACAGCAGTGAACTAATAGCATTTCCAAAGGTTAACGTTTCTGTAACTTTGCCAAATGGTAGGGTCATGCCCTGTTTTTCTGCTAATACAATTTAGTTCCCTCTTTTTGTTTTTCTCATGACCTTTTCCCCACTATTTGCCACCATCCATTCTGGCCCTTTCCTGTATTGCTACAGACCTCTAACACACTGCTGAAATTATCAGCTTCATATTTGTGTCTTGCGCTGTCTGTGCAAGTACTTGCTGTGGAGCTGCCGTAGCTGTAAGGAGTCTGCCTAAGCCTTAGCTGCTAGTCGTGCAGCAAAGCAGGTCGACTCTTAACTTTAGATGTCTGCAAGGTTACTTATGTGTCCAGTGTGTTCAGGGCTTTAATGGAATATTAACTTGTCAGCAATAAGCACATGAGCACGTGGAGACATTGCCCTGGTGTTTACCCTTATGACTTGGTGACACATCCTCCCCCCTTTCTTTTGGTTCAATAAGGCAATGCTGCATTCATCCTAGAAGAACGTGTTCCTAGAAGCCTTGACTCTTGATAAGGAGACCATCAACACTTTCACTCGATGTGCAGTTACCAGATACAGGTGTTTCTGCCCTTTGCTCAGTTCCACCCAGTTATGGCTGAGGATGGGATAATGACCTGGATGCATTGCTGGGTTTATCTGATGTTGCATGTCTTTTTTGTTTAGTAGCCCTTCAGTGTCGGAGGAGATCCATGGTTCTCAACCTCAGAAACTTTTCCTGCTGGGTCTGAAATTTTTTCTTAATTTTTTTTTTCCACGAGTATGGTGTTTTATCTTTTCCCCTTGGATGCTACACGCTGTTCCTGATACAGCTGATGTGGTGTCTCATCTGTAGATGAGATCTCACCTGCAAGAGATCAGGGCTTCTGTGCCTCTGTGCCATCTCCTGGGTCAACAAAGCCATTTAATAGCACAAGATGCAGTGAGGACAGATGAGGTATTTACTAAGAGATGCCACTGTTAGCCAAAAGAAAGTGAATACAAGTAAAAGATGATCCCTGCCCAAAGACGTCACTCTTCTGTGCAGGTTTCTCTGATGAGGTGGCCGGCATTTACTGTTTCCTTGTGTTGTTTATTGGGCTCTATTATTCCCTAGCGCTCAGAGAAATGAATCTTCAAAACTACAGTTCCACTGTGACCATATTCTCTGGTTAGATGTCCAACTTGGTTACATTATTGGAGCACACTGCGTTTTTTGTAGCCCAACAGCTTCTGCAGGCATCACTAGGAGATAAACTTCCACAGCAAGCAGGAGCTGGCCCAGCAGCTTCAGCAAAGCTCTGATCTGCAGCCAACGCACAGCCAAACATGCCGGGCTGAATCTTGTAGGGGAGAGCACTACTGTATAATTTTGCATTTCTGCAAAAGCTCACCCTGGGCATGGGATTTATCCTTCTCTCCAGACCCTTGGCTTCCTCAAGCCATTTATTTCTGGAGACGGCAGTCCTGCACGTGGCTGTTTGCTGCACAGAAATGCACCAGGTGCAGGTTTAATGAGTGACTGAGACTAACACCCTACCCCACATGCTCGTTAGGTGATTTTCAAATTCTTGTAACTATCAAGTCAAGAACAAAAATTTCCTCTGGGACCCAGCCCTGTGCTGCATCCACGAATGTATTTCCATAGCAAATGTCACTGCCTGAGACTGCCTTTTGCTTTGAAGTCTTGCTTGGAGGGTGGGGGAAGCAGGGAAAAGGGCTGAGTATATTTTTATAACGAGGAGTGGGGTTTTTTTCTTCACTTCCCGCTCATGTGGTAATGGCTGAACTTTGTTTTCTTTCTTCTCATGAAGGAAATGTTCCAAAATAAACACAACCACCGAGCTGCAAGCAGCTGTGATGCCGGGAAACCTGGAACCAGGAGGTGGCAGTTTCCTAAAGTTGGGAACTGGAAGTGAGGTTACAACCAAAGCCTTTTTACTCTGTCAATCTCTGTTCTCACCCCAACTTTTCATATAAACTGTTGCCTAGATAACTGACGTGAAGCTAACGTGAAGAGACACAACAAGAGAAGGACGTATTGGCAGGGAGTATTTCAGATATGCCACCAGCGGGGTGGTCTGCAGAAGATGCAGGAGAGGCAGAGGAGCTGTGCAGCAGTGCCGCATGGTCATCCACAGGTGCTGAAGGATGGAGGGGCTGACGGGGAGAAACTGCGAGGCCGAAGGTGCTGGGGCGGGTTACTGGGAAGCCGTATGCGAGGAGTGACTGTGAGATAGCTGGAGGAGGATACGCCTCAGACCAGGGGAACATGCCTTTCTGAGATGTGAAGCTGAACAGAGATGAGAGGCAGGAGGTCCCTGCCCACCTCCTGCCGGGACCATCCTGGCTGGCCTGCTGGCCCCGGTCCCACCTGCGTGGTGCTCACAGCCTGGCCCACCTACCCCCGGCTCCGCGCCCGCTCCTGACCGGGGCCAACTATTTTTCAGCTGCTTTTCAAACTCAGGCTTGGGACCTGTATTTTAGCTCAAAGATAAACATTTTGAAAGCTGTCTTCTTTCTCACAGTGCAGGCACGAGTTGTTTTTAATTATCTTAGGAAAGCTTTCCTTGGCCAGGCCAATTTTTTCGCTGTTTCTCTTTATGTAGTTGGTCTGTTTGTCTTGTGGAGCTGGCCTATAAACCAGCTATTAGGGGTTTACTGTATAACATTATCAAGAAAGTAATCTTTGAAAACAAAATGAAATAACTTCTAACAACCCTTTTTTTTCTTTCCAAATAATTTCATAGTAACCAAATGATGTCCACAGCTGACCACTCAAACATGCTGGAAAATGCTTGCTCCAAATGAAAATGTTTAGGTTTAGTCATGTTTTAGTCCTAAAAAGTTTTAAGTGATGATTTTGGAAGGAAAAAGAAAGTTCTTCCTGTAGGGGGCTGATATGGGAGAAGGAAGACTTCTGTATTTTTTAGAATGATATATTTTTGAGTCATCAATGCACGGTAAGTGCAGAGACAAGCAAGCTCTGCTCTTTGCTAGATTTATGTCTGGTTTACGCACACAGAGAGAGACACACACACATGTATGTACTCTCATATAAAGAAAAAAAGTGTTGGGGAGAGAACAGCAGCAATTATTACACCTACTGGTTTTATTATTGGTTTTGCTGTTCAGACTGAATCATGTGGGTGTTGATGGTTGACTTCTTAAGAGACTTAATGAAGGTTACCTTTGGAAATTTTGACACTCATGATGATAAATGTGCTACTTAGAGGAATTCAGTTATCTTTAACAAACTATAACAAAAAAATCATTTTCTGTTTTTTTTTTCTTTGACATACTCCTGCATTATGTCTTTTCAGAGCTAATGCCAGTATTTTTCAGATGACTGTAATTTTATTGCTTTCCTACTGACAAAGGGAAAAGAGTATTTTTCTTAAGTGTTCCTCAAAAGGAAAAGAAAACAGAAAAGCAAGACCGTTGTAAGTGCCAGAAAGAGACTCCTAAATATTTATGTTGTGTTATTATTCAAAAGGAAATTTGGAGGGGGCACGCTACCAATTCTAGTCAGACTATCCTTGTATGTCTCATTTCTGAGGCACCTCTCATTCACTGAAAAAACATTTGCAGACTCTTAAAAGGCTACTCCTCCATCCAGAAAAAAAAAAAAAAAAAGAAACCCATTAGGAACTGTGGCTCTTTTCAAGGTCCGTGCATTCACTGTCCATATCTTCTAGAGCCTGCCCGCCCACCCACCTTTCTTCCTTAGGATGCTCTCACATTGGTGACTGCTGATGCAACTTTCCTTAAAATCTGTACTCCCTCTCAGTTTTTGCATGTTTTGACCATCACTGACATCAGTTAGAGCATACAAGGCGCTGAATGTACCAGCTCTGATTTTATACTCCAGTTCATGGAAATACCCAGGAGATCCTACACCTCAGGCTTTCCACACATGCTTGCAGAAGAACAGCATGGGTTACATTTGCACTGGGGTTTAAACATTTCCTTTGCTATGACGACAATTAAAGCACATTTTTCTGTTGCACTGTGAGAGCTGTGAATAATAATGGAGAGGTCTAACCACCCCCTGCTCTCCAAGCGATCCCTCAGGAACTCGGCAGCTTTAGGGAACAGTGCAGTTCTGCTCTCAGATATTATTGTGTCTGGGAGAGTATTTCTCAGCCTGTGCTCTGGGGACCACTTGTGGTCTGAAAGACTTCAGAGAATGGTTTGTGAAATCACTCTAAGACAAAGCAACTGTCCCCACTGTCTCCCCGATCCCAAACTGCCCAACACCCCCCACCTCCCCCCATAGTCTCAACTTTCAAAGGGCGGACACATTTCTATGTGGTTATTCACGAAGACCGCTACATTCACACTGCTCAAGCAACCTGCAGTTTAGTCCTCCAAAATGTTTGAGGATCTTTGGACTAAAAAGCATGGAGGCACACTGCTTTGGAGAAGAGTGTCCCCTATCTTATGTGTTTGGAAAAGCACAAAACATCTACCTCACTCATTGTCTTGCACGCTTTAGAGTCAATGGCAGATCTCTGCTTCAGGCTTCTATCTTCCACCAGGTGTTTAATACTCATGAATGAAGCATACTAAATGCAACAGTGTTAATAATAAAACCCAGCAGTTTTATATTATTTTACTCCACTCCTTTTGTCTCTTGGACACTACTTCAGATGCTGCTGAAGCCCTTACTACCACTGTTGCAGTAGGCTAGGTTGGCTTTTCCAGTATAAATATTGCTCCTGGAATACCTCAGCTACTGCACAGCCTCAGTACAAATGCAAATCTTTTCCCTCCCTCACAGCGCCGCTATACAGCAAGGAGGTGCTTTCTGCCACGCACAGAAGTTCACGTCACAGCTTTATAGCTGCAGAAGCCAAGAGTGAATGTAACAGCTATATCAGATTGTGGAGCATAAGGTGGGGAGAGACCTCCACACCAGAGGGTCCTGTGCTATTACAGACAAACCCATCATACATTTTGCAGGCTCCATCTTAAGACTAGTTAGGTTTCTTGTTCCCATTGTTTCTACTGTAAAGCTTGTTGCAGTCTTATTCCAGAGCTTGCATCTACCAGGGCTTGTTGGAAACTATAATTCCAGACACATTTTTATGGTACGTGCAAGCCTATTTATTCTTGTGCTCATGCTACCTTTTGTCTTTGCAAATTATTTGTACTGCAGCCACACCCAGGGTCCCTACCCAGACACCACTGAGCACCCAACAGATGCTGCATCTGGAGCTGACCCAAAGGGATACAGGATGAAACTAAGCAGAAGATGCCAAACACAGAAGTGTGCAGAGAAGACAAACTCATGCCCTGATCGCCAGCAGCTCTAGTGCCTCCTCCATCACAGGGAACACAGAAATACCCCAAAGTCCTACTGCAAAAGGCAAACAGAGGGAAAGGGTCAGCAGGAGCAGCTGCTCCAGAGAGGAGAAGGCCAGGTTTTATGTTACCTAAAATCAATTTTTTGAAAAAAGGAACCAAAACATTGCCATACCCACAAGCACACAGGAATTCAGAATTGTCACTTACCTGTGCTGAGACAGGGTCTGTTCTAAGTGCAGACTCAAAGCAAAGATCTGAATACCTCCCAGTAACCCTCAGCTCAACCCAGCAATTTATTTAGTTGTTAGTTACTAGCAGCTGAAAAAAAGCAGCTGAGAGGGACTCTGGTACCCACTGTGTCTTCTGCAATCTGTGAGCACCAACATCTGCTGAAATAACATTAGGACCATTCCTATAATTTTTTAGCATTACTGTATTCTTGTAGGTTGATGTTGAGATCATCTTAACCAATGTTTTGCTGCGGTGTGTGTTGCACATTTTACCCTGTTTCATACAGCCCCTGCAGCCCACCTCCACTTGTGGCGTGGTATGTTTAAAGCCACCATTTAGCATAACAAAACAAAGCAACATAGGCTAGAGTTTTGGCCGGCCAGGTGTAATACATTTTTAAGCTACGATTTTGTTGTGGCCAACAGTTCATAATTTAAAGCTGTAATTTTATTTTGCATTAGAACCCTTATTTATGCATAGTAAGTAAGTATTTTTTCCAGTTCTAATGGTATTTACTGCATTTTGCACATCTTCAGTCTCTAAGAAAGAAATAAAAAGATGGACTCTGAGCACTGAGTGGCAAAGCATGTTGCACGCTAACGAACACATGATAGGGCTGGTACCAGCGAGATAATCTGTGCCACACAAGCACCCAGTTAACCAGACATATCCACAAACACTTTTTCCTCCAAATAACTGTTTCAAGAAGGCAAATGTCCCAGTTTCAGGCACAGCTGGAAGCACTGCTTTGTTCTCTGCTGTAAAATCCCTTTTTGTGCTAATCTTAAAACTCTGCCAAATTTCTACCATCTAAGTGAAATTTTTCATATGAGTTTTTTATCTCAGAGTGCCGCTGATGGTCATCTGTAATCAGTCGATTTAATAATATGGCTTAATTTCTTCAGAGAAAAAGGTAGTGAAAACTGTTTATTTCTTAGCAAACCATCAGCCCTGAATTTCTTTTCTTTTTAATGTGGGAGGAACGAAGCGTCTTGTTCTGACAGACATATGAAGTGCCACCACAGCACCCTCCAGACTGCAGCAGCAGGGTCAGGGCTGAGCAGAACGAGCCAAAAGCCCAGTTCTTCAATTTCCTGAAGATGTAGCTAGTGGTTTCCAGTTCAGACTGGGAAAGGATTTCAACTTGAGCTTCTAAACTTCACGTTCATGTTTTGACCACTGAGAGATACCCTGGAGCACTGCGTACCCTGAACTCGCTTAGGCCATAGAAAGACATTTGTTTTGTAAAGGGCTGCATCCTTTGAAGCCATGCCTACCTCCTCGGGCTCAGGGCACCCCCCCCAGTGTAGCTGATAGATGGGGTTATGCGAACGGTCCCTAATCTGCTTTGAGCACTGATGGTGAGATGAGTGGAGGTCTCTCTTCATCGACAATGAGGGCAACACGAGGATGCTCGACGTGTGCTGTGCAATGGTGTTGGCTTCGGTCTGTTCAGCTGGCAGAGCTGTGGAGCGTGATGCAGCAGGTGGAGGAAATGCCATTTTTTACTCAGCACAGTCTTTGAAAAATTATGGTTTTGTAAGGGTATGTGCTGTAAGAGCCTAGGTAAAGTGCCTGGGAAGTACACGTCCAGGATACTTCTGGAATTCATGTGACTGCTTGTTTGACATAAGCGGGATTCATGAAAGGCTCAGCTCAGTTAAACACCTGCAGCATCAGACCCTGAATCAGGGAGGAGGGGGCTGATGTTCAGATCACTCCTTGGCAAAGTTGCCCCAAGACTTCTCTCTCTCTCCTTTTCTTCCCCTTTCAAAGATGCCCTTTTGGGTTCCCGAGTGAAGACTTTGCTGACTGCAGCTGGAGAGCAAGGGAGTGCGATAAACAGGAAAGTAAGAGTCTATTTATCTCTGGCGCAGCCTGCCTTTTTCTAGTCTGGATGGAAAAGAAGACGAAAGTCCACGGAGCACTTGAGTGAACAACAAATGGCATAAGAACAAATGCAGCAAAAGGGAATGCCAAGGTTGTCATCCCCGTCAGCGGTTTGGATGGGTTTCCTGCTCGGAGAAGCACTGGGGAGGCTCGAGGCGGGCCCTCGTGCAGGAAGCAGGTGGTTTGCTTTACCAAGAGCCATGCGTAATGGTCAGGGAGCTGCGCCGCGCGCCGGGCCAAGCTACAGCAGATGGGCTGCAGTTCGCTCCGCTCAAGGATATTTTTCATGTTATGTGTGGAAAAGAGCAGTAACCCTTGTTTGTTATATGAGGCCTTGTAGGACTTTGTTTGGAAAAAAGCCATTTTTGAGATTAAGAAAAAGCCATTAAAAATGTGAGTCATTGTAATCACATTCAAAGTGCTCCAGCATGGCCTTTTATTTGCAAAGGCTTCACTATTAAAAGCAGATATTTTTTTTTTTAATTAAGAATTTCACCACAAATTACCTCAGGCTAATTGAGGTGACATTACTGATCTGTCCATTTCAAATTACTAAGAAAAACCACCCCAAACACCTCAAAGCACCAAATTCAAACTATTCACTCTGCAAGGGTACCAGCAAAATAGCTGCGCCTACTTTGCGGTGTAACATGGGACCTTTGGGTTATAACTGTACCACAACCTTCTCTCCAACACAAATGCGTTTCAAAACCTACATCCCCAAAAGGGTTGGGGGGACACTCGTCCCTTGTGCAGGAGAATAAGCAGGACCAGAAGCACAGGAGCCTTGGGCACCTCAGAGTGGGACATCCATAACCTGAGCCAATGGCTGATCATCTGAACGAGCCAAGGAGGCCAGTGCCAGCACTCACATCCCGCTGCTTTTGGGGGTTTGGATGTCCTATTTGGCATTAGAAGTTGCTTGTGTCCTCTCGGAGGGGAGATGCCCAAGCTGCAGCTTTCAAAACACAGCCCCACTGTGAGGCTGGGAGCAGCAAGGGGCAGAGAGAGCAGAAGCCTTTCTGCTGTGTATGACAGATATCAGCATCTCTTCCCTCTGGTGTACCACCACCGTCCCTGAGGAGAGACCAGCTGACCTGGGCAGGGTCTTCCCATATCCAGGCACCCCTCCCAGAGCCTATTTACTTGCTGCACCTTAAACAGTCACTGAATGAGTCACTCTCCTCAAATCTGGGCTGAGCTCTCAAATCTCTCAGGCACTGGAGAAAGGGCAGCTCTGTGAGGTTGCTGACTACCACTGCTAGGTGCCACCGTGTCTGTGCCAGCCCCTGGCCCAGAGGGTTTCAGGGTCTCCTGCTGTGCTGGCCCCCCGGGGACCTCTGAGCACCTACTCTTTGGACCATCACCAAACTCAACAATGAGTCAGAAGTCAAATCGCTGAAAATAACCAAGGCTTCTGCATCTCTAGGCGTGCAAAACAGCCGCTATTAAATCACAGTGTCAAAACAGAAAGCGTCCCTGGGGAGAGGTGGCCAGGCTGCAGCTGTGGGAAGGGGGGAAGCTGGGCACCCAATCATGGCGTGCTGGGTCTGGTCCAGTTTGGTGCTGCTGCTTCAGCGCTGCCAGGATGTGATTTTTACTTTGTGTTTGACTAATTGCAGACCCTGGAAAAATGGAGAGAGAGCAGAAAACAACTACAAAAAACAATCTGAGGGCTGACAGAAATGTCTGATGGTAAGAGACTTAAAAGGTCCGTCTGTTTGGCTTAGCGAAAAGCCCAAGTCATCTTACTGTATTTTACTAGAGGGACTTTACAGAGTGCTTTAAATCACTGGCAAAAGACAAATAGCTGCAAGCTAAATCCAGACAAGTTAAAATAGACATAAGGCACAGTTCAAAAGCAAGCAGTGACTCATTGCTAGTACAAATTACTAATGGCATTGGTGGATCTTCTACTTTCACTAGTAGGAAAGGACAGGGTGCCTTCTTCTGTAGATGGGCCAAGGGGTTCACACAGAAGTGCTTGGAGGAGGTTGTCTGACTGGAGCTGTGCAGGAGGCCAGGCCAGATGACAGGGAGCTGCCTTCTCATATCAGCAACCTGCCGTTATTCACACCGCTGCCTCAAATCCTGCAGCACATCCACACACCCAGCATCCAGTCAGCATTGTCAGGACGTGCCTGTTAGTTAACTGTTAAATACTGTCTGGAAAAAATAAACACATGGGTAACTGCGATGCTTAGTAATAGTAAATCATGTTCCTCAGCTCCTTTCCCTTGTAAAACACAGAACAGCTGTTCTTGGAAAACTGAATAGAAGCTCCAGTGCTTTGTTGTTGTACTCTCTTGCCGTACGATGTGTTACCGGCGGTAACCTTCTGTGACAGGTGAGAACTGCCTAATTAGCAGCCTCTGTGCCATGCAAACTTTCTCTCTTACTCTTGGCTGAGGGCATTTGAGAGCATTAGATGGCATAAAGCTATGGGCCCGGTACACATGCTATTGAAACTCAAGTAAAACATTCACAATTTTTTTCAAATCGACCGAAAAGTCCTGGTCTTGTGTTCATGCTGCTCTGGATTTATGCCCACCAGCTATCAAACACAAGACAAATGACAGTGGTGTTCTTTCAAGCAGTTTAATGATTCTGGCAAAAGACCTGGCAGCAGACTCCAAAGATTTCATCTAGGCAAGGCAATGCCTATTCCAAGAGTGGAAATCTCCAACTGGAGAGCTGGCAAGTACATGTTTGTGCTGGAGGCTTAAATCAATCATTTCTATTTTTCCCAATGTGATCTAGAGAAGTACAGAAATTGGCTCCTTCATCAATGGCCACAGGCCACTTTTTATGTTTAACGTATTAGTGCCACGGGCTACAGTGATACATTGACTTCGTGTAACAGTCAGTGTTAGAACCACCTGTTTAATCATTTCTTTACAGTAGCTCTACTGTGAAAGCTGTCAACAAATGCCTTGTTGACACTGTCATCAAGGAGTCCAGGAGACCACTGGATATTAGTGGTCCCCTGGAGTCATTCCTTTGTGCTTCTGCAAAACTCTTCTGCCACCACAACACGTTGCTGATTCTGCCACCAAACACTGTCCTCCTCATCGTCACCTTGTGAATCAACACAAATTCCCCTGGCACCGACGCCAGAGTCCACTAGCAATCAAAATTTACTGCAATTTTATACTAATACATGCACTTTCTCCCTCAAAGGCTTGGGCAAACTTCAGGGGCCTATCTGCAAACCTGGGATGTAGATTAAATAAGAAACCTACTCAGCAGCCACCTAACTCTTTATTTAGGGTCTGGTCTATTGTGCCTGGAAGTTCCTGAGGTGCCAATAATTCCTCTCCTGTGGATACCAAAAACTGCCATTACTTACTCTGGTGGGAATCACAAAGTGAAAGGAACAGAATCTAAGTCTGTAGGTTTGCACAGCTTCCTTGTAGGGCAGTACTCCATAAACACTTCCCAGGTGATGGGAATGCCCTGGCAGTACTGTATCTTCTTATCAGAGTAAGCCTGTGGTGCATGCCCACCACACGGTCCCATTTCCCCACAGGGAGGACCTGGCAAGAGCTCTGCATGGGAAACGGTATGTGTCAAAGAGGCACTGACACAATACTCCAGGCATCTTGTTCTGCATGCTTCAAAAATATGTTTATGTGCAGCCTAAGGGGTCAGATCAGCTATATGTGCTCTGAACAGATGAAGCACACGGCAAGTGGACAAGGTTTGTTTCTGAATGGTCATGACTGCTCAAAATGTAGTGATGTATTTGCCAGTGCTGCCTCCTTGTATAACTCAATGGTTACTTCAGCCAGGGTGCTTGGAAGGTACCCCCACACATCTTCCAGCTTTAAAAGGTTAAAACACGTCCCATCTGCCAAGGGAATGTCTTATTTCCTCTCTGCTTCTCCAGGCAGAGAGTAGTCATCCTTCACTTCCACATAAGTTTTTTGTTTTTTGTTTTTTAAAAAAAAAGTCAAATTAACCCCACATTCATAATATATGGAATCGCTAGTTATTCACTGATGTCCCTAACTGTATCCTAGAACCCAGAAACATTGCAAACACTGGATTTCTCAAACTCCTGAGAATCCAGAGCACTAAACATTTTCTGTCTTTTGCTCCTGAAGTGGCCTCAGGTTGTAATTTTGCAGCTCGGCCCTCTAATAATTATGGTAATTAGCCTCTATCTCCTTTGGGCTAAGATGCTAAAACAGTCCAGCTGATTTCTCCAGGAGGAATGAATGAACAAACAAAGTTAAACAACAAAAAGGCCACGTCTCAGGGAACAGTAACACAAGGGCAAGCTGGAGGACAGCTCAGTCTCATCATCTGCACTCCTGTGTTACCGGAGGCAACAGTTTTCTCTGCAAGCAACCAACGATCCTGCATAAAGTGGGTTGGAAGGAGAGAGCGCAAGGGGAGACCATTTTGAGTCCAGAAGACTTTTCAGCCCATCCTTCCAGCACTGCTTATGCACCTTGTAGCAAACAGTTGCTGGAAAGAAAAAAATAAGTCTTTAGAACAAGTTGTAGTCAGATGTGTCCGGGCTTCTGGTTGACCTCAGGACACCCCTGGTGCCACAAGCTGCCTATCTCTGTGCCACGTGGAGTCACGCAATGCTCACCGTGCACAACCCAGCGAGTCTGGCTCAGGGTTTTGCTTCAGGAGTCAGACACTTAAAAGCGCTACAAGAAGTTCATAACTGCTGTATTTGAGGCACGGTGATACATTAAGGGTGAGCTTCGCAGGATGCTTGCTGTGTAGTGAAGCTCCCCAGAAGGAGAGAAATAATGTAATAGTTCCCCCTGAAGAACAGGGATCTCACTCCCCCTCCTCCTTTTCCCCTCCTTCCCACCAAACGCTCCAGCCAGCCCAGTTGGCTCAGCTTAGAGAGCCATCTCAGCAAGGAGAAGAAAGCAGATGTTCTCTGCAGGGTGAGTGAACTGAACTGGCTCACAAAGAGCCAGAGGCCATGCAGGATCGCACTGCTGGGAAAAAGGAGGATGAGATTTTAGCAGCACGGAACCATTCAAACAGATTGCCAGTTGCATGAAACCACAGCGTCAAAGCACAGAAGCTCAAGCCCCTACAATGCTCAACCTCTCCCCTTCGGTTTCAGGTGACCAGTGCCCTCACACAAAATACGAGGCCACCAACAGCTGGGCTGTAGCAAGGAGCAGGTGACCACCAGGTGAATGCCAGGTCCCTACCACAGGCAGAAATACAAATCCAGTCCAAAATTCATTTATTTTTTGCCAGCTGAAACCATTTGGTAAACGCATCCTGATATTTTACGGCAAAAATTAAATGGCCTCGCTCTACCCCAGAGCTCCCATTTCCAGGCCCGTGGCCAGTTAATACTTCATCTCTCACCGCAGCGTGACCAGCAGTGGAACAAGCACTAAACGAGTCCTGCTGGTTCTGGTCGGTCAAAAATCCCAAGCTGGAGCCTGGGGGACCACGTGAGCCGCTGCCTGCCCACCACGCCTTCCCGTGGTTTGATTTCCTCGGATCCCGTGGAGGATCCGTTCAAGAAAGTTCAGCCTGCAGGTGCAAGTTTTGCAGCTTATATCTGGCCCACATTTTTGATGTCAGGAAAAACATTGCAAGAAAATAGCTCGTTATTAAAGAGGAGGGCTCCAGAGACTTTTTTGTCTTCCAGTGAACAGGCTTTTCTTTTAGCAGGCATTTGTCTGTGGTGTTTGCGAGCTAAATATCGCAAGCACAATCTGAACGTGACATTGATTAGAAACTGATTCTGGAAACAAATCATGTCCCTTTCTTGGCAGGCAGTAATGAATTCTCATCACTGAGTTTTTCGGATTTTATAATGCATTAATTAGTTGGAACATGTTCACATCTCAAAAATCATGTCAAATCCCTTTTAATTGCACATAATTCCCACCAGTGTTTTGTTCCATAAATTAATTCCAATTACATTGGAGTTTAAAGAAAACATTTTAACCCTTTTAATTTTTGTACAAACCCATAGGAAGAAAAAAAGTGTTGTTCAAGAACAAATACAGTAGTTTAAAATAAAATAATAACTTTTGCCACAGATTTTTACATTTGGTTTCTTGCTTTAAAGAGAAACTTCCTCCAACCCTCCTGAGTTATGGAAACAGATTTCTGCCCAAGGCCAATAATTTGAAAAAGAAACAAAACTAAATCCTTTCACCCATTTGTTTCCCAGGTCACAGAATGAAAACCTGTAGGCCTCCTGTTTCCACCTTTAGCACGTGCTCTCACTTGAGACTTAGAAAGCAGCTTAAATTTGCCTTGCAAAAGAAAGGCAGAGGCATGCCCTTACTCCCCGGAGAAAGCAGACGAAAAGAATGTGCTTTTTTTTATTTTAAGCTTTAGAAACTTGAACTCAAGCTGTAAGAGGGGAAAGGAAGGCCACGGCCAGGCAGCTGGTACAAGTAAGGTGCAGACACAGAGTCTCATCCTGTGCCAGCTGGAAAAGGTCCATGTTGGAAAACAGCTTCACAAGCAGCTCCCCCGCGCCCTGGCTCCTGGGACACTGCGGCACAGGAAAAGCTGCAGCTCTGTGTGCAGTTCGTGGGGTTTAAAATGAAACTGCCTTACAGACCTTCAGCTGTACCTGTTATAAATGCACCTATTTTTAAATGGGGAAAAAGAAGAGACCTCATTTCCCACTGAAACAAAATACACACGGCCTATGGCCCCTATCCATTGCTGCAGATTAATTCAGACCTAAAACTCTGGGTTCACATCTTGTCCAAGATGTGAACGCTTTTCAAGAGCACTTTCACTTGTTTCTGCAGAGGCGTCTGACCCCCGCTGCGCCAGCTGAGGTAGATCAGTGCTACCAGGCCGGGGTGAGTAGACCTGTGATGGGTGCCCAGAAGCAGCTTTCTCACCGGGAGGCTGGGTCTGAGGGACATCGAGACGTCCCAGACCTGAACACAGAGCCCGTGCTGCCATGGCTCCCTGTCACTGCTGGCTCTTCAAGTCAGTGCGGAGACGCTACTATTTAACGAAGGGAAAACTGTACTGTTCCTGTGACTCTTTCTGATCCTGTTTTTCACAGCCTTTCCTCATGCAGGATTACCAGCGGTTTAGGAAGGAGGCAAGAGTTGCCCTACTTTTCTTTTTTTTTAGGAGCATTTTTTCAAGACACGTCAAGGGAGGTAGCCTGGCTACCCCATTGCCGCTGGAGAACTTTCTGCTTCCTTCACTAAAACCTTGTTTTCCTGAAAGCAGAGGTTAAACATCAGGCTAGACTATTCTAACAGGTAATGCAGCTGAGCCGAGCACAGCCCAGTGCAACGGGACTCTTCTGGGAGGATGTAAAATGTCAGGCTCTGCCTTGGCTGGGCACCTCCAGCGTGTGCCTGTGCAAAGGTGCCTGTGTTTATGGCAAATGCCGTCTCCCCCCTCCTCACACAAGTGCTGATTTCCTTGGAAGATAAGAGAATTAATCTGACAGCAGAAGATAATCAGGATTTTCCCTCCACACACAGTACAAAATACTTTGTGTGAATGTATTTGTGTATACTATACATAAACCCACAGTTTTGACTCCTGAACAGGAAGGATCAGATTTGTAAAGGTATTATACATATAGCACAATACGTTGAAGTCACTTAAAAAAAATTGTCCTCATTTCCCACCTTTGTCTTTAAGCATCTACATAGATCTGAGGGGTTTCAAAGGGGAATTTTTATAATCCTGTTCTGTGCCTGTTTGCATTTCAAGGCAGTTAAGACTCTAAAAATACCCTCAAGAGGCATGGATACTAGGAGACTGTTCCACTTCATTAACAGTCATTTAGTTTCTCTTAAGGCTTCCTTTATCTTCAGAACACATTTGGGACGACCATGGGATAAACTAAGTAGGATTAAATAACACTATGACTCATCAACATACAGGAGTTCAACATACACTTGACTGTCCAGCAAAAAGGTGGTTCTGGTCCTCGGTGCAGTGGCATTCCTCCTGGTCGTTGGCATGTAAGGTGCTTTCTTCTTTCAGCTTTGACTTTTCACCGAGGCGTCTTCGTTATTCAAAGTGCCATAGCATGAACTGTGAGAATCTGGTTGTATTTTGCCTGTCAATTTTTGTCCTGAGGAAATGGGGTGAGAGAAGGCAAAAACAATAACTCTGTGAAGAATTTTAATAAAACAAAACCCCCACCAATCCATCATTTAAACATTCTTTGTTCCAGTAATCATTGTTTTCATTTGACTGGTTGTAACAATAGCTTGGAAAAACTCTGAAAAATACTTTGAAAAATCTGTTTGGAACAGGAATATAAATTAGGGGAACAGTATATTTATTAAATATGACTAGAGCGCATTTGGGACTCAGCTCTCCCAGGTCATCCCATTAACTGATATCTCACTTTTAAACAGAGAAAGAAAAAAAGCTTTACTTACCAGGAATATGTCCACAGTCAATAAAAGGAATTTGTAAATGCTCCTTTTTTTTATTTCTTGCAATTACAAATACACCAAGGAAAGATAGGAGACACCTGCAAAATAACAGTGGCATCGCATCATTAGAGACAGTTCACTGCATCTGAAATGAGACTGGTTTTTTTCCATTTATCTTTTTCAAGGAATTCCAAACCCAAGCTGCTCAGTTTATAAAGAAACTTTACTTCCTGGCAGCTCTATAAATTCATCTTGGGCTCCCTTTCAGTCTAGTTTTTGCCTCCCGAAGCTTTATTATCTGTTCCAAAGGCTCCGCAGGCAAAATTACACTTTCAGCAATATATACCTAATCAAATGCCTGTGAGTGTGAGACCACAACATTCGAATCCCTGAGCAAATCTTCACAGAGCATCTAAGCTAGCATTCTAGCATTTGCAATTTCATTAACAACTCAGGCTAGCTGCAGACAATCAACATCTCTGTTGTTTTTCTCATCTGACTGTGTGTCTCAGGGGCAAGCTGTAAGCCAGGAGCAATGAAAAACTGCTATGCTTGGATAAATCTTCTATCCACTCTGTGTTGGATGCACAGCCACTAATCCCTGCCTGCCAAAGACATGGGTTGAATTTGCTCATCTCCATTTTTTGTCACTTTTCCTGCAATCAGACAAGATAGCTGTTGTGCTCACCTACTCCAGTCCAGCTGCAGAGGACAAAGACGTCTGCAGCCATCAGCCCCATTTATTTGACAGCACAGTGGCAAGACACCCCCAGCAGTTCTGGGAGATGCTTTTAACCATCTCACGCCCATTATCAAGTAACTGTCACCTGTCTGCAGAGTTGTTACAGTGCTGGTAGCCAGCAGGTCTCTGCTCTCACAACACCTAGGCCCTTCTTCAAATATTTATTGTTAACAGCTTCCTAACATGCTCTGAACTTTTCCACAGGCATGCTGTGTCTTTCTTGGCACAGGAAGATGAAGGAGAGAGATTCTAGTACTGCCTCACAGGCAAGCGACCCATAGAATTGCCCATGCCTAGTGGCAGCAAAGACCAGCTGGACAGGCAAGCGGAAGGTTACATGGGAGAAGATGTCTCGCAGTTGTAAAAGCACCCCCTATAACATGATCTTTGGTGGAGAGCAGTGATTTATCCTTCCTGCTGGAGAAACACATGCTGCTGGTTTTTCATTCCATCATGAGATTAGTAGTTCATAAGTGTCTCACATTTTTACATATTTGGATTCAAAACCAGGCCTCCAAACTCCCAAAGCAGAGACATCAATCTTTCCTTTAATGTTTTTTTTTTTCTACTATAATGGCTATTCCATAATACTTTAATAACAAGATAGGTTTCTTCTTACTGCGAAAAGAAGGGATTCCGCAAGGCAATGCTGTTTCAGTACAAACGTTAGTGCAGATTTTAGGCTGATACACTTACCCGAACAGAAACATGAACACGCTCAGCAAAGCTGCACTTTGGAATTCCCGATAAAATATGACCCCTGGAATGTGACAGAAACAAGAATTGCAGATCTTGACTAGCTTCCAAGTGATATGAATTACAGCTGGGAGGGTCAGGAACAGTGTCATGCTCAAACAGAGCAAAAAAAATCCCAAATAAGGTATTAATACACATTGTGATGGGTTCACTTTATGTGCCCATATTCCATTATCTAGGCTTTCTCAAGATACTGCATGGGACTGGGGAAGATTTAGTCTATCAGGCTGGAGCATGTGCTGTGTTAGTAACTGCACAGATGCAAATATTTTTTGCATTGTCAGCAACAGCTTTTATGCAGGTCAAACTCAAGGTCTCATTCACAGGCAGAGTCATACCAATATAGCTAACAGGTTCTTCATGGATTTAGTTAAGCCACTCCAACAGACCACGTGGACATCTTAACTCCAACTGGGAACAGGTTTTCATAACTAGCTGTGTCCCTGATGTTTACACCAAATTAAGGCCTCCAGCAGCCAAGTTTGCCAAATCTTTCTGGCTGAAGGGATCACTAGCTCTTTCTGGTCACCCGTCTTCCAGGAATTAGCACCTCTGCAGTGGAGGTGACAGAACCAGATGTGTATCTGGATCTCAGCTGCCCCAGTTCACAGCCAAGTATTAGCTTTAAACCACTGATGAGCGTAGTTCTGCTTAGAAACGGCAGAGTGTGAACTAGTGCAGCTGAAGTGTGACTCTATCTTCAAAGGCTGTAACTGAGGATGAGGGAATCACGAGATAAGGTACCTTCTACGAGCACCCCCGCAAGATTCAGCACAGGTTGTTCTTCTAAGCCCTACGCTGTTTTAACTAACCTGGTGCAAATGCATGTATATCCAGTCTCAAAGCTATTAAGCCATTCCTGAATAGGTACTTGATCTTTTAAGGAGGCACAAGGCCAAAATTCCCCATATGGTCACAAGAACGCAACCCCCTTTTGGCACAAGTCTCCTCTCAGTCACAAAGTGTAGGTCTCTTCTAACACAGGTGCTGAGGCAATCTGTGCGTGAAGCTAACTCCCCTTCTCATTAATGGCAGCTCTGCATGAGAAACTCCTGCACAGCAATGACAGGAAAGCCCCCAGCGTGTGTTAAAATGAGTCATAAATGTTCTAACAACATGATCATTTTGGCTCATTGCTGATACAGCATCTTAGTCGTCCTCCCTGCTCGTGTTCTTACGCTGTGCACCATTTCCAAGATTTGCAGTCCCTCTTTAACAACACTGAGTTCAAAGTTCTCACCCAGAATAAAAAGTTAAATGCTTAAAAAGTCTTTGGAGTCATTTTATTTCCTTCACTTAACCTAGAATTCCACCTTCTGAAATGGAATATACACTAACTACTATGAAACACAGCTGGTTGTCATTTGAGTAGTTTGCCAGGCTGTTAAAATTACTCTACCAGTTCCGATACGGAGAGACTGGTGTGCACATGGTAAATGCATTTACTGCGTGTCAAGAGGAGGCTAGGATAGATGCAAGTAGTCCTAGTAAGCCAGCAAGGCATAGTAAACCATACATCTCAATTCTGGAAATGCTAGAATTTGATTATTTTTATTTTGCTTCAAAAGTTGTGAACTTACTCGTTTTTCAGAATTTAAACACCTGTCACTTAGGAAAAACTTCTTTTTGTGAAGACAGACTTGACTGGTTTGTATTCCTATTCACAGGCAGTAATTGTTGGAAACCAGATGTTCAGAAAATCATTCTGTGGAGGTAGTAGGCCAGAAACAAACCTGAAATGATGGCACTGGTAGTGAAGAACGCAAAATTAATGGGCACAACTGCTGTCACTTCATACAGATGCGTTGCTTGATTCAAGAACCTGGAAAACAAGCGTTACTGCACCTTCAGGTGCCCACAGGAGGTGTATCGCACCTTCAGTCAGGTTAAGCCATTTTATGTCAGGTTAATGGTAAGTGTGACCATTTCTTACCACAATAGCAAGTAGCCCTGAACAGATGTGCATGTGTATTGAATTTACCTTCTGGTTTTGACTGCAGAGTACAAACAAATAGGTGAAAGCAAGAAGGTTGGTGTGGATTATTCTGGCCAAAGGCTGTCATTGGAGAGTCCTTTGAAGCACTATTGGAAAAATTTTGTCTACCACAGATAAGGGAGGAATGCTAGGGTATAACTGCTCATGGTCTGCAACGGTTCTTGGAAGCAGCGCTGCCTGCAAGCAGCCAGGGACAAGCTGCTCTAATTTAAACAGGTTGTGTAAAGGTAGATTTCCAGCACAGACACGAACACGCGAGTTCTCATAGCAACCGTTTCACTTTACTGAAGTCCACATTGCTGCTACTGCTCAATCCGACTTGGCTAAAACACATATTTGTATGTTTATCCATGCAGTCATACCCCAGACACACTCTGTTCTGCTGAGAAAGTCCAGGAAGGTGGCTCCAAACCTATGCTCTTTGGATTGGAAACTCTCTACTGTGCTCCTCGGAAAGGCAACACAAATCCTCACCAGAATCATGAGCAAGAGTGTGCAAGACGGCAGGAGCATTCACAGCACACAAAGCTGCAAGACCAAGACATTGGCCATGGAGCAACCTGCACAGCCTGCATCAGTGGATGAAAAAGGCAAAGCAATTAACCCACTTGTAAGGAGACCGCAGCTATCAACATTTACCCACAGGGTGATGAATCATGAGTGTGAACTCTTGGATGCACCGGCAGATACTCTGTTATGTGAACGGTGCATTTCAGACCAAAAGAGAAAAATCAGGAGGCTGCAGAGTGTATTCAAAACCTATAAAAAGAACCACACTTAAATGTTTCACTGGTACAATATATGTGCACAGTAAAAATCCAAGCTTGGATCTGTTTTAGCCATTAAAGTAATTGCATGGTTATTTTAGCAACTGTTGAACAGTCTCCATGGTGTTTTAAAAATAAAGAAATCCTACATATCCACAGGATAGTCAGGATTTTGAAGTCATTGAAAACACCTCATTATTTTCTCCCATTTGCAACAAACTTGGTCACAGGGACTAAAACCGATACCAAGGGCCAGCACTGAATCTAGGAGGATGTTGTAGCACAGGCTGTTCTGAGCTAACACATGACAGTCAAATAAAATAAGAAAGGAAACAAATAAAATGAAAAATTTAGACTGACAACACTGTCTCCTTTAGAAAATGTGTCCAAGAGAGAAGACAGAAAGAGACAATGAGCCCAGGGAAAGAAACGGCCACATTTCATGTCTGTTTTAATTTTGGTCCAGCAAAAAGAAAGAAAGAAAAAATTGGCAAGGAGGAGAGGTTAATTCAGCGGCTTCCTATTTACCAAGCTTTTATTTCCTATTTTAAATGCCCTGAGCTGTTCTCCCAGCGAAGACAAGCTGGATGTAAATCACTCTATAATCTGTTACAGGGGAGTTCCTGAGTCAGCCGTGGAGAGTCACTGCATAATAACGCATGGACTTTCTGATTCCACATGGGAATGATATGTTCTGCCACGAGAAAGCTGGGTTGGCTCCTCTACCGGAAAATAATCATGCAAGTAAACACTCAGACTCATACTGGTGCAGTCTAGATGAGATTACTGAATGATGCTATCAGCACCTGAAGCAGAGGGACCGGCATAAAGGGAATGGACTCTCTGCTCAGCTGCAAGCCGTATTTTACCATGCTGCCACCCCCAGCAATCTGCAAAGGCAGCATAAAACAACCATTTAACAGGCCAGAGGCCAGTGGGAAAAACCTGGATGTCCCCTGCACAACAGAAGTTAACTATTTCCTAAAAAGTTACAGACATACAGGGTAGCAAAGTGCAACATGCAGATTTAGCAGAGGCAGGGAGAAATCTGGGGTAAACTCTCTTCTTTGGTTTGACTAGTGGCATAAGCTGGAGAAAAGAGACGTATAATGAGGTTAAACGTGGCCATTTGATTATTCAGCAATGAAGGTTTCTAAAAGTAACCCCCAAAACTTTACATAAACATAAATGTAATTTAATGAGTTCAAGACCTGTGCCAAAACTAGAAGTAAATTTGGGAAGGCCTCATATAAGGTGATAATGAAAGGAGGCAGCATCTATAATAATCAATTATAAAGAGAAATAAAGCCTAAATAAACAATACAATCAGCTGTAGGCAATTCATACATCTGTCAAGGCTCTTCCAGGAATTTGTTGCCTTTAAATGCAACTTGTATCTGGAGTCAGTATCAGTACTGAATAAAAACGACAGATAAAACGTGTACAAAGGTTAGGAGATAAGTAGAATCTTACTTACTTGACTTGGAAAGCACAAGAAATTGCCATTAAAAGAATCATGATATAGAAGACAGGATAAGTTAGCTGCATTTTCCCCTTCACAGAGACTGTTATCAGGCTGGCCACAGCCTTTACAGCAATGACAGTCAGCGATGCTGGAAGGGAAGGGGAGAGATTATCAGGGCAGGATTCATAGCACTAACCTCAGAGCACTGGCAAGGGAGGACAAGGTTCCAGGTCAGAACCACAGGTCTGATCACTTCAAAAGGTTGACCTAGGATTTGGGCACCTAAACCCAAGTATGTGATTTTATAAATGCTTACGGGGCTACTGCCTGAACTCTGAGTGGCCTTAGTGCCATGTGTGAGAGAGAGAGGCTGAGGTCAGGGTGAGGAAACAACTGGATCCATTTCCCACTGCTGAGCATGTGCCCTAAACACTGGGCTACCGGTCAGAGGTGGTACAACAACCTCCACATCTTCATTTTATTTAACTCCATCTGCTAATTTGGAGCCCATGTTGCATTATTCAGAAGTCTGTGAAGTCTTGTTATCTGTTCAAACGAGCCGGGACACCTCCTAATAGCAGCCTGTGTGTGGCACCGGCAGCCTAAAATAACTCCTCACCCTCAGGATTTCTTTGCTGAGATGGGAGCTGGCCAAAGCTGGCCAAAGCTGGCTTCTGGGATCACATCCAGAAGCACCTAACTCTCCCCATGGCTTATGTACAGAGAGCAGAGAACCAACGCAGAGGTCTGCATTTCATTTCAGGGACCAGGCTCTTAAGACCAGTTACTGGATTTATCCCACAGAATAGAATATTTCGATCCATTTTGTCACTGTCATTGCATCACCACAAACAAATCTCAGACAGCAGGCAATGATTTTAATACATGTCACCAGTTCAGAGAAGTCTTGCAATACGTATCTTTTAGAAAAGGGGCTGACAGTTCAACCAAGAGCTACTTTAGACTTCCTTTTGGAGTGCACTCTTGGTTTGTTGAAGGTAACCCAAGTATATTGTGATTACTGCAAATGAAATGTAACAAATTCAAAAGAAACCAAAAATGATAAAGAGTCAGGGTGCAGAGAAGACCTTTGAAGAAAGGTAATTAACTGTCAGGAGCACCATCCCCCAGCTGGGATCCAGTTCCACCCTCTTGCAGAGCTGAGGAGTGTTGGATTTCGGTGGACTGATTCATCCTCCTGTAACTGCAAAATTCAGATTGGCAAGGAGAGCTGCACTGTGCAAAAAGTTCAGGCCAAGGGTTGGGAGAAAAGGTGGGGGAAGAAAAATGAATTCAGGTCTGTGGTTTTGATTGCAAGCATTTTTCTTATAGCAAGTCGAAAAGTTCAGGGGGAGTTTAAGAGTTGCATACGTCTTGTGATGATCCTATTCACCATCATGAAACTCACTGTTTTCATGACAACCTTTGCACCAAGTACTTCAGTTCTTGCTCTGTAATAGAAATAGGTGGAGTGGCTTAGCAAACAGAGCAGTAAAACCGAGCAGAAGAGGTCAAATGCTGGCCTGCAGTGATGCTAATGGTATGATAAGAAGCCAAAATACTCTTAAGCGCCAACAAACAGACTATGTAAAAATTGAGATTTCTACTCTAACATGGGTGAGTTACTTTAAACAAACACAGGTGAAAATTAGTAGTATGAATTGTCTAACTGTGGGCAAAGATTGCTGAAAAATTATTTCTGATGAAAGGGCAGTTTCCACCCCTTATAATTTTAACAAACTAGAAAAAGAAAGCATCACGGTTTGTTGGGGTTTTTTTTTAATTTATTTGGTTGGTTGGCTTAGGTTTTTTTGAAAAGTGGAATGATCTTTTTTAGTTAAAGTAGGCCTGGAATAAGTTTCAAAACCTAGGGAATGTTTTTGCTATCTCTGATAAAATGACACCCCCCCACCCCCACCCCACCCAAGGCTAGTGTGACAAATGATGTCACTTCCCAGCTGTTGGGGCAGGAAACTCAGAAATCCCACTTTAAGCTGAAATATTTCCCCTCAAACTTATGATAACTCCCAGTATATACATGAGGTAAGGTAATTCTCACCAAATGAACTTGCAGGGTTTTACTAAGCAAAACGTTTGCAGATTTTACGATCACCGCTGTATTTTCCCCATAATGAAAGTAGCTCAGTACCCAGTGAAACACAGAGGCTGCCCTCTCTTTCAAGAAGCCTTTCTACATTCAGTGTACATCTGTACAAACCCTCCACCAGGAATATATCCATGCAGATAGGAGAAAAGGCAGAAACCTTCTTCCACGAGATGCCTCTAAGACCCCAACAAAGCCTCACCCACCCCTCCCGCAGCCAGGGCCTCCTGCGGGTCAGTCCCCCCATCACTTTGCTCAGCAGAAAGGTTGGGGAACAGGCAGGAGGCTCTATGCGTAGCTTTGTGGGGACTACCAGGCACCAGGACAGCTGCAGCAACCGCAGCCAGGCACAGTTCTGGGTTTCCTGCTCAAGGAAAATGTCAGTATTGCAAAAGTTCCCATGAACCAGGACTTGTTTGTTTGTGTCTTTCTTAATAGAGCAGAAATAATGACACATATTTCCTCAAGCTGTGTATGCTCACCAAAACCTCAGCAGCCACCAGCTGAAATGCTATTTTTAGTTGATTGCAGCCTGACCACCAAACCACAGTTAGTGCCTGCTGGGGCACAGGTTTGCAGCCCTGCTGCTGTTCAGCGGCTCCATGTGTCCCTTTGCCACTGGTGGCATCAGGGCTGGCAGGCTCCACAGCAAAATAAGCATGCATGGCTACACAGCCCAATGGCCCAGGTCTCCCAGAACCATGTGTTGACCTTTCTTGGGGCACCCATTGTGGTGGGTCTGCCCAGAGCTGCAGCAGTCAAGTGCAGAAGCCCATCTGGGGATCTTCAGGCTTCCAGCTCTGCAACAAGGAGGCTTCCTGCTCCTCATGGCAGGGTTGGAAGCTGCAGAGCAGCTGAGGCAAGCTCTGCCAGCATGGCTAGGCTCCGTGCTAGGAGCTAGGGGATAGCTGGACTCACACTTCACTCCTTCAAATCAAGAGCAGTCAAACAGTTAGACCTAAGGCTTTTGGGACTCTTCCACTTCTACCTCATGCAGGGAGCATGGAAATCCTTCAAGGCATCTGCAAAGTTACAAACCCTAATGCTCCTAGTGCTGGGAAACTTAAATGGGATGACTGTCCCCAAAAGTTGATCCGAAAGTCTGAGCTTTTCAGTTGGGTGAGAAACCACTCAGGGATCCGAAGGAAAGCAGTTGATAAATCTGCAAGAGTTATTCATTCAGTTAAATCCAAATTGTGTAACTGGCAAGCTTTAGTGATATTCTCTTTTATCAAAACATTAATTACCAGCTCTATTAGAAATGTGCTTTACAAGCCTTTGCAGACTGATACATGCACCCACGGAACTCAGTGAAAATATAACCGTGGGTTTCAATGGCACAGTTCAAGCACCTTTCCCTTCAACCAAAGAAATGTGGTGTCTCACCAAGATTTCATGGAGAAGTGACAAGACAGGGATGAGAGAAGACACAGGGTGGTGACAAATTTTTAATATATGCCTGCAAGTCTTGGGGCTTCAGAGATAGCCTCCTGACATTTTTCAAAACTGATTTAAGCTTAACTTTAGGGAAAGCTGCCTGATAAATTGATCCTCCCTTGTTTTCCTGGCTATTGTGCCAAAGTTAATCAGAAGGCAAACTTCAGTGGCCCACTTTGGAAAGGTGGTAAACTAAGAAATGCTGTGTATGCAGACAGGCATAGATAATTCAAAGAAAAGTTCCTGTATAGTCACAGCATACCACTGCATTTGTTTACAGGGTGGTTACACAGTCTTAAGCCGCTCTGTTTTAAAGAACTGATTTTCACAGCTAGTCTGCTGTCCAAAACAAAGTTTCAAACAGTCAGCTCTCCCAGGATCTACAGCTAAAGCATTAGTTCAAAAAAGCTTCGGAATAGCATTGCACACTGCATATTAATTTCAGAAAATCTGTAAAAAGAAATAGTCTCAGCAATAAGCACAGAAACTGTTTCATAATCAGCTTTTCGCTTCAAAGGGACACCACAGCAAGAATCATGTGAAATGTTTCAATGATTCTCCTTCAGCATTCTGCTTTGAAATGACCCTAATCTAAACTCGCTGGGGAGACTGACTGACAAGGAATTACCAAGTAACAGACAGGAATATTAAGCAAATAATATGTTCTTACCCAGTAGTGCTACCATCATTAACAAAACCACGATGTGTTTCACAGCCTTTCTTTTGTAAAAATAGAGGAGAATGCAGAATGTTATAATTTCTAAGATCTGAAAATAAAAAGGAAGAAAGTTAGAGCTGTGAAACTATGTAATAAATGGTTCATTCAAAGTCTTTGAGATGTCATATTCATTTTCACTTCTCTAACCATTCAAAGGAGAATTACTTTATTAAGCATATTTTGCTAAAAACTAACCTTATTGCCAGCTGACTAAGCTATCAAACAATTGTTGTCATTTATCTTTCCTACTATAGCAAGTTAAACTTCAAGCATTCCTTATTTCTTTAGTTTTCCTTTTTGGACTTATAGCTATATTTTGTCACTGGTAGCATTGAGAAAACTTTTTTATTGTAACAGTAAAGACACTCATGTTTATTGGTAATAACTCTTACAGAAACTCTAATTCCTATGGAGTACAGCACTTACCTGGAGGAACAGCAGTCTCTCCTTCTAGCTATAGTGGTATTCCTAGTGCCACTCTTCGTGACATGCAAGCTTATTTTTGGTACCCTCTTTGCCCTTCTCCCCAGTCCTACTAAAAAAAAATCCCCCCAAATACTGTCTTTTTGTTCAAACTTTCTGCTGTACATTGTAAGGAGGAAAACACTGATTTTATGTGGTGGTTCTCAAATCACAGGTACCCGTCAGGAGCTTGCCTTGAAAAGCTCCATGACACATTAGCAGACCACGCTGCAGGACATCTGCAGCTGCCGAAACAGCTTTACCTTCACTGTGCATGGTCCAGACTTGCTCCTTCACTAACATCTGACAACTAAATGACAGAGAGTTAAATTTACTGACTTGTTAATGTGTCTCTTTGCAGCTTCCTTTAGGAACTCTTGCCTTTTGCCATCTCAAAAGCATGGGTGTCCTCCCTCCTACCCTTGTTACCCGAATACCCCTCTATGCCTAAAGAAAACAGTGCAAGAGCCAAAAAGCTTCTGTAAAGCCCTTAAGGCTTAGGAAAACAGGGATGATGGACCTCTGCACTGAGAGGTGCTGAGAAGCCTGGTAACCTTAGAGACAGGATGAAGAAAGAGAAGTTTGTGCATGTTGGAAAGTAATCAAATGGGAGAAATAAGACAGAAAATGAGATTGTCATCATTGCTGAATCTGGTTATTGTCATTTTTTTGCCAGCAAAACAAGTCATAGAAAAACCTCCTTTTATCTCCTTGGTGTTATCTTACTATTTTATTGTTTATAATGCCACTCCACTCTTAAGCCAACAGTCACCATAAGGCAACATTAGGCTCAAAAATACCTGGGTGTTGCACCGATGAAATTGCCAAAGCAGTGCCTTAACAGTTACTAGTGGTGGCTATAGCTGTAACATGGCCAATTTCTCATTTTGGAGTGCCTGCAGCAGGGAAGCAGTCATCAGCTACATTCAGTTACTAAAATTCTCTACCACACTCACACCTTCCCTAGTTCAATAGTGTTCAAAAATATGAACAGAACATAGTTATGCTTCAATTCATTTTTTATTTACCTTCACATCGATCCCTTGCTCCCAAAGACAACTGAGAAACAATTGCATTTCAGAACATTAAAAACACAAATTTGGACTTTTTACCATCTTTCTTTTAAAAAATGTCAAATATTTATCACAAGATTAAAAAAAAAAAAGGCAATCTGGGTGGTTATTTTGTAAAATGCGTTGAATAAATGAAGCATTTTGCTTTTAGGCAAAAAAAAAGCATTCCTGGACTTATCCATGCTTAATAATCTTTGCAATCTCTTGTGAAGTGCTGGTCTCATCTCCCTCCAGAGTGACATCATTCCCAACCGGTCCTGCACCCAGAGGTGAAAGCTGGGCCACCAGCTGCACAAAAAAGAGTCTTTTGCTTCAGTTTGACAGTAAGTAACTTGTCCAGCCCCCCCAGCTGCATTCAACAGTGTAACACTGGGTATGTCTAAATCAGGAACCAAAGCAGAAGTCGTGTTAATATTTGCAGACAGGTGAGTTCATCTTGACCTCCCTATGGAAAACTACGACATGGTTTTGAGGGAACTCAAAAGCAGAAGTAAAAGTAGCAGCTTCGTTCATTGTGCCACTGGAAAACACATCTTAGGGCCAGAGGGGAATATTGCATGACCAGGCTGCAGCTACAACAGCCTCCAAATAGCTTCAGTTGCTTTTTTGACAGTGAACAAATGCTAACAGAATAGAAGAAAGCTGTGTTAAATAAATATTCCCCACATGGAAAGGTACCCAGGCTAGAGAAAGAAGTCCAAGAGATGTCCCAGGTGTCCTCTTCCATGATGTGCCGGTTCAGGACAGGTACACAGGATGGTGTGACTGGCACGGGGCCATGGCAGCAGGTGACAGAGCACTGTGACATCTGTTTCCTCCCCCCAGTGCAAACCTGAGCGCCCATCACCTCTCCCAGACTCTTGGACTGGTTGCCACAGAGTGTGCAGAAACCCATGAGGCAGCCCTACGGCAGCCAGTCAGCTACACGTCAGGTACTGATTCATTTTATATCCCCTGAGAACTTCAATCACAATGCTGATAGAGGGAAGCACCATCATCTGCCCTGTCAATCAGATTTCAAACTATGCAAGAGCAATCATCCAAAACCAAGCCCAGCGACAGTCGCTGGCTGAAACCTCTCCATCACACCAGCTCTGGCATTCCACTCCCTCTTCCACCTCACTTGGACTCCCAGAGTGGCAGGCAGTCCGAGCACCACCAGCCTTCACTGAGCCAGGTCATCGGTGCTGGCTCTGTCCATCTGCCCTCTGTTGGTCCTCATCCTGTCATCACTTCTCTTGCTAAAGCTACCATAAAGATCCACTATGATCTCCTCCTGTTTAAAAGCAAATGAACCCACTAAGAAGACTCACTTCTGAAACAGCTAAGTGAAACCATCAGAAGGACATAAAAGGATCCCTGGTGGCAGCTCTGGAAGGGGCGCACGGGTCTGTGTGCTTGGCTGCTTCTGCCTCCTGGGGAAGCCCCAAAAGCAGAAGCGGTGTAGAGCCAGAGGTGGCAGTCCTATGGCCAAACCTGGGGAGAAAACTGATGTTTGCTTTTCAGGGTTGTTATTTAAGCTTACTCAGCTCTGTCGAGTCTCACGCTTTTCACTAAGCATGAAATTCAAACAGTTAGTTCTCACCTCGTGCTGCCCAGCAGCCAAATTATTCTTCCATGGTTCTCTGCTATTCAGTGACCCACTAAATGGTCATCTTTACCACAAGATGAGGGAGGGACCATCACATTGAGTCACGCTGCAAGCAGAGTGCATGGCTCCTAACAGGACCTCACGCAGATGGGGACTCTCCTGCGGTGCCCCAGCTGTTGCTTACTATTGCCTCCTGAGAATGACCCAAAACAGCGCTCGCTCCCATAGTTGATAGCTGTAGTAGTGTTAAATACAAAGTCCAGGAATGGGAAGTGCGTAGATTATATCAACTTCACATACTCTATTTAGTGGAATTGAAGGAACTTGACCTGCTTACAGTCATTTTTGCTATTATAATTAATCTCTACTGAAGTCTCCTCAAACCCACATCTCATCAACATTATTTTTTTTATAATCATGATGTTTTCCATGTTTCTAAGCATTACCAGAAGGCACCAGAACAAAATACCACATTGTCTGCCTCAACTGTTTTTCTGGGATATACAGCAACATAGACACCTGTGAACCAGGATGGTCTTCTAGGCACTTTGAAGGAAAAGCAGAAATGCTTTGAACCTGATTTTACAGAGATTAAATATTAACAACCCAATACTCACTATGCTTCTGTTTAAGGAAGCCTAAGAGCTTCATCTATAATTGATGTCTTCTGTAGTGACTCAAAATGCACACAAACAAAAAAGAAAAAACCACCAAGCTAGGATAGCTATTCTTGCTCAGACATGATTGTGCTACTGCAAAGTCTCAGAAGGTGACTCCAAGTTGTCTCATGTGGGAGCTAGAGGCTATTTCTGCAGTACTCTGATGCCAGTGGAGTGCCACATAGGAATGGTTTATCACCCACACAGAACATTTTGTACCACTGGGGCTTTGTATTTCTCAGCAGACCACACTTTGGGGCTACTTTTAGAAAGACAGTTGGGCTGCATTATACTGCTGTACAGTCTCCTCACTATATCTTTATACTGGAAACTCTGCAACTTCTGCTGCACCTTGTTATATCTTGGTAGCCAACCTGTGCTAGGCATTTTACAAACTAGGCATGAAGAGCTAGATCCCTGCCCAAAGGGAATGTTTACAGCAGGGTTTGCTTGAACTGCCTGCAGCATACCAGGATAATCGGGCTGGTACCTCGGAGTCTGTTGTGATGCCTTTCACTCCACCCTCTTTTTTTGGAGAGAAGAAGCTCAAAACAGATGAATTCAGGGAGCAGAATGAAAAAATAAAGCTTGATATTTTGTTGAGTCAACAAGACTTGCTGTGTACTTGCTCCGTCCTTCCCTGCAACCCATGTGGTACATGTAGAATTGGATGCTGGCTGAGGCAGGGAAAAGAAAGAAGGGGGGGGAAAGAAACTCCAGGGCTTACCTACCACCACCTCATAATGCCTCCTAAGAAGAATACAGCACAGTCTTCCTAGGCATTCAACTGTGTTCTGATTAACTTTTCCTGAAATGAAGTCAAAAAAGTCCTCAGATGGGGAAAAGCCCTTTTCCAGGAACCTGTTGTTTTTAAGAAAATACGAACAGGATATGACACAGAAATTTCTGGTGTCACTGGGTGTGGATAGAGAGTTTTCTCACTCCGCCACCTATACACAAATAGGTGAGTCAGCAATTTAAAATCAGTGCCAAAAATGCCAGGCTGCTTTAGTATCTATAGGTGGAACTGCATGGTAAAGGGGATATTCAGTGGGAAAGAGGGAGGGTCCTCCAGTGAGCACAGAGACCCCTGTTCTGAACCCCCTCCTAAAGATGTCCCTCTCCCTCTGCTGATTTGCTGAAGCTCTTGCTGAGGCTGAAGCCACCCCTACTGAGTACCGCAAAATGCTTGGGCACTGCTTTCAAAAGCCTCTCTTCTGCCTGATTGAAAGCGCATGTTGTGATTTATGCAGCATGATCATGGATTTTTTCCATTGAGCTGTATCACCATCTCTCAGGAGCTTTTAAAATGCACAAAAAATTGAGCAAGAGGATCAATATTTCTGGTGGTAGCATGTACTTTCTGCTTAATCAGTAGTCTCATGGATAGTTAGATGTATGTAAAGTCTGCAGGCTGGCTGAGAGATTAAGGTCCTTAAAATGTCGACTCCGTGGCTTTGTAACTGAGATTCCTACTGAGAAAAGCGTGGGCACTAATAATCTAATCCAAGTGAATCACTTTCCTGGGAAAAAAGTAGCTGCTTCTGAAGCTCCTATATTGCATCTTTTACATTCAGCTGCAGCAACAAATTTTCAGCATTCCAAAGGAGAAGAGAGAGAGAAATTCCTCCTACCCACTTGTCTTGTTCCTGATGCTAATTAAATACATCAAAGACGATGTATGGTATTTGAAGTTTGTATACAGATAATTTAATCAAAATGGTATTTTTGCATTTGAATTCAAACTCAGGTTCAGATTAACCTGAGTGGCAATGAAGCCAGCTGCCTCTTCACTTCTCAACTCCATACAAAGATCCTTTCAGCCAGGCTTAACGACGTGGGGACAAAACACAGTGATATGAAAGAAAAAAGCAGTAACAAGAGCATACATAGCCTGATTTATAAAAGCACACAAGTCCATCATGTTCCAGAAAAGCATTGTAAATTAGATGTACATGCAGACAGCGTAGCATAAACACATATATAGGAAATATAATCAGTGCCAATATTTAGGTTTTCCCTCAGGCCCACCAAACCCCAAAACTTTTCTTTTCTTGTTAAACCTTCACAACTGTGACTTCCCTCTGGCACACAGCTTGAAAGACATCTTTTGGTTCAGCACATTTTCAGCTTGGGACCTGGGTTGATGACCCATGCTCTCTCTCCTATGAGAATCACACAATTTATCTATTTATCTTCATAAGCAGTTTTTCTGCCACTAATTCATAATTCTGCAAAAAGCCCCATAACCCCAGGTTTTCTGATTTAGGGAGTAGTATGAACCAGATACTCACTGAATACGCCAAAAAAGGCCAGCTCACTAAGTAATTCTGTACTCGTCTTGCTGTGAGCTCTTGGGGTACATTAGGAGCGAATGTCACCAACAAGTAAGACCCTGTTACTGCCAGTGTTCCTCCTTGAAAGAAAGGACACGTTATTTTGGTAATACAATATTTGGTAATCATGGTCATCCTTGCTTTCCAGCTGATTTGGAATAGTTTCTAGAAGACAATTTAAGTCCATTTAATCAGATCTCAGCTTAGGTAATTGGGTTGCCTTGCCTTTGTGGTACTATCTAGTGTAATTGTTACTGAAGACTCAAAGGATTTTGGATATATGAAAAAAGCTGTCAGTAAAGGCTCATGAATTAGGGTTCCAACCCAGCAGTGCATTTTCAAATGTTCTCCATTCTAAGACCAAATGCATGACAAAAGGAAAGCAATCCTTTGTCTTTCTCACAGGCACAAAGCAGGTCACATGAATTTATCCTAAACTGAAAGGACAAGCTGCTTACTGAGGCAGACAGGTAGATCATTAACCAGTTTAAATAAACGTAATTCTCCCAAAGTCGGTGTGGCCACCGAGATCTGCACCAGCTATGGACCTGCCCTGGAAACACTAGGCACAACACATATGTTCCCATCCAATGCTTATGCTAAGCTGTCATGAAGCCAACATTTTGGCCGCTCCCTGTTGTATTTGCAGACCTACAAGCTTTTTATAAAAGGCTGATTTGCAAAAGACTGATCAGCCACTAGGTTGCCAAGGCGTCTTTTCAAGGTCAAACTCGCATTATTAGGCTTTTAATAAAAATCTGGAAGTTCTGCCTTGTGGACAGCCAGTTGACAAACGCAGATGTTCATCAAGGTATCAAGATAGAAGTGAGCTGATCCCGAGCTCATAAACTGTATTGGATTAAGGAAGACATTAGCTAATCTTTTTTCTTTTTTTTTTTTTTTTTTTTTTTTAAAGTAATCTTTAAAATTCTTGGCAAACCTGTAAATCGGTATAGAATACAGGGCTCAGGAATACAAAACAAAGCACATCCGGAGGGTTTTGCTGGCACTGCTATTGCACACAGTTCCTTTGTAAAAGCATAACTGTTCTATATTTATGTGCTTGCAAAAACATCACCATATTTCCCATCATATAGCTCATTCCTATGGAATGTAGCAACATTGTTAAATCCTTCTTGCGAAGTCAAACTCACAGAAATAAAATAAATCAGTGCTGAACGCTAGTTAAAGCAACACACAATGTAGAGGGCCGTAAGGGAAACATGATCAGTCAAGGGAGGGGGGGTTTGAATGTAGCAGCTGAGCTGGCAAACTTGGAACCCAAACCTAAATAAATATTGTATAGTATTCCTGGAACAATACCGAACAGATCTCTCCAAAACATTTATGAGAGCAGCTGAGTTGTCCTTGTTATAAGTATGGACAATCAAGCCTAGATGCTAGGAACCCCACAGAAGTATCAGGTGCCCTGTAGCAACTTCAGGTACACTGTCCCAGCCAAGATGGCTCAGTGTAAAACCCAAACCCTGCCATGGGCTTGTCTGTCACCATTACTGTGTTCAAGCTGGGCAGTCCTGATATGCAAAAAAAAATCTTGGACACAGACAAAAAGTTGACATGTTCTTACAGTGAAGACTCTGTTTCCCAACAAAACACTTGCCAACATGATTATTTGTTCTTTGAAGTGATAGAATTAATACCAAAAGGGACATTGTCACTTTTAATTGAGCTTGAATTTTTGTGCAATGTCTATGCAGTAAGAAAAAAAAAACCACTTCTATTTGAATGAATAATTCAATAACTTCATTGTTTTTATTAAAATTGTGTCGTACTCATAAAGATAACACTAAATACAACCTCAGAGGCAAAAATAGACAATGAAAATAAACTTGAGCAATAAGGACACATAAGGAACGAGTTATGGTTATAAAAGCAGAGGATTTGGGAATGCAGTCTTCTCCACATGCATTGAAAATTCTCTCTCTTTTTGTCACTTCTTCCCAATTTTGTGAGTATCTGCCTTGAAACACTTGCTTGGGAAAGTGGGAGTGTGAAGGTGGGGGGCTGCGTGAGAGTTACAGCTTGCTAAGCATATGGCGACACACATGTCCATATTAGCAAACGCTTACTTACCCAATATATCAGCAGCCCTCACGGTCTTTAGGAATAAGACAGAAATAAATGCACTACCTATAACAGAAATATAAAGACACTTTTTATATTTGTTAGAATATCAAGTACTACAGCAAAAAGCTGCCCTGGGCCAAGTTTAAATATATCTTGTGGCTGTTGATGTTGCACCATACCATGATATAACCAGCCAGGAGTCCCTTCCGGCAACCAACCAACCCTCAGTTTTTGTAAGGTTTTAAATGTATCCAGCAGGCTCTCGCATGGTTGAAGAGATGCAATACCCTTCCCGTCTCCCACGCAGGCACTGCTTAAACTGCTCTGATTCAGTCATATGTAGAAGTGTCAGGAAAGCTGGGCACTGATCAGCCTTATCGGTTCACTCACCATGTTGCTACCTACATTATATGTATACATGTATATACACACACATAAATAGATGCTACCTACCATACACTATATGGACTTGCTCAAGGCAAATTGCCTCATGGAGGGATGAAATCCTGCTTCTCTAGAATTCAATGTATTAGAGGCTTAGAAATTAAGTAGCAGCAGTACAATTGAGGGGAGGAAAGCCATTGCAAAAGCGCAGCAGTATGAACTGAGAGAGTGGCCACAACGTCTGCAAATAAGCAGGTGGAAGAACCAACATATGAGAGTGACTTGTAATGAGGAAGAAGAAAAATGGAAGTGAGCTCTGGAAACATCCTCCTCTTCCCTGGGCAACCCTTTCCCTTGTCCAGCTCTTGCATCTCCCCTCTGCCAGCTCCTAGCCCTGCCTCTTTGGGGTAGGCAGTAGCGGGTGGGTGAGGGACAGCAGCAGTCAGGCCAGGATTCCTGGTAAGCAGCTCAGTGTGGACACCCGCTAGAAAGAGAAGAAGGGGTTTCGACCAAAGATGGATGACTCTGTTGGCCACCTGGGAGAGACGGCTCTATTCCAGCACACAACGTTAGAGCGTTTACTTCTAATGGGAAGCAAAAGAGGCTGAATAGCTCCAGCATAGAAGAGATGAGGAAAGGCCTTTGGGAGAGGTGCATCGGTAATGTTAGATTCAGTTAGAAACCTCAAAGAAAGACTCTGCCCAGGAGGGAGAGTGAAGGGACACACTGAACCTAAATCACGGGATGCTGTTACAAAAGCTCTGTTCCTGCCTGCAGTGTGAAATCCTTGGTTTATTCTTGAAATAACAGTTTAACCTTTTTGCAACCATCTTTGCCTCATTATCTCTATTGTTCTGATGGAAAATTTAATTTGTGGTTAGCTAGTAGAGGTACTTTAGTTATATATCTGTAAATGTTCATACCAAGAGGTAAATCGAGAACCAGAATTCAGCATCATGTCTGCGTTATCCAGTCAGTAGAAAATCAGATATAGTAGAAGTCATAAATGTAAACTGTATCAAGTAATGGAGATCTAGACAAATGAGTAAGTGCAATAAAAGAATCTTAACTGAAAATGCCTCACTGAAAGTAAGCTGCCTGACACAGTTTTCTTTCTTCAATGTTTCAGTGACAAGTTTGCTGTAAAAAAGACACTGGTATCCAGGCAACACTGGTAATAGCAGAGCTACCTAGGTTTAGAAAAGAAAGAGGACAAAAAACAGAAAAGAAGCAGCATTAGCCCAAGATAGCGTAGGAATTAATTACTGCTTTGTCTCCCTGCTGTCACAGCTCTCCCAAACCCCACCTCAGCCCTGTCACACACAGCAAAGACCAGTTGTTTAATGAACTGATGCCTCAGTGATTTTTTTAATTTTTTTTTTTTTTGAGGACTCCATTATCTGGGCTCTGCACTCAGCAGAGATCTAGTAAATGCAATCTAGGGTTCAGTTCCAGCGTTGGCATCCAAATTAGGGCGAGATATGTTATGCCCCAAATTCCACTGCCTACTTCTCTGGAGATGACAAACGGTAGCTCGGGGGGATCACAAACTCTGAGGCTGGCAGTGGGCACAGGGAGGCACTGGAACACAGCCAGAGAATGAAACTTGTCACTCAGCCTGTCATCCACCTTAATAATACATTCAAACGTGGCAAGCTCTTTCTCCAGAGATGGGTGGTAATGCACAAGAGATCATGAGCTTAACAGAATGTGTGTATAATTAATGTTCTTTATGATGTGTAATATGTAGAGGAATCTAAAAATAGGACAGGTTTTAAGAACATGCATTAGGCCATCTGGGATGGGAGGAAAAACTGAAGTGGGAGGGGAGGCACAACACCAGTGTGAGGAGAGTGACACCCAGGAAAGACTGAACACAAAAGACAGCTGTCCCTATGGATAAACCACCAACATTTCATGTCCATTCAAGAAGAAGAAAAGCAAATGGGGTAAATCTAAGCAAAGAAGCAGTGACATAGAGCTGATCAGATGCTAGAGAACGTACATGACTCATTAGAAGCCTGGCAGACTCTGGATATTACCTTCAGGGATGAATTTTAAGCAAGTTGTGGTAGCACAGCCAAGAGAGCACCTTGTTATTACACACTGGCTAACACAATATTTTAATTTTAATGTTTATTTTGTTAATTTTCTGGGGCTTAAGCACTGCGGATTTGACTTTTAAATAGTCTTTTATGTTCTTCAGTTTGTGGGGTGGGTTTGAACCAGATTATAACAAAGAAACCAAGGGCAGATCATCTCAATGCAGACAGTGGCTCACAAGAAATGATGGGCCAGAGGAGGAGGGGTATGAAGGGACACTGAGCCCCAGGAGTGCAGGCTGGCATTTGATCCTTTTGCCTTCTGCTGGCTTGCAGCTTTCCCTGGCTGACAAGACAAATAGCAGGCACCAAAGTGTGCCCCAGGAACTCAGTGAGAAATGCACAGCCCTCACAGCCACCCTGCCCCTCTTCCTTAACTCATTTGGGCTCCAGCCCACAGGCTCAGGTGCATTGAGCTGCTTAAGACATGATGTCCTCCAGAAAGGGCAGAAAAGGCAATATGCTAGATGGCCAACACATTCCTCCTGCCATCTCTTCTCTGTGTGGTAGCCTCCAAGCTGACCCTGCTGTGAGCAGGAGGTTGGGTTAGGGACTTCCTGAGGTCTCTTCCAATCTGAGCTGTCCTAGAACGCTGTAAACTTTTGGCAGAAGGGTAAATAGGCATTCAGAGGCTACGAACAAGCATACCAGATATACCAGTTATACCAGTTAAAGCCCTTACAGAGTTCCAAATTCAGCTCCTAAACGCGGCCCTGCTGAAACCCCTGTGCTCAGCTCGCCAGACTCCTCTCCTACCAGCCCTCAGACCAAGGTGAGGTGCCTGCCATCTTTCCACTTCTCCTCCTCACCACCAGTGATGTTACACTTTGCACTTTCCTCCTAGCCCGCTTCCCCCTCGACATGATTTCACTCCATTGCCGCAGCATGAGTCCAACTTCCTACCACCCCATCCCACTTTTCCCTCTCCTACACCAGGGTCCTCTTGTTCCCCCTCTGCCACAGAAGCTGTATGCCTCCTCCTCCTACACCATTGTACTGATGTGGGAAATAAATCACTGAACATTATGTTGAGCTCTACAGATGAGCAGACCAAGGAAACAGCCTGGCAACAAGACAAGCAATTTATTATCATTGTTCTGAAGCCTCATTGCTTTTAAACCACTGTTTTTAAGCAGTAAAACACACGTACAACTCTAAGCCTAAAGTGTCAGCCTGTAAGTCATTGAAGCAAAGACTGCATCCCTGGTTGTCTGAGAAGACTTGTATACTTCTGGGTGAATCAGAACATTTTTTAGCTTTTTAACTAATCATTAAAGTAAAACTTCCAAACCTAGACACAGATCTTAGTCCCACTGAGAGTGGTGGCTCAGAGCCTGCTAAATCAAGAGAAGGGCAGAAAATCTGGGACATGATCTGTTAAGAATTAAACATTACAGAACCAATACAACCTAATGAAATCCTTGAATTCATTTCATGCCTTGATTGCATCATGCTTATATTAATATCCACGAATTGATAAGTAAATAGGTCCTGTAAAATATCTCTATGACAGAGCCTTTCTGAAGGCTCATGAAGCTCTTCAATCTTGAAATAGAGATTTAGTATTTCAAATGAAAAATATTATTGCTTGGAACTACGTCAAAACCATGATAAACAAAAACTATTGGGTAGCAAATGGGAAAAAAAAAGAGTTTGTTCAGGAGCATAATTGTTTTATTGAAACAAATTCATCTTCTCACACATCAACATAAAGGAGGCTGGTTTGCATTCATTATTGAATGGATATGTATCTACTATGTAATGAATTTTTATGTATTCACATTATAGAATGAATATATGTTCACTGCAGCATGTGAATTTCAATTTAAATCGGAAAAAATGGTAGAAAATTCCATTTTCTGTGAGATACGCAATTAAGTGCCTTAAGGGAGTGCTATAATGGTGCTACATGTAGCTTACTCAGCTGCTCATTCTCTTAGGAGCGTGATCATTTATGATTATCTTCACATGCAGGTTTTCTCCAGCACAAATAGCAATAAAGAGTAGTGTGATATGTGGGTTCTGCCACAAGCAGACACTGAATGGTGAGAACCCAGCTCACAAAACAACTCCTCTGCCTCCTAGACATGAAGGCTGCAGTTAAGATTGTTTCTTGTTTTATTTCTCTAAGAAGGGAATAATACGTAAGAGAAGTTAAAGATAGAAAATACATACTGCTCCATAGAGCGCATTTTCTGTATTTTGCCCAATTCAGCCTTAAAAAAGTCAAATGAAATACTGTCTATCACTTACTCTTCCCTACACAAAACTATTTCACATATGTATATTTCATTATTAAGTCGTTTTCCTGGTTCAGAGGCTATTTATGAATCTCATCTTTTTATTGTCTTACACTAAATAATTCCTTCCATAACTATTCATAACTTCAAACATCAACATATCCTTCCTTTTCCTCTTTTCAGTTCTCAGAACATCTTCATGTACTATTTTAAATAGATTAGTGCTCTCTTCATAAATGCATAGATTGCTTTTACGGCTTCTGTGTTGTCCAATAAAATCACAAAATTTAATATTTGCCTCAACTGTTCATTCTGTTAAGCTTAACTGATTCAGTCAGGTAAAGCAATTTAAAACCACCCATTCTGCAGAATACTTTTGTACCCCTTTCACTGGTGGCCTGGACGAAATGCAGAAGGAGGAGCATTCACCATGACTCAAAGACTATTGTTTAATGTTTGGACTTCTCACAATTTGTGCAACAAGAAAAACATTCCACTTTGAGAACAAACGTTCGCACTATTTTATGCAACTTAAGGGTCTGCCTCTGTCTAATGAAGCACTTTAGGCTCACCTCATTGATTTTACACTAAGTTTGTTGAGCAGTGAGTCCTCAGGCTATGAGGATGCAGTTGCTGCTGGTCACATTTTAAGATGTGGCCTTATAGTATGCTTTAAGCAGACAGACCCTCAGCCTACCTTCCAAGCTGGAGAGATTCAGGACCATCTCAGTACAGAAGCACTTGGAAATGCTTTAATCCATCCCCAAATTCAAGCTATCCCTGTCTGCCACACAGTCAGGAAGATCTGGAGAGATACCGAGGCAGGTCGTTTGATCACTGCAGCACAAATGAGGAGGAGGTTAAGCAGGAAGAGAATGAGGAGCAGGTCTTCCTGGGCAAGTACCAGTATTTCCACAGGGGATCCAGAGGCTGCACACTAAGACAGGGGCAAGGGAAAAGGCTGAATTTATGAGGTTGCTGGTCACAAGAGGAATGTGGTTTAGCTGAAGGACAGTGGGAAAAAAAATATTTTAAAAAAGCGCCCAAACATTTTTATGAAGCGCATTCAGAAGGAAAGGAGCTGGTTTGGAGAAAGGAGCTGTGCTCACAGCCTTGGAGCAGACTGAAATCTCTCTCTCTCGTACAGAGGGCTACAGGGTGGGACATAAGGTGGTACATAAGGACAGGAAGCACAGATGGCCCCTAATGCTGGTGCACAGAGCAGGAGGACATGTACACTCTGCAGGCACCAAAAGATAAATCACAGCTGGTTCCGAGTGCCTGTAGCACCATATCTGTGGTGGAGGCTTTGTATAAACTATTCATGCCTGAGAATCTCCCTGCCCTGAGACTATCGGCTTAAAACCTCCTTCACCTTACCCTGCCTACACCTTGGATATTACTGTCTTGCTCAAGCGGAGGGCAGGAGCTCGAGGAAAACCAGTCTGCTGACTTACTGCGGGTCATTTTAGGGTAGGCAGGGGAGAGGATCCAGGTATGAGGAGGATGGATGCATTTAGACCTGGAGGGACCTGCTTTTCCTTCAGGGCCAGAGCTCTGTGTCAGGGATAATGAACACAAATTTGGAGAAACTTAAAGAATACCTGTATGCACAGCCGGAGTCAAACAGAGAGAGACCTATCTCTGCCTAAGACATCTGGAAACAAATTCATCACAGCTAATGGACTGCTCAAACCTATTCTTACTTTATGTGATAGATATTAATGGTGCCCTGAATACAAAGGAAGATACAACAGAATTTAGTCAGCTGGTGCATAACTTCTTGATAGCTATCCTGATACTGAACATGTAACATTTCTAACATGATTAAATATTATTACTAGAAAAACAGTGGACAAAACATGAAACATTTTCCCCCATCCTTAATGCCAACATCCTAATAAAAAAGCAAGCCAAATACCAGAGAAATTGCTCAAAAGAAAGGCCATTTAGGTGAGCTTAATTCTGAAAGCTGTATTATAGGACAAACACACTGCAGAGGGAAGGAAGAACTCTGAAAATCCTTTTGTTGCATCTTCTAGACAAGTGCAAGTAAGTATTTTAAAGAATAGTCTGGTGAATGTTTCCCAGTTCTCATTAGGAAAAAGATTCTCAGATATTCTCTTAGAAATGGATTTCTCCCACTCATTGTAATGTAACATCTTTGTGGCCCAAAAACTTGGGATTTTGAGAACTCTGTTACTAAAGACCCATCAGGGATATCAATTTTCAAAGCCTAAAGCAATTCCTTGCCCCACAGCTATTTAGAAGAGCGTACAAAAATGCAAAGGGATCTCAGCAATGTCAGTCTAAATGAGTTTAGTGTAAAACAACTCCCTACAGACTGATGAAAACTGCAGAAGAAATGATCTGTGATACGACCGGCCTCTCCTCACCACCCCCTTCCCCAAGCTATTTCTGCAGGCAAAAGCAAGGCAATGAGCTAAAGACCACAGCAGCCTAAAATTACCTGAGCTACATGTAAAACATTATTTTTAATTTTTAAGTATAAAAAGCTCTTTAATGATCACATCAAACATTTATTACTCCTCCACTTCTAAACTGAAGATTTACCAACTTCTCCTCTTGAAGAAAACAACTGCTGTCTTCTCAAACTATTTAAAACCCTGAACAGATGTAGGGCTTGCATCATTGCAACCACACACAGAAATACTTCCACTGTGTAAGAAGAAAAATATAGTGTTTGTAGCTTAATTCTGAGAAGAAAAAAAAATTAGGTCTACTGGTGTCATGCCAATTCATGGTCTGTGGTGCTGGATTCTTTCTAAAACCAGCCACCAGAAGCACCCAGCTCAGTAGAATGAGGCACAAAATTTTCACTATTTAATTGATACCGGGTTAAGTGCAAAATTCAGTTGGATGCAGTTAAATGTGGTAGCAGAGCATAATAGATGTTGGCTCCATCTATTTTAAGATCCAAGATGCTTCTTGTCTCAGAGGTCTGGAGATATATGATGGGTACAGCCCAAATCCGTTCTGGGCAGAGACTCCAGTCTGCCTTATCCTCCTCCAAAACCCTGGTTTCCAAGCAAGGGAAGCTTTCCGTGTAGACCCAGAGTGACAGACATCTTCAGAGAATCCCCTAGATAACTGGGCATACTGCAAAGCACATTTGCCCTCAGTACACCACAGGTACTGAGTACCCAGTGTCAGCGAGAGTCAGCTCTTACCATGTGGGATGCGTTGACAGCAAATTTGGAAAACAATGCTTATCAGAAGGGTGGAGTTAGGGTTCAGATACACATTTGGAGTTTGTTATCAAGTGCTTAATTTCTTCATTTAAAAAATTAACTTATGAAAGACACACATTCTACAATACCTCGAAACAACTGCCAACTAGACAGCGCAAAGTCCACCCTCAACCACCTAAAAGAGGTCACAACTTAATGAGAAAAATATTTCTTGGTCTTTTAAATTGGAAAATTTGCTGCCTAAATTATCCTTTGCCCAGCTGTTAGCAGATGATACACATGTGTCTTGGTCAGTTTGTCATTGCCTTAAATGATGAACTCTTCTAAAATTAAAAGGATGCTGTCTCTCTCTGGCTTTAATTTCAGAAGACAGGATAGTATCTAGTGGTAGGAAATGTTACTGGGAAGTTATTGCTGTAATTGGCTGTCTACATAATTTTTACTTTCCCTTCCTTAAGGGAATGTTTGCTAGACTAAATAAAATTTCAGATCTCTCTATTGTTTGGGCTATGAAATTGATACTGTCAGCTGATATATGGGAATGGAATATAAGATATTAAATTGCTTCTGAGGTCTTCCAGGGTAAGCATTTTGGGTCAGTCAAAAAAAAAAAACAAAAAAGTGGATGAGAATTTCAGTAAGATATAACAGTTAGGAAAATGGTTTCTTGGCAGCTGTTACAAGCAAGGGGAAATGAAGAATGGAGGAAACAGACGCAATGCTTCTTTGCATGTTGCAAAGGTAAAGAAGAAGGAACCTGCCCAGATGAAAATCAACACTAAATGTGACCTCTTCTTTGTAGCAGTTTAATAACCAGTGGATTTTTTTCCCTTCCCACTCCTTTTCACTTCTTCTTTCTAGTTTTCCACATTAGCATTTTACTCAGTTTCAGCAACAAATTAGATTGTTCAATGTCCCTTTATGTTCAGAGACATCTGGAAAGGTCTACAATTGTTAAAGATATAACTACTGCCACCAAAAATCACACTGGGATATGTCATATTAATTTACATTTTCATCTGGAGTAATTTCCCATTCCTTTCTTTGAAAAATCTTTTCCTACCATGGTGAACTACCACAGTTTTATCTCTCATTCTCCAAAATTCTGCGACAGCTTAACATTAAAGGTTACAGTAAATTGCCTGCAGTTTCCTTCCCTCACTATCTCTTTGCTAAATTGCACCCACTTATGGTTGGCTACCTCCTTCTACTACAGCCGGGTGGTCCACTGGGAAGATAATTCACCTTTTCTACTTTTCTGTGCAGAATCACTCACTGGAATGTCACTTCCCAGCTGAAACTGTTAGCCAGAGACAGACTACAAAATGTTATCAGTTGTCAATAGCAAGCGAATGAGCTCCAGTGTGTGCAGAGCTGTTGCCATGTCTCAGCCCTGGATGTTTTAGGTGTGGATATGAAGCGACTCGATTAAGGGATGAGTCGATAAGATAAGATTCCTGTTTTCACAGCCTCTGTACAATATGTCCCTGTTCACTCTGCTTTGCATTAGCACAACATGATAACATTTTTAAATGCATGTTTCTTTATCAAAAACCCAGACATCTCATATCTGTTAACACCTTAATTACAAAAAAACATGTGAAGTAAAGAGTAAGATCATATCAAATTAGTCTTAAGGATAGGACTTCTGCTAAAGCCCAATTAATCTGCACATGATGGAACTCATTAATAACTTTGAAAATGTCTGTAAATAAACTAAACATTTCAGGAAATTTCTAGGCCCGTTTTGTCACACTCTTCAGAGAGCCGAGCAAGTTTGCCCATGTCAACATGAATCACGGTGATGGGCAGGGGACAGGCAGCAGCAACCGCTTGGTATGACAGTAACAGAAAACACGTGCAGGCAGCTCAGAGCCCCACGCAGCCCGCAGGATCAGCCCCCCGCTGCAGGGCGTGCAGAGCCAGCAGCGCTGGTGCAGCACTGGGGAACCAGCCGGGAGGAACTAGCAGAGCATAGAGTGACACAAAAGGCAAAACTATGGAAAAAGAAAGATATTAAAAGAGTCTCTGAGTTAAGTCGAGGGTTTCTGTTAAACTGTCAGCTCGTGTAATTATACGCATAATTCCTTTTCAAACCACAGCATTAACATTTTCTCCTCGCATTCCTGCCGCAGTTTCTGCCGTATTACCCCTCTAGTCACAAACAAGCATTCAATTGAAGTATGTACTCAAGCAAGAAATGGCAAACCACCTCACCTATGACAGATACATATCCCAGTGGAGCAACAAGGGCGATGGGGGCAAATCCATAGGCTGTGAAACTGCCCACCTCTCCAAGCACCAGCAGGGTCATCCCACACCACCACAGCTTGCTCCTGTAGTAGGGCTTCGGCTCTGTTTGGCAAGCCAGTCGGAGATGAGCGCATTTCTAGAAAATTAATTATTAGGAAGAGGCATGAAAAGAAAGACTTCCATTGTGTTCTTATAATTAAGGGGGCTGTCAGCTTCAAATTCCAGGTGCGTTAAGGTTTTCTTTTTAAACATGACTTTTATCTTGTTGTTGCAGACACACTGCTTTGTGTTCAGTCAGTGCTGCTTCAAATGTCTTAGCCGTGATGGAAAGGACTGAAAAATTAGATGTCTGAATAAACCTGAAAAATACTAAGGGAACACTTAGTTAGTGCTTCCTAGCTGTGACTGCACACCTCTCTTCTTCTCTCAAAGCACAGCTCGGCAGTTGTGCAGCCAATCTGGAAATACTCAAAGCCGGGAGATGAGGCACAATCAGAACTGTGGCAACAAATGGGGAGAAGAGGACCAGAAAACATGGTGTTCCTGCTCTATGATACATATTCTCACCAGAAATAGAACGTCCAAATAAAAAGGCAGCACTTAATCACATCTGCTGTAGGGAGGACTCTAAATTAATTAGGTAGAATTTAGGATTTGGCTGTAATCTGTTTTTAAGTTAGAAGACGATCTCAGGTACGGTGTTATTTTCAGAAGGAAAATCAGTTACTGCTGTATCAACAGGCATAATATATACTCAAGTAATACTTCACAAACTCTTCTTGTTACATGGAGAAGGTATCATTGACACAAGTTGTAATTGTTTTCTCTCTAGTTGTACAGCAAGAACCTGTATATAACAAAATAATTTGACTTTGATCACACTGGTCTTCTGAAACAGAGTCCAGGGAGTCTCCATCAGGAAGGTGTCGTGATTGGGACATTAGGTCTGCAGAGTACCATTTCCTTTCTCAGATTCCTCACCAGCTTCTCTGTACATGGGGCAAAAAAATTTGAAACCAAATGATTTTTTTATTTTTTTTTTATAAATGGTGGTAAAATACATTTTTTTTCTCCATCACTTCATATTTGATTTTGGAAATGTCCCTGTAGAGGCCCAGGGAAATTGAAACAATTTCCTTCATACTCCCATTCTACTCTGTAGGCTATGCTACAGAGTACGGTCCAAACAGTAACATCTGTGATATACCATAGTCTCAGTCGCTCCTCTTGTTGAGGGGATGCAGAACACTAGTGCAGCTTCATGCTGTGGTACATGTTCAGGGGATGAAATTCTACAAACAAGTTTAGCCCTCCAAGGAGAAAAGGAACGTAAGGAAATCAAAATTCCTCGAGCCACAGACCAGCAATTCACAGTAATATCCAGGATTTTGCATGTCCCATTTTTATAAACAAATGAAGTCCAATAAAGATCCCATTGAAATTGATATGAAATAATATTCGAATCAAGAATCCAAATTTCTACTGAAAACCAAATAGGACAAAACTGAATCCTGAGCTCTAGTTTCTCCCCAGATTCTTGTAGGAACAACTCTTTTGAGGGCACAGGGTGATTGAAAAGATCTGCGATGAACACGGAGGGGTGAGCTCAGTGGCTCCCTTGCAGCCTTCTTTCTCCAGATGTCTGCCTTCTTTGCACAGTAATGTATGTGGGTGGTATTTAGGTGGAGGCTGTTTATAATCCAGCTGAAACATATTGCAAATGGTGGCCTGCTCTTTAGCTGACAATCAACTAGAGGGAAGGGAGGGAAGGCAACCGACTGCAAGGTGGGAAAGGGAGAGAGAACAATAAAATTTGGCCTGTCCATTTAATATGAGTGTGAAAATATATATGTTGAGATCTAGGGAAAGTCATTATTCATATTTATAAGTTATTGTTACTAAATGGAGAAAAACCTATTTTAAAGGACAAATAAAAATGTTAGTTGAAACTGTTAAATGGCAATGCAGAGCTATTGGGTTTTCCTAAGCAGCATTTAAAAAGCTGGAAGATAGTTCAAATCCAGTAAACCCTGTTAATGATCATGAGTCAAGAGGTCTGTCTGCATGCCTCAGTACCTCCCCTGGCAAAGCATCCACTTTGGCACTCAGTGCCTCCAGCAAACAAAAGGTATGAGGTCTGAACCACCTCGTTATTATGGGCTAGGCTGAATTTCCACTTCACCAGCAAGAGTTTGTCCATTGAAACAGAGCCTGTCCTAGTACTGTCACTGTCAGCAGGTTGGAGCTCATTGGAAAGGCTGCAGTCATCTCAACCTGCCTTCCATCTCTAGCTAAACAGATTGCTTTCTATGGGATTCTTCAACCAGAGATACTTAAAATAGAAAGGAATCATTGAAGAACCTTCCAGCATTACTAAGATGGATTATTATGGGTAGAAGTTTTCATATTCCACAACTTTCTGTTTCATCCTTCACAGAAAAAGCAAGAAGTAGCCTTATATGAAACATAAACAACTCATAAAATACAAGCTAGCAAAAATACCTTTTCTGGACAACTTACACAATGTCTTTTGCACTTTAAAACCTTTTATTAGAAGACCTAAAAATACCATGAAGTCTAAAAGATACAGATTATAATGAATTATTTAACTTTCTACCAAGTATGCATTCTAAGTATTAATACAGAAAGGATTTTATAAATCTAATCCTACAACCCTTTGCCATAGTTGTAGAATCAGCACCTCCCATTTCTTTTATGTTTTAAAATATTTACTCAGATTATTTTATCCTAACTAAATTGGTCAAAGTTGTTTTGCGGCCCAATATTGCAAAAAAAAAAGTCCCTATGCATATTTAATTACATTAATCACTTCATTAAGCAGCACCGAAGACCTTGTGGTCAATTTCATTTCAGATATGGACACTCTGAGACAGGTTCATGTGATGTCCAGTGGGACCACAAGTGGGCCACAGTTGGTATTTTCTTATGGCACATTACAAAGGGGAGGAGGAGTTACGAACAGCACAAAACAGATTGAGAGCTATCATACTGCCAACAACTCCAGCAGGGCACCATTAAACTACAGTTAAGGAAAGGGAATTTTTACTAAATGCAACAAAATTTGTGTTTGAACTTCACCATGAAAACAAACTGTAACATAAGTTACTTGCTAAATACAAACAACTTTGAATGAAGAGAAATGATTTCATACCTGTATACTCAGAGAGACACTAATCAGAAAATTTGAAGCAGCAGCAAGTAAAACTCCCCAGAGCTGGGTCTAAAATATCACAAAACAAATACAAAAATATGTATTAGTTTAAGAACAACAATATAGCAGTGGTTTTCTGATAGCACATTGTAACCCAATCATAAGCAAAATGTTGCACTTTTCAATCACTGACTTCATGCAGCGCCGAGTAAACTGATAACAAATATATATGCACAGTTGACTCTTAAACAGCTGGGAATGGAAAGGGCATCTCTGTGCAGGAGGTGGTTTTGCTGTCCTTCAGTAGAAAGCCTTCTTAAATCTCATGAAAGAAAAAACTAGACAGGTCTCAGCTGAACACAACACACATGTATTCTTCTTTTCCTAAAAAAGGACCTGCTTTGTTACATAATCCAGAAAGAAAATCAACAGCAATCAAACCATTCGCATTAGAACACAATTATCTTAAGAGTTAACATATCCAGTATTTGACAGGGCAGCCAGGAACACAGGTGTCCTGACAGTTTCTTTAATGTATTGTGTTATTTCATCAACTTCTTGTCTAACCAGCCTAATTTTCAGTAAGATTTGCAAACTTTCTATGACGTTAAGAAATTAAAAACTTTCAAGCAGGATTCATGATTTTGGAAAGCAGTCATTTGAAGATGCTGTTTCAGCAAGCTCAAACACAGTAGAGTCCCTGTCTAACTTTCAAAACGTAGCACTGTGTACATTGTCATAGGTGTGCTCAAGACCCACTCACGGTCACTGGTGCAGTGCTGCGAGGAGCCCCCCTAGCTTGCGGAGAAGACGAACATAGAATCAGTGAGTTTTTATAAACAAGGTTATGGCACCATAACCCGGCATAACTATTGCTTACAAGCTGTAAAGCAGCATCCAACTCAGTGCTCACAGCCTCAGCTTTCACGACTCTCCTCCAAGGTGGTCGCTGGGCACTCTGAGCAGGCAGTGCCTACCCTACCAGCCACAGAGTCCGTTGCCCCTCAGCATCCACTATTGCTAAGAGCAGCGTGTGGTCCAGCAAGCTCTTGGTGGTGGTTACTGTTGTGGCTAGATAATTCCCAGACTAGGAAAGAGCATCCACAAAACTGTGAAGAAACAACAGCCTTATTAAATATGGATGATAATATTCTCATTTAAGAGACACAGCTGAAACCAGCTGCCTCTGGCCCGTGTAGTTTCAGTAGTGGCTTAGGCTCAGAAGGAAAAGCAGACAACAGATTTGCTCTGGGTGAAATGCTTGGCTGACTGCCAGGTGTCACCAAGACTTAACTGGTGGGTACAAGGGGATGCAGAGAGGGGAATGCAGGAGGTGAGAGGGCTCCTTTACTCCCACACTCTCTGTGCTAAGTATTACAGCACTGGTGCCACAGCCTGTGTACAAGAAGCGTTCAGGGAGAAGCGTTACTCAAGAGTTTTGTCCATACCCTCTGGTGCCTGGCCACTGGAGGCCCACCCCATCTTGTGTCCTCTCCTCACACTCCTGTATCCCCTAGCAGATACTCCGGCAGAGTGCCCTGGGCTCACACACGGTGCATTTCCATGCCCGGAGAACACCCCTCACTGGGAGCAGCAGGGAGCATGTGACAAGACATCTCAGCACACCTCAGCACAGACGTCTCTGCTGAGATCGGGCACTAACTGTTACAGGAACATGAGCAGCCTTGCAGACTCCTTCCACGCTGGGGAAATGCTGTCAAAGGGTCCCCACCCAGAGCCCCACAGGAGCAGAGGGATGGTTTTTCCTTGCTGAGGCTTTGATGCTGTAGCATCAAATCCTGAGCGCTGATCTTGTGCAAAATTTGACAATTTCACAGGTGGATTATTGCACCCCCTCCATCATCCCGCACACACGGCAGCTTCAATAAAACAGCAGTTAAATCAAAATTGTTTTCTTGCTCCCAAAGACTTGTGCTTTTTAAATGACAACATGCTCCCTTGTGAGGGGGTGGAGAAGTGGCCTTGTCAGCCTCCTCATGAAGGGTTTAAGAAAAAGGAGACAGCAGGGAATAGAAAACAGAAACTGCCGCCTCATTTACCCCATCATTTTATTGCTTTCACATCAGTAATTGTAATACATCCACACTACTCCCAGCAGAGAACCCAAATCTCTCTGCAGCTCTTTGTTTCGGCAGCTGATCCTACCCTTATGGCTGCATCTCTGGATAACCCCTTGCAGCTCCTTACTCCCAGCTTTCAGCTGAGGGTCACAGACACTGTGCAGGACTCCAGAGGCAACCAGCACCCCAGGGAGAAAACTCAGCAGGTCTCAAGCTAGCCCAAAGCGGGGTCCTCATTCATCCCTGGAGGTAAAACTCACACACAGCTGGTGGGGCAGTGAAGGGGGCCATGTATTCCACCTGTCATCTAAAACAATTTGCAAAATCAGATCCACTTATGGGTACTGATGATGACCTGAGTACCTGCCTCCAAAGACTGTGCATCAAATGCCCCTTTGATGGGCACTGATGGGGACAGGGACTCCAGCAGGCTGTTTTTCAGTGCCCTGCATCACTGGTTTCCCCTCCAGAACAATGACTGCTTTTGTACCATGGTGGCTGCTTTGTCAGGTACCAGTGAGCTTGGCTCAGGTATGCTTGTGGGACATGTAAGATTTCTAACATGGTGAACAGGAACCATCTCCCAACAGTCTATCTTCTTACAGGTTCCATAAATTGCCAGGAACAGAAAACAGGTCAAAAACTTGCATCTTCTCTGTCTTCTCATTTTCTGTGAAATACCAAGACATGTGTGGCCATTCTCAGTACTTCCCTGTGAAATACCAAGATTGATATTCCCCTCAGCGGACGTTGGGCTAGGGACATGGGCCTGCGTGAGGACCTATGGTTGGGTAGGGCCGGGCAGGCCTGTAGGAGCTGGGGACCAGCATTGCTGGAGCAGAGGTTGGTGGCCCCAGGGGGTCAAAATGGGGTCCTGGGCCATGGGCAGGGTGGGAGAGCTCTGGGGGCATCTGGGAACAGGCAGGGTTGTGGGTGCCTTCAGGGCCTTGACATGCAACACATGCAAAGCTGTTGAGGTGACATCCCTTTATGCCCAACTTAAGCAACCTCCTGTATCTGCACGTAAGGAAAAACAGCACGTGTGCATGATCAAGGCAAATTCATAGTAGCAGTCTGGGTTCAAATCTTATCCTCGTTGCTCAGGTCATTTTATTGTAATGACCACACGTTTCACCTGAGTGCTGCTGTTGGCATATATACTGCGCTGCCTGCTCTAGACTGACATGTGTTAATGAGCTCTGGTTAGTATGGTGATAGCACCATACTTCCAAACCCAGGGCTGGACAGACCCCTAAAGATTAAAAGCAGAGTACAATGCCCCAAGGAGGTCAAATATCACATGGATCCGTTCAGGGAGATGAGATGAAAGTACAGTAACGCCACGCAGTTATAGCATGGCAAAACTGTCTTGCACAAGGTCATACTCAGACATGCCGATATTAAAGAAAACAACAGGGAACAAAAAATGCATTAAAGAGGAAAATTAGATTGCAAACTTCACAAATCAGAGTGCATCCTAAATCAGCAGGCGATTTCTAATGCACAAGAGCCATCACATACAGCTGCGCTCAAAGCAGGAGAGAAAAAATAGGATACCGTATCTCAGGCTAGTAAAACCATGCTTGATGAAAGATGACCTGTGACAGAAGATAGATCACCCTATCAAACCAAAATGGTTTCTGTATTGCCCTGAAGGCCACCACAGCCCTTCTATTCCCATTTTGTTATGTAAAACGCTTTACTGTTTGTACTGCCTGCCATTCAATGTCCTTTAGAGGCTAAAGGACTGGTGGAACAGCCAGGTTTATGAGTAACAAATATGATATTCTCTTAACACCAAGTTTCCAGTTGCGATATCCAGCTGCGATATCATCTGCAGCACTGCGGGGCTTTCCACACCTAAGTCTTGAGACAAACATTTGTGAGGGAATTCAGTTGTAGACACAACTTCAGAGTTGTGGTGCTCCTTCAGTCAACTAAGGACTTCTACAGGAAAAAGCCTTACATATTCAAAACTGTTGGCATAAGAAGCAAGTCCCTTCATCACCAAAACGTCTGTCCAAATGTACAGGCCACATTGTCAGACCCCAGATTTTAAACTGTTGACCCATTCTTCCAGTGCTTCCAAATGCATGAGGCTTATCACAGAAATATTCTGACCTTAAGTTTTCCAGAAAGTTAAAAACCACAACACCAAAACCACAGAAATTTGATTTCCTTCACCTTAATATGGTTTGGAACAAGCCATGGATGTCACTTGCTGGCTTTGCAGTCCCTTCTAGATAGTCCCCAAGCACATGGACCACAGACTGAGGCTGTGGATCTGCTGACATTTTCCTCGGTGGCATAGCTGGCTTGAGGGATGCCTCCTTCCTCTGGCCCCCCGTTCCCTCACCGCCTCGTTTGCCTTAGAACAATTTGTGAGGCTGGAAAGGCACTGTTCCAGGTTTGACATAACCCTCCCAACACAGACCCCGTCAGCATTGTGTTCTTTATAAGCCACCTGCCAACGTTTAACACGAAAAGCGGATCAAGATTCACAAGCCATGGCAAGGGTTTTAAAATGGTGGCCCCGCGCAGTCTGCCAGTGGTGAGAGCAGCTTGTACCGGGGCTGCTGGAGGGAATGAGTTCGACAAGTAGCAAATTCATCTTGAGCAAGGGACCCTCAGCACTCACCTGGCATCCCCCATCCCAGTCATGGGAGGCTCTTGCATGAGCCCATGTGTGGGAAGGGGAGGATGGTGGCCATCCATTTGCCAAGTGAAGTGGCAGCATCTTGCTATTCAAATGAGGAGCAGTATGGCATATGACTGCATACAGTCCTGCTTTAAGCACATCGTGCCAGACCTGATGCTTATTTACCTTAGCACCTTTACACATCATTCTGGCAGTGTTTTAAATGGGCATTTTGCATGCAAGGTCTGTTTTTATTGTCAAAGTAAGGGGTTTACAGCAAATGAAAGCCAGGCTGAAATCAAATCTTTGGCACTAATTCTAATAAATTTATCCCTTGCAGACTAAAACCTGCATTGCAGACTCAGTTAAACAGCAAGATGCAATTTATCCATATTACATGTATATTTTCCTAATGCACATTAAACTGCCGTTGCCAGGCCTGTGAAATGAAAGCTTAGAAAGATTAACTTAATTTGCATTGAGTAAAAGGTATATGGTCATTATTTATGGAAACTTGCTATGTCTATAAATTAAACTGACTAGCAGAAAAAAACCACTTCAAATGTATGTTGTCAGCTCACTCATCAAGGCTAGTTAAACTGTTCATTACTCTTCATTTCTGCATTTATTTGTAATCTAAAGGTGTTCCCAACAAATGTTATGGCATATACTGCTTCAAAAACTACACATCGTTACCAGTAATGAGGATTTTGTCAGATCTCTATGCGTCTTATAAGAAATAAAAGGGGAGGGGGGGGGGGGGGGTGCGGGGGGCAAGAAAATGCCTTCTAAACTTCCAGTTCTGAGTTCACTCTGAAACAAGGGGAATTCAGGATCCTTAACAAAAACCATATTTTTCAAAGAGCCACCATGTGGAATTAGGAGAGGTTTATCATTTAGCTCTTATTATTCACAGAGCTCTGGCTGTACTCAGTGCTTTACAGACGTATAAAGAAAAGAAGGTCCTTGTTTCAATGGTTTTCGTAGTGCAATTCATATAGTCATATGTGGGTTCAGGCCCATATGAAGTACTGAAGGACAGCAGAAATAAAAGGGGCAATTACCTGTGCTGAAACACATAATGAAAATATATTTGATTTGCTCATTGTGACATAAAGAAAAAGGATATCATTCAATATACAAGGAAGAAAGGATCAAAACATTTGGCACCATCTTCGTTAGGAACAGAAGGAGAGAGGAGACTCTAAGTCAGGATAAATTTGGGTGAAGACAAGACAGTTTGTAGGTTTTACACAGGTCAGCAGGCTGGATTGTAGACCACAGTCAGTAAGGATCTTATCCCATGAATATTACAGTATCCTTGCCTTTACTAGGTTTTACTTTTCATTACCTCGCAAATTTAAAATACATCTTTTTCAGAAACAAGAAAAACTGTGAAGGCTGGAAGGAGAGCCTGGTAGTTTACAAAAGAAAAGGTGTGGGAACTTGAGAGGATAAAGCAACTAGTGAAGTGGGACCCTTCCATTCATCTCCATACTTTAATCATTCTCATGAGATCTATCTTGTATTTATCAGTTTGCTTACTTTAATTAATGTCCAAAAACCGATATGAAGAATATTAGTTGTGAACTATACTGAAGTAAATTTCTATACGCTCACTCATGTTATATACAAACATATCAATCCACTATAATGTTAACAAGCATTATGAGTAGCATTTTTTTTTCTTTTTGAGGAGTTACAACCAAACGTTCCAACTTCTAAATTTCATTTTCTTATTCTCAGGAAACAAACCTCAAGATTAGAAATAAATACGAGAATGGAGAAGGGTCAGAATGGATTTTTATACTGTTCTTCACATGAACAGCCCGGGATACCTTGCCGCATAAGCGGAGACCATTTCATGTTTTTAATACTGCCTGTCAGATTGCAAATAAAAACCTCTCCAATGACTGTATAACAAAGGGTCTGAAAATTTCAGTCATAGTTGGTAAATCTTAATAGAAAGATTCTCTCAAGGACCATCACATAACATCTCCATGGCAACTATAGAAATTACATACCAGGAAAAGCAAGAATAGGATTATGAACTTTTGCCAGTTGCCAGGTCCCTCAGGAGAAACACGGAGGCAAGCCAGCATTGCCTGACCAGCTTCTCCCACAAAACAGCCAGCTGGCCTGGGGAAACTTCTCTGCTGCTGCCCAGGAGCAACTTCTCTACTGCTGCCCAGGAGCAGGCTTTCTATATGGCTGTTTGACACTAATTCCTGGTGTACAAGGTAAGGTTCAAGCCAGGCCATTTGAAGCCTAGGTATATTAATTCCCAGAAGCTACTGTCTCATGCGCAGAGGCTGTGCTGCTCCTTTCCCTGTTTCATGTGGCCCCCTGGACCCCTAAACGGAGAGCTGAGGAGGGGGACGCAAGATTCATGGGGAGCTGGAGCGTACCAGTCCATGCCCTGCGAGACAGAGCACTAGCTCTGCCAGTGCTCAGAAAGACAGGCATGCTCAAAAGGGAGTTACCCGAACAACTGAGTAAACAGCACTGTGAAGTCTTACATCAGGTTGCAGAGCAGGGCACAGTGTACTGTTGGGGAGATGGGATGGCTCGCTCTGCATGTGCACACAAACATGCCTCCAAACCAAGCATAGCTAGCTCATTCCCTCTTGTTATTGTAGTACAAGTCTTGCTTGGAGTACGAATGAGCTATTTCTGATTCCACTTAAACCAGATACACAAAAGCCTGACAGAAATGTAGCCAGCTCAATACATTATTTACCAAAACTTAAAAAGCACTTTTGTATAAAAGTTGCCCTCTACCAGCTGAGAGGAGCTCATGAGAGGGATGACAAGCCTCTTCCTGCATGCACCTCTCCAGCACCACTTTCCAACAAAGGCAGGCTGGACCCCCATCCTGTCTCAATTAATCCTCTGTTAGCTATAACTAACCCTTCCTTTGATGTGCATAGAAAACGTTTCTCCACATCACAACCCAAGTGAACACGCTCAGTTGTTCAAGCCCGGTGTCACACGTGTGGGGCAGGGGTAAACGCAGGCTGGAAATGAGGACACTTCCAAGCCAGCGGCATTTCAGAACCGCTTCTAACAGAAGTAACAACAAGGGAGGGGAGAAAGAAAAGACCTGACTGCATTTAGAATGAAGTTTGATCCATCTGTTAAAAGAATTACTTGATTTTATGGTAGGGGAATGGGCAGCCCAAAGGCCCTTCCAGTTGGCTGCTCCTGCAAAGCAGGGGTGCTGTATGTTCGTTCCCTGCTTCCCTTCCTGCACCTCACGCACTTGGCTCTCCTAGTTTCATTTCCACAGAGAGTTTAATCATTTACAGATAGTTCCTAATGCCAAAAAAATGACTGGACTCCAGAAGGGAGAGCCTTTTGGTTAGCAACATTCTTCATTTAAACATAAACAACTGCTAGTTTATCAGTGATGATTTAAAAACATGAGGTCTTGCACTCTCTAAAATATTCACACGTATGTATATGGGTGCATATACACACAAACACACAACTGGATGCTTTTAATTTGCAGATACTTCTGGTCAAAACTGTAAGATGCAAATCTGGGGATAACAAACTCTTTAAAAATGATCTCATATGCAAATTTCTTGCAGGGGCCTGCGATACGGGCAACGAGCTCATGTTTTCCCAGCTGTTTCCCTGTCACACATTACACTTGTGCATTTTGACCTTTTACTACCAACTGTAACCTGGTTTAAAGTACTGATTACTGTTTTCCGTTCACAGTAGGTGCTGACATGAGGGCTAGGTATCTAGTTCACAAAAATCCAAAACATCTACTACACAGCAGTCTTCTGCTGCAGAAAACAGAAATCTGTTTAGCTGGATGATCCCTTCTAGGTACCTATACCACCTTTTTATGTCCTCTGTTGCACTCAAAGAGATAACAAGGTGGTGAGGGTTTTTTTCACCAGTTTGGAGTATTATTGATCTTGCAGCAATTGTACCTTATGTGGATTCCCCAGTATATAACTTGCTGTCTTTTTATCCGGTATTTTAGCGTCAGTTTAGGATATAATGGTTAGCAAGTTTCTTCTTGACAGGGACTACTATAGAGATGGGGCCACAAAGATAAATTGTGTCTACTCCCTTTCAGGAATTAAAAAAATGAAGAATAACTGAGCACCCTTTTCATGAGTCAGACGCTATTATCTCTATGCTTTTGTAAACCACACATTGCTCTTTAGTTTGGGTTGATATAGAGAGTTTAATAGGCAATGAAAAAGCTGCTCGAGCAAGCAAAGCAAAATCAGAAATTCATTCATGACTTCCTAACAGCAGGCCAGTGTTCAGCCACCTCCAGGAAAGCAGGGCTCCATCATGCATAAGAGCTACTTGGGAAGACAAATGCCCTAACTCCAGAAGTCCCTCCTTCCTCCCCCAGCAGTTATTGCTGAGCATAACATCATATTGTATGGCATACCCCTTTGGTCAGTTGAGGCCAGCTGTTCCAGCTGTGTCCCCTCCCAGCTTCTTGTGCACCCCCAGCCCACTCACTGGTGGGGCAGTGTGAGAAACAAAAATCACCTTGATGCTGTGCAAGCACAAACTAAAACATCCCCATGTTATCAACATGTTTTTCATCACAGATCCAAAACAGCACCAGACAAGTTACTATAAAGAAAATTAACTCTGGCCAAACCAGTACAATAGTCAAGAGATGGATCTAGAGTCTTGATCACATGAAAGCTGCTTTATCTGTTTGACTGAAGCTTCCGCAGATACTACAAGCTTTGCTCTCCATCATCTTGACATGATGACTGAGTCTTTGCCACATGGTAACACAGACACTGAACAATAATGTTCATGGTGCCGTAATCACTGCAAGGAGCAAAAGGTTGTCACCAAAAGAGATAGAAACAAAGGAAAGAGACTGATGTCATTAGAAGTCAATAAATACAAGAACCTTGTGGCAATCCCAAAGCAGGAAAACCCACTCCAAAATAACCAAAACTCCCACAACAATGGAAAAGAAACATTAAGAAATAGCACATTAGAGTCATAAAGAAATGTAAATGGAGTCATGATCTATTTACTCACAAGCTGGAGCCCCAGAAAATTAAACTTGGTTTTAATTAGGAGTTAACTATCTGGCTACAAGTCCGTTATGTATGCACAACCCATATTTTGGTTGTTTTCCCACAGTAACTTCTTTCCAGTGGAGATATCCCTGGCTGTTGAAGAAAAGGGGTTCAATCAAGCACAATCCATATCAGCTGGCCACATGACTTTGTTTTGAGCAGGATGACAGCTAAGTCATCAGACACATTAGCTAAGACTCTGGCAGAGTTTTTAGCTTCCGTTAAGCTGATTTGGTTCTAGGGGATTAAATGTCAGCAAGAGGTAGGCTTGTCCACAAGAAGATCTGAACTTCTATGTTACTATTTCACCTCAGCCAGCGTGAAGAAGCCATGTCCAAGGAGCCAGCATTTGCTTTGCTGTGAGTCATTGCTTCCACATGTGGAGGGGTTTCCTCCAAACCTGGCACTCCTCATGGTCGAGACCTTGCATTCACCATATGCCTCTGCCTCACAGGGATGTTTCTGCAGAACACAGCAGGATACGAAGGGGAATATAGCCAGAGAGTCACTGCATGCCTCATCCAAGAATGAAACCCCAATGATCCCGTGATTTCTCTGTCACAGTTCCATAACCTCTCTTCAACCCCCTGTTAAGGGCAAAACAGTTCATATCACCAAACAAGGCCTAAGATTCTAGCCTAGATGATGTAAATCAGCCATGGTCATCATGGAAGAGAATGGAGTTATACTGGTATAACCTCAATATAGGCAGTACACATCTGTTTAGTTTGGTATTGACTGTGTCCTTTTGAGCACACCCTGCAAATATCACTGCCACATTTCTTAAGATCTCTGCTCCAGGCCTGGCGTTGATTCGCACACCAACTGGCTGTCTTTTGAAGCTGCTGGCAGTAAGTTTCAAAGTCCAGATTAGTCACAGAATGGAAAGCATATCTCCCAACTGTTCATATTAACAAATGCCATTCTTCTTGGACAAGCTGTGGTGACATTATAAACATGAACATAACAGTTTATACATGTCACCAAAACGCCAAATGGAGTAATTGCAGCCTCCAATTATTAGGTTAGCCAAAGGTCCTCATCTCCCTTTTGACCAAAGTCCACAGTCTGCTGTTTGCTCATCTTTCTAAAGCCCTGGGTTTTGAGTTTGGTCAAATTTCTACTTGAGTTATTTGCATTCTTTTGATTTCTTCAAACAGGAGTTAATCAGATCCAGCAGACTCTGGGAGACATGCAAGGATAAGATTCAGACATCTTTTTTTTTTTTTTTTTATGTGAGAAAATTGTACCTCAGCTTTAAAGAGCAATAAAGTCTTTTTTGGGTCACAAAATCATAAGGGACCACAGCGTCATAGGTGAGATTTTATGAAAGGAACAAATTTTATTAAAAAAAAAATTATCAATGAGCATTTTCCTGTTGATTTAGCCAGATAAATTGCCTCATCAAGGAGTCAAAATGAGTGCTAGGGCAAACGAAGCCGCAGAAGCAGATTCAAGATGGGCTAACACCACCTCTTTGGCTAGCAGCAACATCCTATATCAACACAGCAACCTTATGAAATCTCAGGAGCAGACAGGTGTTTGCCTGGGCAGCCAGACCTTCACCCTACATCACTTTGCAACTCCCAGGCAAGGCTGGAGACACCAAAACCAACACAGTAGACACAGCCAATTGAATTTAAAGTCTATTATTTGCAAAGTAGTCTAGAAGCTGGAGGCAGGGAGGGCAAATAAACCTCCCAAGCAGGGTAGGGATTCAAACTTGTCCCATGCGTGGTCTTTCCCACTTGGTGCTGACTAAGGCAAGAGGAGCACTCGCCCTGCTCTGCTAGCTTCAGACTAAATCCAATTCTGCTGCTCCAGATCATTGTGCTGAAAAGCAGTGACTGTATTTTAAGCCCTGTAGTCAGTGGCTGAGCTGGATATCAGACAGAAACTGCTCTATGCCCCAGTCTTTTTGTAAAATGCCATTCTGAAGGAGTTCAAAGCAAAACTAATTTCTGCACTAGGTAGGAAATGTATAACTTGTGACACGAGTTTCCTTGCATTTGTCTTCTGCACCCCACTTTCTGACAAATGACAAGAATTGTAACGTTCCTTATTGCCTAGAAATTTGCAAATTAGCATTCTCAAGCCTTTTTAAACAGATTAGCATAATTACACAGCTCCTATTTAACTTGCTGTCACTTTAATCATTTAAAAAAAATCAAATGCACATGTTCTTTAATGTGCTCAGAAAACCTGAAAACTCATTTTACGATAGCACCTATTGGGAGAGGAAGCATTGAAAACAGTCTGAGATTTGGGAAAAATAGCCTAGTGAGAATCAGGGAACAGGCACTCGTGGAGCTATAGCTGGTGCTCAATACTGCCCCAGCCCTGCAAGGGCAGTTGTTTCCAATGTCCTGGCTGAGGTGTCCAGGAGGAGCCACCAAGGCTGCTTCTGTCAAAATCAACTGCGAGTCATCAGCCTAAATAAAAGGGCTTAGCTCACCAGCTTCTCTTGGCTATCAGGCTAGGAAGCATTCATTCAAGCAGCTCTGCCAGGAATGCTGAAGAGAGGCAGGATGATATTTCCCATCACTAGCATTTGCTTTGGGTCTACATGCCCCAAGCTCAAAACGTGGAGCTGAGCTGGTTTCCTGTACCTGCTGCCTAGCATCATGCTGGGCTTTGGTAGGAGAAACCCAGAGTGATCGATGTCTGCCAATAGCACAGCACTAGGAAATTAGGCTGTTCTGAGACCCAGAGTAGTGCCTGGTGGAAACCACATAGGCAGGTCACTCCTCAGGCTGGCTCAGAAAGCTGCATACTACCTCCAGTCTTTGGGCTACTTTCCCACTGAGGGCATCTGTTCCAGACTTGCCTCCTTTATATTCAGAGGTATAAACAGCTCCGTGGCTTACTCCCACTCTGCTTGCAGTGACTGAAGGAAAAGAGCTATGTTCCCTAAGGAATCTGAGATTTGCAATGATAAAACCAAGTTTATGATACCGTGCAATAGGACAGGCAAGGGGTAAGGCTCTCCTGTACTTACATCCCTTCCCTTTGAGTAACAAATAAGTTCCCATGCAGCAGCTGATCTTTCTTTAACCTGGAGGCTGCAGCTTATGTAAGCTATGTGCTTGTTTCACACCAGACACCTTGTGATCTTTACATCTGCGGGAACAGTTGATGTTTGGCAAGGCAGAATGGATGTATGACCTTGCGAAAAAGGATATGGGTGATCCATTTTGCTCAAGTGCTCTATTTTGCTTTCTCATGTCAGCTTCTCACTCACACAAAAGCTAATCAGAGCACAACCCCCAGCAGATCAGACCTACAGCTCTGACAGAGCCTGGAAGCTTCTGTGCAAAGCTGTCCTAGCTGACAGTCCTGCATTTATGACCCATCCTTTTCTAGCAGAGCCTAATTAAATGGGACTAAGCCCATGCTGCTAAATTCCTGACAGCAGAACACCACTAGAAGAGCGTGCATCAGTGCTGGCAGCAACTGTTTGCAATGCTTCTTCGTTATAGACTTTGACTTTTGGAATCCCTATGACTGATTCAAAAAAGGTATATTTGAAAGGCTGAACAAAGCCTTCTTCCTAACTTTTGATTTATAAAGGCTGAAAATAACACATATTCCCCACTTAACAAAACAGTATGCATTTTCTCCCATGCACATTCCTCATAAGATAAAGGAAACCGAATGAGTGTGAACTCTGAAAACTGACAGGTAAAGAACACCACAATGAAACACAGTCAATGTTTTGACACCCCTGTTTGCTCTCAGTGAAGAATTTTAGAATAAGGTGCTGGGGGGGGAAAGAGGAAAACCTTTTCATCATAGTCTTCACAGGTGACTACAGCAGCAGAGAGCTGGGTGAAGACATGTTTGTCTCTACTCTCCCCATGCTCAGGGACTCATTTACTGATTAACCTGAAACAATTAACATCCGTGGTCCATCAGGGAGCAGACTGCAGCAGGACATACCCTACACAGACTGAGAAAATGGCATTTTAAAAGTCCTACAAAACACCTGAAGTGGAAAATAACAGGATGGTTTCCCTTCACCTTTAGTAGCCTGATAATATCTGGTGGTTGCTTCTTGCAGAGGAAATCTGCCCTGGTTGAAACCCAGGTGTGCTACAGCCATGCTGCCCTTTTGGCTCCTGCACATACTTTCTGTGGACTTCTCAGCTTGTTCTAGAGCTTTCCCCAATTGAAAAACTTGGTTGGAAATGTCATTGTTTAAGCGATTAAAATATCCTGGTGAATGTTTGTAGGTTGGGCCGTGACTACTCTTTTCTCTGGTGGCAGTGCCAGCTGAAGAGGTCCTCAGTGTTTCTGGGGTGTTTCCTCAGCCAAGAGAAATGGAGAAATCATCTTTGCCACGGTGGCAGCTTCCTGCCCTCCTGCACTGGGTGTCTCACAGCACAGGGCACCAGAAGCACCAGTGCTGCCACTGGAAGAAACTGGGACCAAAGCATGCCCTCAGCTTGCTGAGCCTCAGTGGCACTAGACATCAAGCCATTAGCAAGGTGGGGTGAGCTGAGGTACTGAAGACTTTCTCCTTGAACAGAACGAGCTAAAAACCTTAATTGTGGCACTTATGAAGTCTGGATTTCATATACATGACATAAGGCAGCATAGAAAGACCTCACAATGGCGTGTTTAATCTGTGGGATTTCTCACTGCACCTGGTAGCAGCCACCACAACCCACTGATGAGACCACACACAGGATCAGGTTGCCTGGCTGCACGTACTCGCCCCCTGAATGTATGGCCTCTGACAGGCTGGGATATGTTGTCACAGGACAAGAGGCTGGAGATTCATCCTGAAGGAGCTGTCTACATTTTAGACCTCAAACAGAGAGCCAAAATGATTTATTGCCACAACCCATGGAATAAAACAGTCTCTCAAGGTGAGCGTCTGGGCAGCCAGTAATAACTCCAAGTTTATGAAGAAACAGGCAAAGGAAGGAAAAGAAGCAGAAGTGAAACGCATTTCCATCTCCAGCTCAGCTTCTGCACTTGAGCAACTACACACAGAGACTAACCTGAAGGCCGTGTGAAACACCGGGTTACGGCAGAAGGATTACATCCCAGCCTTTGTTGACTATTCTCACTCAGCTGTTTCCTCCCTCTCTGACACAAAGTCAAACCAAAATCAGTATTATATATAATCATCTCAACTGTACTTGGGAAATGTTTTGGTCCATAAACGATAATACTGGAAATAAACAAGCAACCTTTGAGAAGTGCTGAGGGAAGAAATGATTGAACTCAAATAATTATATACACTTTCTATTAAGCAGACAAAGTCCACAAGTGGTGGCTTCATACATTCATTACTCCAGCAGACGCATAAATATTACAACAATTTTAGTTTGTCAGGAAATACTTCAAGTAACTAGGTACATATTTCATCTGAGTTTGCTGCATCACTAACAGGGAAGGCTGTGAGAGCACAGGATCCCGTGTTGCTGATTTCAGAGCTGCAGTTCCTCAAGCAGCATCAATCAAGCTACATCCATGCTAATGCCAAAGAGAAGACCTACCTCCACCCTTTTTTTCCTATGAATACACATTCCCCCTTCTGGCCTCATGCTGATAGCTAGTGCCAATCAGCCTCATCAGGGACCTGGCAGGAGAATAACTCCAATTAAAAAAAACAAACAAACAAACAAACAAAACCCCAAAACCCCCCAAAAATGTAATGCCAGCACAAGGAGGCATTATACTACACAGCCACATGGACACAGGCACTTTAACTTCTTCCAGGGAACTGCATGTTTACAGACATAGTTTAAGGCTTACTCTAGTGCCACGGATTTCCCTAAAGCATGTGTAGATCTGCTGATCTCTGGATGACTCCAGTGCCCACGTGGCACTAGGCAGCTGTGACCCACAGCCATGCCAAGCCTGTCACGTCCAGGGGCTCTTGAAAGGGGATCTCACTCTTTCACCCCCTGATGGTTCGTGTGGCTGAAGGGGTTGAAAAATACTCCCCAAAAAGCAATCCACCTGAGCTCTCCTAGGATGCTTCCAGGCAGTTGGGAGCTGGTGCAGTTATGATCTCTTGTAGAGGCAGAAAACAAAGAGCCCTCGGGAGCTGGTGCAGTTGTGATCTCTTGTAGAGGCAGAAAACAAAGAGCTCCTCTTGAAACCGAACCAAGAGGATTAAATGGCCTTAAGAAAAGAAAAAGCCCCATGAAAAAGAAAGAGCCCCTGTTTGAAAACCTGAGACAGAGCTGATCCCCTGAATCACAGCCAGGATTAGCTGGGGATGGAGAGAACAGCTCCTGCTATTTCCAGAAATGTAATATGTGAAAATGGGGGTGCACAAAAGAATTTAACTATTGGGAAAAAGAAGGCTGGCAGCAATACATGACCCATAGTCACCCATTACCTCTCCAAAGCCTCAAGCCAAGTAAATGGAAGTACAGAAAAATCAGTCTTGCTCAAAGATACCAAGCAACACTAAAGAAATTATTCAAGTCTTCCCAGAAAACTAACAGGTTTAAAACACAGCAAGCCTCACACATCGACTCCGAGGAGTACAGGGGCAGGGCTGGTATGTTTTGCATCCCAGTAAACTGCAAGTAAATTTGCAAGTAAACTGATAACCCCACCATGACGTGCAGCTGGGCATCCCCATGCTGAAGGGGTTCCCTGTTGCTGCCTTCCTCTGGCAGCTCTGCAAGCACCGCCAGCCCTGGGACGCTGACTCCCAAACCCACAGTAACACCTGGCTCCACACTCCCCTTTCCCATAAGAGATCCTAGCTCTAGTCCTGGGAAGCACCGCCACCAGCCAGAAGTCCTGCTGCTCCGGGGAGCCAAGCACAGGAATTCACAGGTTTCCTTCCCTCTGAGAACAAGGGGCTGAGAAATGCCTCCTGCCATCTGGATATCCACCCAGTAGCAAATGCAGAATCCAGAGGGGAGAACTTTGTGGACCTTCCCTGGGCTATGACCTGCTACTGGGCTGCTCACAGAGTAAGGAGAGCAGTTAGTTGCAAGCCATCTTATGCACAATTTATACCGATACTTTGCATCGTAAAAATCAGTTTGTCTCTTATGCAGTGAAAAACAAGAATGTTGAGTATCCTCCCATGCCTCCTAGTTTGTGAGGCAGAAAGCAGGGAAAAGGTAAAGGGTTTAATCAATCTCCAATTCATTTTTATTGTTAGCAGATGCTTCAACTTGCTAGTTCTTGGGGGCTAATTCAGTCTTTCTTTTGCAGTTGCCCAAATACATTGTCAGCACTGACAGCAACAGAAACACTGATGACAAAACCCAGCAATGCTCTAGCGCGGAGCAGCACAGCTCTGCCTAGTTCCTGCTCGGAAAGGGCTGCTTGAGGAGGGAAGCCACGGTGAAGAGGGAGTAGATGTCAGCAGCAAACAGATGCTGGAAGGGGACTCTCAGAGGACAGTGGGGAGAGGCTGAAACAACTACCCCTCTCTCCCCGAGCCCACTTGCTCCCACAGCCCCAGCACGGTGCTGCACAGTCGACACTTACCTTGTGTGCGCTGTACCAGGGGCTGGAGAGGGGCCCGCTCCCATTGCTTGGCCCCCCAAAGGATGTATTCCAGGATGCCCACTCCGAAACAGGGAGAATGCCCATGTGCCCACCCTCAGGCCCTGGCCACTGGCCATGCCACGCACTGTCACAGCAGTGGGGACGGGTGGCTGTGGGTAGAGGCAAACGAGACCAGGATGTGACACTCGTTTCCTGGTGTGGGAAAGGCTGCCGCCACGGGTCACTCCCCACGAAGGTGTGTGTGGCCAAGGGCTGCAGCTGCCAGTGGGCACCAGGACACTCTCAGCTAGGGAGCATTTGTAGCATAGGGGAGGAATGGAAGCTTGACAGAAAATTTTGCTACTTCTCCTCCTTTCCAGGGCATTCAGGTGCCTTTTATTTTCTCTCTCTGACTTCCTCAATGCCCCACCCTGCTCTGAAAAGGCACCCTGGGAATTTAACTCCTTCAAATCAGTGCCTAAATCTAATGGTCAATTATTAATTCCTCACTGCTAGGTTGCAGGAGTCAGCAGTTGTTGGTCCCACATGCATATAGTTGCTTGCCTAAATTCTTATTTCTGTCATATATTCTTCACTTTTAAGTATTTCCTGAATAGTTTCTTTGCAGATGTTTCAGGTAACAGGCTCGTTACCAGGCTGTGGCTTTATCCATTCATTCTGTTAGTTTTGGATTGATCACTTAAGCTGTCTTGGGGAAAACGACAACTAAAAAAGCTCAGTAAAAGGGAGAGTAGGAGCTAGCAAGGTAGGAGCTTAGCAGAATTATATGGGAGACAGAAATAGGCTTCTAGAGAAGCACAGAAAAGAATAATTAAGCCACTGCATCTTCAGGCTCTGGACAAAACTGCTTGCAGTCAAGAGAGCTCGTACTGTACCTTGGAAGCATTGGGTTGTGTTAATTTATCCTGTTGGGCAGCTGGGCTTCAAAATGTCCACAGTCCTGACAATTAGCAGAGCACACAAAGGGTCAGTGGGGAGTTATTCTACTACCTGCTACAGCAGAATTTTCTCCTAATTTTAAGTAGAAGGGGGATTTATTGGCCGTTTCCAGTGGGACTACTAGTCCTACCATCAGCAAGACACGTCAAGAGAGAAGAGATCAAGCCAGCATGCAGGAGAGCAGGCTGGAGACTGAGCTTCCACAGGCAAGGAGACACGATACCTAATAGAAATGAGCAGCAGCAAAGCTGACTGCAGAGAGAGAAATGAGGACACAGCCCCTCAGTATGATTAACTCGTTCAAAAATGGAAGGTACACACAATTACAGGAAAGAAACTGAAGTTAAATTAATACTCTCCTACTTGACTGCATAACCAGTGCCTGCATTAGCCACAAAGATGGTTATTTGAATCCAGCCTAGAAGGTGATACAGGAAGGGCAGAAGTGGCAAGGTAGTGCTTCGGTTAGATGATGGTATAACACACCAAAATACAAAACCTTGCCTCATAATAAGAAAAGTTTTGTCACGTGTGTGGCCTAACTTGAAATACCAGTTTCTGTGATCACAGCTCCGATGAGTCCTCTGTAAATACTGGAGTTAGCCACAGCCATGTATACATAGGTACACTGGAAAAAAACAGCTCCAATATTTCACAGCTATGTAAATTGCTGCAGACTATTTTTACAGCATTGCATAATTATTCTCCAGAGTCTAAGCTTACATTAAAAAAAAAAGTTTCTAGGCAATTTGGGTTATGGTTGCAAAAAAACCCTTTAAAGTGGAACTGGAGTGCAAATTGTTGCAGTGATATTTGCCTGGTCTAGTGAGAGCTGAAACAATAGCTCAGAAAGAAGTGTGAATGGACCCATTCTTCTAACTGGAGCGCTAAACTGGAAGTCTGCTGACAATTTAAGTGTCAACATCAGCTACTTCAAGGCAGATCATTTTAGCAGAAACACCAGGCTAATGTTCTTATTTGTCTTCCTCAATTTGCACTTGTTGGATAGCAGATGCTGGGGTGAAGAGGAAAAGCAGCAACTGGTTGTCAAGGGTTGCTGGGCTGAGGAAAGTTCTCCCATTCCTCTGCCTTCTTCACCCACAGTCACCTCTTAGCCAGCTCCAAATGGGGAGCAAAGAGGTCGATACTTCCCTGGGCTGGGGAATTTGGTAGCTAAAGCTGCAGCGGTCCCCACCAGCCTGCCAGAGACCTCATGCAGTACGGTTCTTTTGTCAAAAATGCACAAACTAGTAAGAGATTGAAAAGGAGTTTAAGGGGAGTGGGAGGAGAGGAGAAACCCAAAATATCTCTTGAGGATGGTTGCTGTTGTTTTGCTTCATTCTTGTTGGTTCACTGCCCAAAATACAAATGTGACTGTGGTTTTCTCTTGCATAAGAAAGCTATTGGAACAGGTTTTCTGTGATGTCTATGAGGAGCCCTTGTTGAATTGCTTTTGAAGTTGATCTAGCAGTGACGGATCACTGTTCCACACTGGATCCAGACATGCCCCCTCTGTCTAAAAACACCAGGGGCCCTTATGGAATCCTTTATTTATTAAAAACCTCTGATTGTCTTGCATGTATAAGGGCCCTAAGCTATTCAGATTAATTTAACTTTTCTTTACACTGTAAGTCAGCCCTATTAAGAAAGTAAACAACATTTTAGAAACTATTTCTGCTCGGTTACCACTCTGCATTAGAAAAAACAACTCAGTATGTGCAAGTGTCCCTATACTTGCACATTGCTGTTTTCAGGCTGGAAGTGATGCTGCTGTGATTGGTATAAAGGTATTAAAGCCCTTGGGATTGAACCTTAAAATATTCTGAGGAAATGTCCTGTGAAATGGAAGCAGAAGATGGGAACTGCAGGATGTTTTGACTGAGAATGTTATTTCCAGTTTTCAGTGGTGCTCAGCTGTGCTGCAAGCTTCTGCCCAAAGTCGAGTTCTCTTTGAGGGTCCTCCAAAGCAGGGGTGTCCTCTGCCAGGTGGGCCAGCAGAATAGACTAGAGCCACTAAAAAACATGGCAATATAAGGTGTTTTCAGTGAGCACCACAATACATTAACAAAAGAGCACAGCAGAGATCTGACACTAGAGTCAGGGTCACATCACTGGGGACATGTCCAGAATGCGCCATGTGTGTGTGTTTTTGGTTGTTGTCCTTGTTATACTGTAGGGAATCTGAGGTAACTCAAAAAATACCTCAGGGAAAGTATCTTCAGAAAGGTGACCTGATTTGGTACTGCTGTCTTTGTCTTTACACCTGGGCAAAAGCAACTGAAGTACAGGTTTGTGCCTGGCTGTGGTGGCTGACCCACATCAGAATCAGGACAGGACTGTTTCTCCCTATGGGCAGTATCTCACTCCCTCTAAGTAGCACACAGCAGGAGGTAGCACCTGTGAAGCTGAATTAAATGCTGCTTGAGTTGGTTTGCTACAAAATCTCAAGGTTTATTGAACCGAGTAGTCTGCAAGGTGGCAATCTTTGAGTCTTTCCATTCTACTGCCAGTCGTTTTGGGGTAGAAGGGACTACACAGCCTGAGAAATTACATCCACCTTCTCTAGTAGTTCCTATCAGGCTTTTAACATGTTGGTTTTTTTCTGAGCTATGGAGATACAACAGACTATTGTGGGGTTTTAATTGCATGGATTCCCTTCAATGCTGTACCTCTCTTCAATATTTTTTGACCAAGCATGGATCTGTGTTAACAGAAAATGATGTTCCTCCGTTAGGTCACAAGGCTTTGGAGACTGCAATGGCTGCTTTGTCAGCCTCAGGTTCAGATGATCTCCGGCGGTGCTTGATCCATGTGTCTCCCTGAACTCTGGCTTGTCTGATATTGGGACCACATAAACCAAGAGTCATTACGCAGTTTCCTACCTCTAGCTGCTTTAGTGTCCTGCAGTCATCCACGGATAGCTTGACCTAGCACCAGGGTCACTTCATTTCAGGCACTCAATGCACATGTGTGTCTGAAGAGGAAACGGGGACTTTTCATGTTTGCTGGCCCATGTCCCATCACTTGTCTGAGCTTACACTTCATCACTGTATCTGAGAATCTTATCTGAGAAGAGTCCACATCCTTGACTTCTGGGCTCTGGTCACAGTTACCAAGACTCTCTAAGCCAGAAAATGAAAGAGGTTATGGTTTCCTCCTCTGCCAAATAGGAAAACAGCTCTTCCTCCAGTATACCTAGGTGTTCCCACCACCTCAGTGCTCTGCTGTGAGGATATAGCCCAGGTGATGGGAACTTCACTGCTGGGGTCGATAGTCCCAGCTGGGTGACACAGGAGAAAGCTGAAGACCTTGCTTTTACATACCGCTCAGAGGACACGGGTGTTAGTGCCAGATTAGTGCAAAAAGTGCCAAGCCTGGGCAGGATGATTAGACATACTTCTGAGTTAAAGGTCTACAAGCAGACTTGCTGGGTCAGCTCCCATGGTAGGGCTGTACCTGAAGGCCTGAAGTTGTGAGCTGGGGAATCTGCCTAGGGTGGGTTGCAGGCGGGGTGTACTGTGTAGTGTTAGCACAGGAGAACTTGTGGAAGATGTGTACAGACAGTCAGTTGATTTTTAC